>NC_133366.1:34677382-34701102 GCF_049309525.1 Garra rufa | reverse complement strand
TGTGGTGTGTATTTACATTTCTTTCTGGTAAATATTCCTTAAATTTATTTTTAGTTTTAATAATAATTGTATCATTTGATGAATCCTTTTGGAATAAAACTATCTATTCAGCAAGGAGACAAAAAAACAAAACAAAAACCAACCCCAAACGTTCGAATGCTAATATATGTTGACAGAAAATATGCTGAATACTATTTTGTAGGCACAGTTTAGTTCATTAGTTTGCACTGGCTTCCTGTCAGTTATCGTATTGATTTTAAAATTCTTATGCTTACTTGTAAGGCCTTGAATGATCTGGCTCCCCAATATTTGTCAGAGCTTTTAACCCCATACACCCCTTCTCGTGTTTTACGTTCTTCTGCAGCTGGACTTTTAAATTCTCAAACAACTCGGCTAAAAACTATGGGTGATCGGGCTTTCTCCTCATTGGCTACTAAATTGTGGAATTCCCTGCCCCCTGAGATCAGGAATGCAGAATCCCTTGAGATTTTTAAAGTATCCCTTAAAACTCTCTTCTTTAGGGTAGCTTTTGATGTGATTTAGGTGACTATTCTGTTTTTCTATTATTTTATTTTTGTATTATTGTTTGTTTTTACTGCTTGTATTTTGTGTGTGCATTTTTAATTTATTTATTATTATTGTCTTGTACAGCGCTTTGAGATGCCTCTTTTAAAGGCGCTTTATAAAATAAAGTGTATTATTATTATTATTATTAGTGGAGTAGCACTTGCTGCTTAACTAAGCTAAATTGAATTACCAAGAGTGTTATTCCTTTTTGTCAGAATGGCTGCGATTCAACTGTTTCCCGTGTGATATTTAGTCTGATATGAAACTGTCATCTAAGAGTTAATTTACTGTTGATTACAAATGTTCCATTCTGTCTTTGTCTCTCTCGTACAGAATGCAGTAATAGTAGCCTTGTCCTCAAAATCATGGGACGTGGAGACAGCGACAGAGCTGCTACTAAGCAACTGATCATCCAGTTCTCTTCATCAGGCCATATTTTCCTCAAACCCCTCCTGCTTCATCCAACCATCCACACTCATGCGTCACCCATCTCGGTTTGTGTTCAGAACTAATGTTTGGGTAAGAGACAGCAGTCAGACAGCGAGAGTCGTCTGTCTCTCATAGCAAATGTTCACATCCCTTGTCTTTGCCTTGCTACAATCATTTCCCTCTTAAATTTAGGCTGCCATTTCCTTTTAAAGAAACCCAAGAAAGACAAAGCCTCTATCAATCATTGCATCTTCAAAGAAACACCCACTTGCATCTGTGAAACAATGTTAGTACATGTAAATTAGTATATTTAAGGTTGTGTACATTTAAAAGACAAAATAGCAGGAATGTTATTTTTTGTTTTCAATCTGTACACCGTAAAACTCTTTTGGGATATGCTTATTTGAATGGGATATTTAGCATATAAAACTAAAATCTTTGAGATCAATAATACCCCTTCTATTTGAGACTCTCTTACAATGAACAAGTGCTTTTTATTTGCTCATTTGATTCTTTTAATGTTTCTTTGGCTTTTCTTTGCACTAATCGGTCTGTACAGTAGTCGATATGGCCAGATGACATGGTGTTATGTTGTGAGTGCAGACACAGTTTCAAAATTACTGGGTGAAGTGTTATTTTTTGTTTTTTAAATGAAAGAAAGGTTGCCGTTTCTTACGACGCGGGATTGGCGATCACAAACCCTTTCTTTTTCGTTTAAAGGCAGCTGTAGGGGTTGCGACTTGATTACGGACAGATACACCTTGAGTTGCCTCGAGTTTTTTTTTGTTTCTTTTGAAGAATGTATTGTATGAAACAACTTGGATTTAAGTGTAAACATTTTGTACATCTAGAGATGAGAAAGTGAAGACATAAGAGTTTGTTCTCTTTAAACAATTGGCTTTTTGTGGAACAGTCAATACGGTGAGGCGCGTTCAGTTTGGCATCAAAGTTTGTTTCTGAGAGTGAGGTGGGGTGCATTTATCACACCGAAATTGTATTCTGATGTTGCAAGCATAGTCTACAAAGATGCTTTGCCGCAAACGGGCCAAGAGCGAGTACTGCCACACAATGCTTTGTGAACCCGTTTTTACCCATTCTTTTCTTCCAGGGGTGAAGGTGAATTGTTAAAAAGTCCTTTCCCCCTTTGCTACGTGGTCTAACATACACATCAGTTTTGCCCCCACTTTCACAGCTAGTTGCTTTCATACACCTTTCTCATGTACATACAGCCAAGTTTTTTGGGGAGGGGGGGGGGTAAAGTACTGTTCATCTCTAGAATGCACCATCGATGGCTGGATTTATATTTTGTATGAAAATCAAAAATGAAACAAAAAACAAAAAGACTGTCTTCCTGTAGTGATCACCTTGTTCAATATTGCACGAAGAAGTGAATTAAAGGACACAAACTTCTGTCAAAAGGAGAAATGCAGGTCATGGGCTCTGGCTTTAGTCACTTTAAGCTCCTTTACAAAACAAGGCAGAAAAAAAAAACTACTCGAGCCGTACAAGCATGGTTATTTATTGTGAAACTGTCATATTCTTTTGAATTAAAAAAAAAAAAAAAAGTGAAAAATTATAACTTGTGTTCTCTGTGAATCTCTGCTCTGTGCCTTTTAGGACATCTACATCAGTAGGTGTCAAATTTAAGTGGATTTATTTAAAATGTGAAATGTACACTACCAGTCAAAAGCCTGCATTTATTTGATCCAAAATACAGCAAAAGCAATAATATTGTGAAATATTTGTATTATTTAAAATGTCTGCTTTCTATTTGAATATATTTTAAAGTGTAATTTATTCCTGTGATCAAAGCTAAATTTTCTGTATCATTACTCTAGTCTTTTTCTTTTTCAGAAATCATTATAATATGCTGATTTGCTGTTCAAGAAACATTATTTTTATATTAGTTGAGTACATTTTTTTTCAGCACTTTGAATAGAAAGCTCCAAAGATCAGCATTTAGAAATTGATACTTTTATTTAGCAAGGATGCTTTCAATTGATCAAAAGTGATAAAGACATTTATAATGTTGCAAAAGATTTCCATTTCAGATAAACACTGTTCTTCTGAACTTTCTATTCCTCAAAGAACTTAAAAAAAAAAAAATCTACTTTCTAATTTTAAATGTTTTTAAGCAGCAAATAAACTAAGCAACTGGAGTAATGATGCTAAAAATTCAGCTTTGAAATCACAGGAATAAATTACACTTTAAAATATATTCCGATAGAAAACTGTTATTTTAAATAGTAAAAATATTTCCGAATTTTACTGTTTTCGCTGTACTTTGGATCAAACAAATGCAGGATTTGTGAGCAGAAGAGACCAGAAAGAAATCTTACTGTTCAAAAACTTTTGACTGGTAGTGTAAATGTAAGAAAATAGCTTGGGAATTTATATAAACGGGAATTTTTTTTAAATGTGAAGCAATCTGAACAAAATTCATGTAGCAACTACAAGGTGCCCTTTGCAACAGTGTGCGAAATTCATGTTCATACACCCATCAGAATAAATAGCAGCATTATCAATCATACAGTCTTGTAGTCTTTGCACTTAATGTATAGAGTTAAACAAATTAAATACAGGACGTGAGCCTCAATAAATTCTTGAAATCAAAGAAATCTGAGGACAGTTTTTGGATTTAATAGAGGATTAAATGAGGAGAGGGAGATAAAACAGTAAAAAATCTTTCCAGGTATTTAATAAGCAACCTTAGAGCAGATTAAAACAGATTTTTTTTTTCTTTCAAATATTTGTTTTTAAAAATGGCTCCGGACAGAGAGGCAACGAGAACAATTTCAACACAAAACAAAAATGAAAATAAAACGAATGAAGAGAAACAGGTCTGTGTTTCTACGTACAAGTTTGAACATCTGAATCTAAAGAATTCATTCCTCATTCGTCAGAGGTGTGGGGTAATGACAGTTCAGGTTTGTGAAGGGCGTTTGATGTATAAGTGGATGCGCCTCTTCGCAGGGTCACTCGATCCTTTACTGCCTGACCGTCCTTGTCTTCACACACCGACGCTTTACCTGAAATCAGAAAAATATTTTAATAAATTAATCTACATTACAGCAGAGTATGGCATCATGAGGTAGACAGGTCTTTTTCTCACAGAAAGCTGTAGTATTATCAGAAGACCTAAAACTATAAAAAACAAATATAAAGAAAAACATAGAGACAATTTCTATGGTGCAGTTGTTGTATAAAAAATAAGTCTATACGTAATTCAAAGTTTGGAAAGACTTGTATGGCTTAATATAACAAGCAATGTCTATTACTGAAATATGTAGTAAAAAAAACGTTTTTTTATTTTTTGTTACATTGTTTCATTCATATTTTGCAAATCATCTGACTTAGATCAGAACTTTGCGTACCGCAAATGATTTGATATGAATCATTCAATTTGCGAAATGATTCACAAACCTCTTCTGACCTAAACCAAGCGATTAGCGATACGTGATTTGAAGTCCCTATTTAAATCAAATGGTTAACGTTATGCCATTTAAAGTTCCAATCTGAATTAAATGATTCGCGATATGCGATCCGATTGGAGCACTTTGAAACAGTGAATCGATTTGCGACGCAATGGTTTATCTGATTCAGAGTTTTGAAAAGCTCCTTTTCACTTATCACTACGTGCTTTTAAAATTGCTACAAGAGATGTTGAAATTTGAAAGTGAATGTCTCTCTTAATTTGATCTGTTTTTTGCTAGTGAATTGTTTTAAATGAATGATCGAAGTCACAAGTTTAAATCAATCTGAGCGGTTCCAGCATAAATGACTTGATTGATTTGGTTCATCTGTTCCTCATCTTCAGCCATGTTTACATGACACTCTCAGTGCTAATACTTTCTTAGCTCGTTTTTTTTTTTAATTGTGAATTTTCTGTAAAAAGATGTGCTTATTGACAAAACTATACACTTATTTCATGGATACACTCTTTTAATAATTCAAGCACTTTTCAAGTAGTTTCAAGTAAATATTCAGGAATATTGCTATTTTTAAGGGTTTTCTAAGCCTTAAATTTCAAACTGTCAAATTCACACCGCCTGTGACAATCGACTGAAAAGTACAACCAAAAGCCACAAAATGTGGCATCATATCAGTATTTAATTTTCCGATTTGCTTATTTAGAGTTGTTTTGTGAAAAAAAAGGAAAATAGGTAGTGCTAGTAGCTAACAGAGTGCCATCATTTCACGTGATCGAAATAATGGCGGCCTCAAGTCCAAAACGCATAAAACCACATATTTCAGTATCATCAGGCATCATGTTATATTAAGCCATACAGGTCTTAATACTCAGGGTTCCCTTTAAAGTAAACTAGTAAAATATTCATCTAAGCTTATAGTTACGACAAAATTTTAAATCAGGCTCCCTTTCATACACTCACTGACAGCTGGCCCTGTTCTGCTGCATGGGTAGATTCTTTCTTTTTGGGGCCTGCTGGACCCCTCAACTTCTTGTGAATGGCTTCTTCTTGCTGCTCCTGTAGCTGTGTGAGTGAGAGTAGATATTCTGGGCTGGACTCAAATTCTCTCTCTGTCTCCCCTTCACTTCCATATGTCTTCTGAGATGCTTGCTGATCTCGTGCTACCCTCACTGATCTTGGACAAAAGAAACACCTGCCTCAACTTCACATAAAAGTCTTCAATAACAGCTAAAGATGACAAAGTTAAGGGCTGTTCACACCAATTCTGCTGCCAGTTTGTTACATACAAGGTTCCATCAAAAAACGATTCCTACTGAAAAAGATTTGCATGTTAGAATAAGTAAAATGCACTTTGGCCGTTGATGTGCTTAATGAAAAACAAATAGGAGTGGGTTTATCATTTATGGTGCCACAAGTGAAGTTCTTCCCCTGCCAATGCCAATTCACATATAATAACAAAAATAAAATGAATTACCTTATATGTGACCCTGGACCACAAAACCAGTCTTAAGTCGCTGGGGTATGTTTGTAGCAATAGCCAAAAATACATTGTATGGGTCAAAATTATTGATTTTTCTTTTATGTCAAAAATCATTAGGAAATTAAGTAAAGATCATGTTCCATGATGATTCTTTGTAAAATTCCTACTATAAATATATCAAAATGTAATTTTTGATTAGCAATATGCATTGTTAAGAACTTAATTTGGAGAACTTTAAAGGTGATTTTCTCAGTATTTTGATTTTTTTGCACCCTTAGATTCCAGATTTTCAAATAGATGTATCTCGGCCAAATATTGTCCTATCCTAACAAACCATACATCAATAGAAAGCTTATTTATTGAGTATTCATATGATGTATATATCTCAGTTTTGTAAAATTTTACCTTATGACTGGTTTTGTGGTCCAGGGTCACATATTAACTTAAAAATACATTGAAGAACCCCATAAATGTTACTCTCCCTGAATGCACAAAGGAGCAAAGAAATAGCAGGATACATGAATACAGCACCATTTAAAATTTTTGGGTAGGACATTGGACTGTTCAAGGATTAGTTCACTTATAAAATAAAAAATTCTTCACAGTTTCCTCACCCCCATGTTATCCAACATGTTCATGTCTTTCTTTCTTTAGTTGAAGAGAAATTAAGGTTTTTGAGGAAAACATTCCACAATTTTCCTCAATATAGTATTGCAGTTTCAATGCAGCTTCAAAGGGCTCTACACTAACCCAACCAAAGTCTTGTCTAGCATAACAATCGGTTATTTTCTAAAGAAAGTAAAAATGTTATGTACTTTTTAACCACAAATGCTCGTCTTGCACTTGCTCGACTGAGATTACTCAGTCACATTGGAAAGATCACACATGATTGAGATCTATCTATCTATCTTTCTTTAGTTTAATTATCTATAATTAGTATCATTTTGGTTTTAGGACTACTTTGAAAGGTTTTGATCCACTTCAAATGTTGACTACTGTAGATAAGACCCTTACTCCTCAGCTGGAATTGAGAAGAGCCCTTTGAAGCTGCACTGAAATGTTAGTTTGGATCTTCAACCCATTGAAGTCCGCTATATGGAGAAAAATCCTGGAATGTTTTCCTCCAAAACCTTAATTTCTGTTTGACTGAAGAAAAAAAAAAAGACATGAACATTTTGGATGACATGGGCTGAGTAAATTATCAGAAAATATTTATTCTGGAAGTGAACTAATCCTTTAAAAGCTTATGCTCACTAAAATTAAAATGTAAAATATTACTGAAATTTAAAAGAGCTGTTTTTATTTTCCTTCATTTTAGAAACATTTCTTTCCATTTAAGAAAGATTTCTTATGTTTAGAATAATATTAAAAAGTACTACTTTTGTGTAAATTGATAATTATTTTGTTCAAAAGAACAGGGATGTTTGGTTTCAGAAAACATAAAAAAAATTTTTTTTTAGAATTGGTGTGAAGCCATTCACAGAAATGTCAGATGCAGGCCTACGGGTAACTCAGATAGTCTAGTGATAATTTAGTTAGTTTCCAATAAGAGATGTTTACAAGTCTTTAACTTGGAGCCTGAGTCATGTCTGAAGTATTTAACCTGAAGTCCGAGTCGAGTCTCAAGTCATTTAATGGCTCGCTTTTCTCCATTCAGAATCCTCATGTATTGAAATCTTCCTATTTATGAAGCCGTTTTATAGGCTTTAGACAAAATCATCTATGATCTGCTTTAATCTATAATTTTGCTGCTCACCGTGTATCTGCTGTTGTTAAAATAACCGTGTTATATGCAGCTCTCAAATTTGGCGCCGACGCACATCCAGAGTGAGAAAGCACATAGAGCTGAAAGGACTTGAATAAAGCGTGTTTGGCTTTAGATAAAACTACTAGAGTATAAAGCGCTGAAAGATATTTGCAATTAACAACACTGAGCACTTGTTATGTGATCCACTCCACTGTTTTGACACACTGCTCATTTAAAATGGTGCAGCTGTTACAGCTCGTGGTCCGGTTATATAAGAATTTAAAGATAAAAGACTCAAGTTACTTATAAAAATAATCACAAGTCCTTTTTCTCGAGTAGAGTCAAGTCTGAAGTCTACAAAAATGCAACTCGAGTCCCCATCTCTGTATCATACCAAGTACACCATACAGAAAGGTCATTCAGTTGCACTCAGTTACCTTTGCAGGTCAATCTGTCTCTGTGGCACTGCTCTTTTCGGTTCTGCTTCTTTCTGCTGTTTTGGTGTCTTGCCACTGATTGAATCAGCTGAGGCTGCGGTGGCGGGATCCTGGGCAGGTGCTGCTCTTTTCCGGCCCCGTCCGGCCCCTCCTCCTGTCGTAGCTCCAACCTCTTTATCTGGTGTGGCACCGCCTGCAGCACTTTTAGGGGGTCGACCACGTCGTGGTTTATTGGCAGGAGGCTGTGACCCTGCTGAGGGGTTTGAAGACACGCTGTTCTCTGTGCCATCACCTGCAGGAACAGCACGCTTCTTCCCACTGGGCTGAGCGGGCTCCTCCTAAAGGTATGTAAGAAAAATGAATAAGGGATGACAGAAGTGTGAACATGCAGCATTTTTAATGTTTACATGAGATGTATCTGACCTTCTTTACAACTCCTGCTTTTGTAATTACTGGATTCTCTTCGTTCTCCCTCGCTCCAGTCTCTGAGGCCTCGGAACTCACATCCCTGTTTAATAAGAAAAAGCAAATTGTAAATTCTTGATAAAGATGAAGTACTTATTGCAGTATAGTAAAATCAATGCTGGATAAATGCCACATCGCAGTGAAAGAAAAGTAAAGAAACTCTGAGAAGCACAAACCTGCTCTTATTTGTTGCAGGCGAGCTGGGTTGAGAGTTGGTGCTTGCATTGCTTCCGGTGTCAGAAGCGGTGGTTTTAATGTACGGTCGGCGAGCTGTTACCGTTAAAGGTTTGTTCACTGTCCCCAGCACACCTGTCTGCTTTGGTGGTGGCTGAAATATTTGAACAAATACGTGTAATGTAACAGTCAAGGCATTCAATTGTTAGTTACTAGTTAATTGTATCTTTGCAACAAAAATAATATTATGAAGAAATTGTTGAACAATGTCTTTCCTTGTGCACAAAAAGTATTCTCATAGCTTCATAAAATTACGGTTGAACCACTGATGTCACATGGACTATTTTATCAATGTCCATACTACCTTTCTGGGCCTTGAACGTCGTAATTACATTGTCGTCTATGCAGGTTTAGAAAGCTCTTGGATTTCATCAAAAATATCTTAACTTTTGTTCCAAAGATGAACAAAGGTCTTACAGGTTTGGAACGACACGAGGGTGAGTAATTAATGTCCAAATTTTCATTATTGGGTGAACTATGCCAATGATATTTTTGTGGAAACCATGTGACATATCCATACACAGAACATTGGCTTTTATATTGTTATAAAAAATTTTCAAATAAATGCTGTTCTTATATTTACATTTAATTTGTAACTGCCGTTCTATTACTGACTATATAACTTTTAACTACATAAATTACCGAACACCTAAATTACTCCTAGAAATTCTAGAAATTTGAGGTGATAAAACCTACCTGGATTTTCCCTGTCTGCAGAACTATTTTGGCTTCTGGTGACAGATATTCCTTATCATTGATAAAATCCTGTAGAGAGGGACAGACAGAATGAGTTTGACAGTAGGGTCACATGTAAAGTGTCACTGTAAAGTTAGAGTGGTTGTTACCTTATCAGGTGGGGTAAAGAACTTGCTAGGCAGCACAGGATCTTTTGGGGAGTCCAGATGACATGAAGTGCTCTTGTTTGCGATCACAAATAACGCCACATCACACACAATGTACAGTTTCTGTAAAAACAACAAAAAAAATAGAGTAAATACAATGGGATTCAGAAATCCGTAGGCCTACACATTATGTGGAAACAAGTTAATGTTGACAAACCTCATTTGCTTTTGGGTCATCTGGGGCCTGAGCATCTTTTGTTTGTTTGATGTTCTCCACCATCTTCCTCAGGAACGAGTGACTGTTATTCTCATTCTTTGTCATCAACACCTCCAGCATGAACCATAAGCACCTGAATAAAAAGTCATCTGAGTTAGTCTGAATTCATTTTAAATCATACATGCTATGAGAACCTTAGTGCCTGTGTCAACAGTTTTAAAGAGAAGGTTCAGTTCTCTGCATTTAAAAGCGCAGTGCAAAAGTATGTGAACATGTTTAAAACTCGTACTCTTTGACATCTCTGAGCTGCTCCAAATCCTGTGGTTTGGTAAGGTCTGGATCATGAGCTAGAAGATGGATCATATATGGCACCACATATTCTGGCAGGAGAGACAGCAGCTTTTCTGAAAATCAAACACAGGATTTTTAGATCTCTGACATATTGGTGCTCAGTATGGCATGTGTGATAGCAAATAGCAGAAACTCTATCTACCATGGGCCATGGGGTTCTGTTTTATGTATTCTCTGCGGACACTGATGTTCTTGAGGAGGCACTGTCGGGCATGAGCACGGCGCTCTTTCACTGGGTCTTTAGCGCACAATGCAAACACAGCCATGTACTCCAGTGGCAACAACAGTTTCACCAGAGCAACGTGCAACTTCTGAGCAAAGATCTGCCGCACCTGATAGCACTCATCCTATTAAAAAGGGAAGGAAAAAGCTGAAAAGATGAAGTTGTGGCTAATATACACTTTTGTAACTTTGATGTTATTTGACGTTTCTTGTTATGAAATAGTCTTAAAGGGATGGTTCACCCACAAATTAAAATTCTGTCAATTATTACTCACCCTCACGTTGTTACAAACCCATAAGACCTTCGTTCATCTTCGGAACACAAATTAGGATATTTTTTTATTAAATTTCAGAGCTTTCTGACCCTGCATACACAGCTACACAACGACCATGTTTAAGACCCTGCACACACAGCAATGCAACTACCACGTTCAAGACCCAGAAAGGTAACAAGGACACTGTTAAAATAGTCCTTGTGACATCAGTGGTTCAACCATAATATTGTGAAGCTTTACTCTTACAGGGTCAGAAAGGTTTCGAAATTCATTAAAAATATCTTCATTTGTGTTCCGAAAATAAACAAAGGTCTTACGAGTTTGGAACGTCATGAGGGTAAGTAATTAATGTGAGAATTTTTAATTTTGGACGAACTATCCCTTTAATACGCTGTTATTTGCTCCTGTACTTCTATGACTTTTATATAAAAATGACTTGGTAGAACAGTACATTTGGATTTGTACATTTGCCAACCGCAAATGTCACTGTATTCAAGGTATGAATTTTATATTTTTAGTGCATTGACCATGGCAACATCTACAAGTAAAATCCTTAATAAGCTAATATTTTACAGTTATCACCACAGATCAATATTGAATATTTAACTGTAATGGTTATTTCACCTAGTTTTACATTAACATTTTTTTTACCTTTGTTTTTACATGTAGATTAAGTGAGCATTAGATGACAGTAAAGTTAATCTATAAAAACATTTAAATGTAATCCTTAATCGCATGATGATATGAAACGACGGATCTCTCCCGGTTTTTAAAATATATTTAAACTTCTTATTCTAACATAAAAGGTCATTAAAGTTGTGTTTTGGGCCAATATGCTTTGGCACAGTATCTGTCAAACGAACTAAAACCGAATGCGCAATATGGCTTAATCACTTCATCAAGTCTGTTTTCGCTACGCGTTTCAAAGTGAAGCTAAAACACATAGGCGTTCAGCTCGTGATCCGGTGTTTTCTGCACCTCAGAACGTCTGTTCACAGTAAATGAATGCAGTGAACTCATTTATTGCATGTACTGTAAAAGCTCTACTGCCTTTTCCGTCAAAATAAAAGCTTGAAAGTGCAGTATTGTTATTTTCCTACTGTAGTGTATATTTAAATTCATTTATTTTGCAGTGCAATTGCTTTACAATATATGGCTATTACTGTCATTGTTGTTAATATTATATTCTAATTTGTTTGGCTTCCTAAAACACCAATGTGCATGTAATTTAGACTGAGACAGTATATCACAAATAAAAAGAGGGTTGAGTCCCCTTTAAAGTTCAGGTATAAGTCAACTCAATAACTTTTTTCTGACTTAAGTTTCCTTAGTTAAGAACATAGGTTGGAGCTCCTAATTTGAACTCTCAAAGTGCACTAGATAGAATAATTTAACTTTATATTTTTAACTTAAAACTTTTCAGTTCTTCATGTCTTTTTTTTTTTGATTATCACAATAAATATCATATTGTGGACTTTGTATTATGATATTATTGTATCATGGGATTTTGATATTGTTACATCCCTAATCATTTAATTTTTTAAAACTGAAAATCTTATCATCAATGACGTGTTCCATGTGTCCAAGCAGTCTTGTGCTGAACTCACATTTATGACGAGCCCACAGAGCTGGAACTGTTCAGGAGTGATGATGTCATGGTAACAGGGCTCTTGTGCCAGCTTCATGATGGCGCTTCCTGCTGCAAGCCTCAGCCGAGACATGTCAGACTTGCTGTGTCCACAAACACACAAGTATTAAGGGTATGCTACCCATATTAGTGCAGTATTTAATAAATGTATACAAAATCACTCTTGGGATCTTGACACCCAGTTAGTACCTGATCTTTTTCTGCTCGGTGAGGTCTCCCTCGCTGACCAGCATGGCTGAAAGGAGTCTGAGAGTAGAGTTAGCTGATTTAGACTGATTATTCTTCATTCCCAGTAACCAGCGGACCAACAGCTTAATGGCTTGCACCTGGCAACACACATGCACATTAATACACACACTAATCACCAAGAGATGTTGTTTTCAACCTGATTACTTAAAGAAATTTTACCTTAGCCAGCACTTCAGGGGAAACCTCATCGTCAGCTGTCCAAAGCCGCCCATTCTTGTTTCCCACAGACTAAGAGGTATAGTGTGTTCGTTTAACATGCAAATCAATAAAACCATTCATATACATGCTCAAAGCAGAACAACACATCAGTATGCTCACCCTGTCATTCATCAGAAGGTCCTTCACGATAAAATTGGCTACGATTGACTTCATGGGTGACGCAAATTGATCCGGGGCCAGCATAGAAATGTGTCCAAGAGAGACAAGCGGCGTGATGAGCTGTTCAGGCACATCTGCATTCAGACTGCGAGACAATGGCTGGAACAAGAGACGGAAAGAAAGCATATTTGAAAAATTCCCATGAAGCAAAAATGTCATTATTGTAACATTCATCTGATTTGACAGTCATTTGAAGAAAAATGCACTTATGCACTCAGATTTACCTCAAATATTTGAGCTAACTGGACCTCTTTGTTGTGAAAGATGGCATGGATGCAGTTGACCGCCTGTTTGGCCTGGTGGGGGGTGCCTCGTTTTGCCTTCTGATGTAGTATGGGAATCAGAGTCCTGCACAGAGTAACAGAACAGCATTTTATTACACCAAATTTTGGAATTTTCAATTAATAAAGCTGACTTTAAAGTTTTGGTACAGGCTCTAAACAGTTTGCGTGTATGAATGTGGGAGTTGTTCATACGAGCGAATTTGTGGCAGTTCTGTCTCAATCTTTTGTCCTGTGTTTCTGAAGATCTGTATTGCTGCTTCTGCCACTTTATCATCCTCCATCTTCAGACACTGCAGCAAAGACTCGTACGTCTCAGCTGAGTGGAACGCAGTGGGGTGAGTAAATGACAAAACCTGAGGTAGAGACAGATAGAATAGCAAACTTACATTAAAATATATTAAAAATGTTATTTTTATATAAGGGTCAAAGACGTTAAGATGTCCATGTCAAAAGAAATTTACAATTTACGATTTTCTGTACATAGAAAGCACATTAAATGCAAGTAAAGTGTCTACTTTTAAGGTTTCAAATAAGTTTTTGGGAGTATAAAATGTCAAAATTTGGTTGAAAAAATGTTACATTGTCATTCAATGTAACAATATTTTTTGTGTAAAAATTCAAACATGCTTATTCTGACTTGTAGATATCAAAATATGTAAAAGAATAAGGGAGCATATTAATTTTTTATTGTTACATGAGTAAAAAATTCTTACTGACATAGTGGCAACTTTTAAAAACAGAATTACAACTAATTAGTATTTTAGTTAAAAGTAGTACATTTTAATGTCATAAATTGATTTTTGTTGTAAATATACTTGACAAGATTGTTACACTGAATGACATTTTAGTGAGTGTCTTCTGTAAATTAGGGAAAAAAATATTTTTGCTCAGAAAAAAAAAAATCAAAAGTGCAATTAAACAAAACTTTTTTTTTTTTGGAAATGCAACAACAATTTAAAGCAGTATTACACTTGTTTTAATGCTTAAACCCTATTGCATCCTTGACCCATAAGTGTGATCGTATATCTACATTGTACTTTAAACTCTTATACCAAGAGAGCTAGAAATCCTGTTTTCCATGATGTTTAAACTAGTGCATTTTCAGTTACAAACAGTACCTTGAGTAGCTCAAGTCCAGCACGGATGGCAGTATCAGGGGTTACTCCCTCATCTTCATCATCAGCAGTGCCCTCAATCGACTTATTTAACAGCTTAACCAGGGCGCTGCACACACACATACACACACACATTATTGGTGATCCAAAAAAATCTACACAATACCTGCAGTTACACTTTCCCCTCACTAGATGTCTCTCCCTTAAAAAGCTATTCAGACTGTTACACAACCGTTGAGAGGAAAAAAGCACATGGCCCATATTGCGCTCATCTCTCTCCCACTCAGTCAGTTTCTCCTCCCCTCTCATTCATGTCCTCGCTTTACATCTGCAGGTGCACTGATACGAGTCCTTACCCGATACTGCCGTTCAAACAAAGTGCATACATTCTCTGTGACTGTGCTTCATCCTGCACATCATTTCCGATTTGCTTTTTTGACTTGATTTTCAGGGCTGATTGTCTGCAGTTATTTTGCAGGTGCTTAAATTGGAATTTATTTGGGCACTGTAGTCTGTGTACAGTATAACTTACAACTGCTGTTATAGTAAAGATGCTTGATTCACAGCATTATTTGTGGAAAATAATGAACTCATCTTTCTCAAATTTCTTTTTTTTTTTTTTTTTAAAGAAATTATCAGTGTTACATTAATGTATTTCAAATAAAAATATAATGGCAATTTTATTTTTTGCTGGATGCATGTTCATTAACTTCTTAAAAACATCTGCCATTTGACTTCATCACCTACCTGATGGCCTCAGAGTCAATGTGCACCGGTGCGATTCTCTCCAGCAGGAATTTCACCATCTCCAGGAATGGGTTTGTGGGCTGCTTGGGGAATGTCAGCTTCCGTGTGATTTCCCTCTGAAAAAAAAAAAAAAACGCATAGCCGTTTAATATTTAATACTACTACATATTGATTGTAACAGGTCTTAGTCATATGCGTTATATACATTATATATTAACAGTTAACCAATGCGCTTGGAATATACAGTGTTGAATGTGATTGGTTCAGATTGTGTTGTTAAACTCACCACACACTGTTCAGCCTGTTTACATGAGCAAGTAGGGCTGATGAGTTGCTCAAGCTGAAGACGGAGTTTCTCATCTTCACCCAGAACCTGATTAAACTTCTTCATAAAGTCCTGAGCTTTACCTGGGTCTGGGAGATTCTCTGAGAATGAGAGAGAGATGAATTACACATTGTAAAACCTGTTGGTTTTGATAACTATCCATTTACATTAACAGTGTGTGCTTACTAGCAATGGTCATAAGTTTTCCAAACATGGCTGTGGTGTTTGCTTCAGACTGCAGAAAGAGAAAAACAACAGTCACTCACCCACAGACACAAAATGCATACACTACCAGTCAAAAGTTTTTGAACAGTAGTTTTTTAAAGTCTCTTCTGTTCACCAAGCCTGCATTTATTTGATCCAAAATACAGCAAAAACCAGCAATATTGTAAAATATTTGTACTATTTAAAAAATAATAGCTTTCTATTTGAATACATTGTAAAATGTAATTTATTCCTGTAATCAAAGCAGTGTCACATGATCCTTCAGAAACCATTTTAATATGCTGATTTGCTGTTCAAGAAATATTATTATATTATTATCATCAATATTTAAAACATTTGAGTCAATTTTTTTTTCAGGATTCCATGACGAAGCTCCAAAGATCAGTATTATTTTTTTATTATTTTTTTTTTGCTGTACTTTGGATCACAAAAAAATCAGGCTTGGTGAGCAGAAGAGACTACTTTAAAAAAAAAACATTAAAAATCGTACTGTTCAAAAAATTTTGACTAGTAGTGAATGAGCACTGTACACATTCAGAAGAAAAGAACAAATTGCTTCTTTGATCAACATAATATTATTTATTTTCCTGTCTAATTTCTATCTGAACATTCTTCTAGCTGAACAGTACAAGTTACTAATTTTTAGACAATGTTGTACGACCAATGGCATATTTTTAATTACATCACTTTGACAACACATACTCAATTGCCCTCAGAACATTTTTAATAAAAAAAAAATTATATACAAAGGCCTTGGTTTACACCTACATCAGTAAGGACAAATATTTGTCTGTTGCCACTGTACTGGAATTTTTAAGTTTGATACCTTGAAAAATATTGGTATTCAATACCATTTTCAACACCACTGGCACAACATTAAGGGCATTAAATCTGATCAGTAAGTTCTAAGATTCTAAGTATTTAAGATAATTTTGAAGACAGAAATATAATAGTATTGTAATAGCTGCAAAAAAACTAAATCCTAAAAAAAATGAATATTTCATAAGTACACTGTTTTACCACATTAGTAAAACTAAAATACTTAGGACTTAATTTCTTTACTTGCAAGAGAAGCCCTCAAACTTTGACTTCAGCAGAAACCTAGTCACAATGACAATGGGTTTCTAAATGCTTTTCATTACAAATCTACATGAAATGCTGTAATCATTAATCCACAAATATAATTAAATATAAAATTATATTTTTGTCAAACAATTACCTGCTCCTTACAATATTCTGCAGTATGAATACAGCACACAGTTCACAATTATATTCACACATTGTAGACCTAGTCACCATGAGCTGTCATCATTTTGCAGACATTTTGTGTTCCTGAAAAATGACTGCATGCAGATTTGAAACAAGATAACTGAGTTTTTGGTTAACTATGACTTTAACAAATAAGAGCAGCATAAAGGGGAGTTTGAGTTATCACTGCCTTTTTATGTTGTTTGTGTGCGTATGTTCTTATATAGAGCCACATATGTAAGTGAGAGTGTATTAGTATTTGTGTAACTTACTGTAGGCAATTTGTGTAAGTCCAGCAGTTCTCGAACCAGCCCTCTCAGCATATTCTGACACTTCCACATTTCATTCAGTGCTCTGAAAAACATTGAGAAATTCCGCTTGACATAATTGAACACATCAGTGAGATGAGTGCTGTTAATAGAAGCGATACTGTCCAAAACAGTCAGATGAGAACCAGAGACTCTCTCTTGGCAATCTGAGAAGCTTTTAAAACAGTCGATTAAGACTCACTTGACTGCGTTAGTGTCCAGACAGGCGTAAAGGTAGTACAGACACTTCATCTTCTCCTCAGTCTCCAGACTGTGAGGAACCATGTACTGTGCAAAGATCTTCTCCACCAGCAACCTAATACAAACCACACTTTGTAAACCTGAGGTTTCCATATTGGACATGCTTCACTGGTTTAATGTCAATAAATTAGTCAATGAAGCACATTAAATCATTTGTGTGTACATGTGTGTTTTTCTTACTTGTCATCTATGCTGTTCTGGTAGTAGATGTGTAAGAGTTTGTCTTTGATCCAGCTGATTTTCAAAGCAGACTCCTTCCCAGCCTCATGGTGCAGACAGTACTTCTTAAAAAGCTGAGCCAAACCCATCATCGCTTCTTTACGGACACGCCACTGAAACAAAACATAGTCATTAAATTTAATCGAAAACACCAGAGATCTTAAAATTGAGAAATATGTGGGGTTCTGTGTTTTTTTCCTCAGCTCCTTTTCATTTACATTCTAAATGGATTTGAAACAGGGCTTCACCATATATCAAAATAAAATTGATATTGCAGTATGGGTTGAGTGCAATTGCAAAGCAATTTATCATATTTTCCAAAATACAGGGCATTTTTTTAAAACAAGTTGTGACATATTCCAGAGCGACTTGCATATTGCATTTCATGTCAAACATGATGCAACACATGGGCAAAGCGCACATAAAATACACACATGCACAACATATAAGACACAGAAAAAGTCACGCTGCCTAGTAAGTCATTGTGACCACTGTACCGCCATGGTGTTATTCCAAACGTGCGCATGCCACTTATCCTTTTTTACTTTTAATGAAATTTTGACCTGGCACAACTTACACTCAGGTGCAACCTTCTTGTCTAAAATACAGTAAATATGTACAGAGGGTTCTACACATGTGCAGCACATGATAGAGTTTCTGCATCAAGCCGCTCTGAGATGCTAAAATACTGCATCATGAGCTGAGTGTGAATAAACTAGTGGTGGGCATAGATTAATTTTTTTAATTTAGATTAAACTCACTGTAATCTTAGAATTAATCTAGATTAATCTAGATTAAAATGGCTAATTTGAATTCTGCCGAAGGCATTTAGAATATGTGTGCTACCCAAATAATGACTAAAAGTAAGTCTTTGAGAACGGGTTTCTCAAGCCAGGTGGCGCATTGGACCAGGGGCTCATCTCCTGTTTCCAAAATGCATCACAAACTGCTTGACAATTACATTTACAACACAATTAACTATACAAACTTGTATAACCAACTATTCCTACACTGCATGTACTTCTGCGTAAAAGGCTGCGAGTCGTGCGCGTTGCAGTTAAATACACAGACGCGCACGGGCATGGATATCTGCGTGCATAGTCTTCGGTTAAACTGCGTTGCTTTTAGAAGCGTCAATTCAGTTGTTGCATATAGTTTAATGTCTTTATTTCGGGATTATCAAAGTAAATTATAACTCACATTTGAGATTTTACTGGGGCACAGCAGATTTTCACTGGGGCACGTGCCCCAGTAAAACTGGTCTAGCAACGCCCCTGCCCTGAAGCAAACCCAGCGGCTTCAGAGCTGCATCCATGTTAGCACATCTCGTTTGATGTGGTAATTTCACAGTAGGCATACACACAAGTTTGAAGACTCATTCTCGCCCCCTATAGTGCAGTTTCCTAAAAATAACTAGGTTTCAGCTGTTCGCACCAGTGTTCATTTTGACAGCCAATTTTGATTTATTATTAGTCATAGTCTTTTGACTAAAATGCCATTTAGTTTTAGTGATATTTTAGTCATCTTAATTGTTTTAGTTAGTTGACTAAATCTACAGTCGACAGCTAGTTAGTCGGCTAATGTCTAATGGGTTTATTTACAGTGTAATGCATTTATCTTCTTAATGAAATGCCAATGTTATATAGGCTAATTATCCATTTTTTTTAATAACAACTTGTTTACCATATTCTTCATTTTTTCAAGCAGACATATTTATATAAATAATTTATATTATTCTATATTAGGGCTACTATGATTCAGTCAAGAGCAGTGAGTGATTCTTTCTTTTGTTGCTTGACTGCTGCTTAACATCAATGCCACAATTCATCAAGGCTGCTGTCCCTTTAAAACCAAATGCACCGATGCGATGTCCAATATTCTCCCAACTGTTTACGTTCACCTAAGATGCAACTAAGAGCGTTTACGTGAATACTCGTCAAAATGGACAATTCAGTTTCAATTTGTGTGTATTTCTCCACTCACGTGACGCGAAAGAGTACTCGTGTGCTGCGTGAGATAAGCTGCTTTGCTGTCTGTGCTCAGAAAACAAGACTGAATTGAGTTCACCTTTGCGTCAAATTTATCCATATATGTCGGCTCTTCTCTTACTACCAGATATTGACATTTTTTAACATTTTAAGAGACGTGCAGCTTATGTTCTGCCGGATAGATCAATAGGCTGTTACAGTTCAAATGTACACATCTAACCTCCTAACCACGCAGCAGATTTGTTCTGAATGAAACGTCTCTTCCTAACATTTTCATGTTGTTTCTATTCATTGACGAAAATGTCAATGGATGTCAAGTTTGTCATTATAGTCTCATTTTCATTGGTGAAAAAATGTGCAAAAATTATTCGTCAAATGAAATGAACACTGGTTTGCACTGTGCAGATCAATCGTTGTATGATATCTAAGTATTGTGAGAGCAATAGAGGGCAGAGCAGATGGCTCCTTATGCTTTTAAATCACTCTCACTGTACTTCGATGTCACACAACGATCGTTCTGCACAGCGCAAACAGCCCAAACTTGGTTATTTTAGGCAACATAGAAATCCTGGCCAGAATGTGTCCCCAGAACATGGTATGTCTGGTCACCCTATTTTTGGGTAACTTTTGCATCTTTCTCACCCTCTTGTCCAACATCCTTTCTCTGACGAATCCCAACAGTTGATCATTCACCAGGTTCAAATCTTTCTTCCCTGCGTTGATGATGGTCACAATGACATCATGCCTGATTGCCTCCTCTGGGTCATGTGATCTCACCTTCAGAAAATCTGATGTGACAGAGTTATACAACAAGATGTTTACGAGTCAAGCAATGCTTAAAACAGAAAATTCATCAAAAAGACTTATTAATCCAGAACCCACCTGTAAGATCCTTGGCAAGGTCTGGGTGGTTCATCAGGCAGTGGCTAGCAAACTTCACACATTCCAGTCTCACAGGAACATGGATGTCATTGAACCTTCGGGAGCCAAATAAAAAGAAAATCAGAATTCAAACAACCCTCAAATGGCCAATGGCCAATTTTTTTAAATGGTAGGAAGCTCTCACCTTCCCAGAAAGCACTGCCAAAGTGGGCGATTCTGAGTGGCCAGTTCAGAGTCTTTTGCTCCAAAGAGTTTGGCCAACAGTTTAACCACAGCCAACCTCTCCTCTCCATCATTACTCTAAACAAACAAACAAACAAACAAACAAAAACAGATTAGTCCTGCAATAAAAGGGTTTGTATGCAAGCTGATGCACAAGAAAGTCTATGTGCGTTTAGTCACCTTCAATTTGAACTCAAGTTGTGGCATCACAGAGACAAGGAGCAGAGGGTCGATTGCAAAGAGCTCCTGAATGAGGTCAAATACGTGCTCAGACAGATCACTCACGGAGGACTTTCCCATCACCAACACCTGATTAAAGAACTGCAGAGAAAGATAAGAAAGAGATCAAGTACATACAACATCTGTCATAACATTGTCTTTTTGAAAGGAACTCATTCATTGAAATGCACTCAATTCTGAAAGGACAAAAATACAAACGGATGATTTCGTGACTCACTGAGGCAATGCAGGTTTCGATGGTCTGAACCGTTCTCTTCAGAAGAGTCTTGGCCAGGTCATATGCCTGCTTATTCAAGTTCTAAAGCACAGGAAGTGGTACAACCGCACATTGGTTAGCCATCTAAGATTGGACAGAGAAAAAGACTGGGATGTAATAAGATGTTTGCCTACTTTGTGAGCAGGGATGAGGTTGATGAGGATTGTGTCCAGCAGCTCCTGCGTCACTCCATCTCCCTCCATGATGATGGAACTCATCAGGTCCAACATGTGCATCTGCACCTTCTGATTATGGCTGTTACTGGAAGAGGGAAAAGTCTTGATCAAAAAGAGTACAGTTGCATAACTGAAGAGACGATTAAACTCACTTAAAATTAAACTCACTTGATGACAGAAAAGAGGGTTTTGAAGAGCTGGATGAAGATCTCATTACAGTCCTCCAATTCAAAACAGATGTTGTAGGACTTAACCCATGCCAAGTTCTGTTCAAATGAAAGTTCATTATTTTAGCTATGACAATCAGACTACAAGCTAAATATTAAATGAAAACAAACTGGTAAATATTGCTGCTATGTGGCTGAAAGTAAAATCAAAACATGCATACATAAACAACCAGTTATTTGTGAAAACATAGGCAAAAAAGCCATGATTAAATGAAATGAATAAACTGTGACTGATTGAATGAACCATCTCACCTCTAGTAAGTAAAAATATCTGTTGAACTGAGGGCTCTTGGTGTCCTCTAATCCCTTCAACTGCCGTGTAATGAAGAGAAAAATTTCCTAGATGATGGATAAAAAGAAAATTAATGACTTTTTTTAAAGCTGTTGAGCTAATCTCAACTCTGTGTTATTTCATATGGTTTATAGGTTTGTGTGCAGGGTGACAGTTTGACATGAGGTGCAAGTGTGTAAGTAAGAGATCATTTTATCAATAAAGTCATATGTGAGATATGAAGTTTATCTTCTGAAGAAAACATGTCCTACCTTGAGCTTGTCATGTGAGGTGTATGGGGCCTCTGGAGCATAAATCCTGAAGATGTCAGCGAGACAGCAAGCCACAAGTAACCGTACATCCTTGTTGGGGTTTCGCAGGAAAAACTCAGAGGCCAAGTGAAGAGCCAAAGCCAAATACTGTTGCTTTTCCTCCTCTGAGTCTTGATCCATGTCCATATATGTCTTGACCACCAGCTACAAGATAGAGAGGGGTCCTTTAATTCCCGTTTACAGTTTCTCTTATACACCAAGTAAAATATTGAAAACATTTAATCAATCATTTTATAAAAGGCAAATTTCTCTCAATTTTAGACACAATCTGCTTTAATACATTGCATAACTGTAAAGCCTATTTACAAATCTTTAAACACACAAAAAAACTTTACTAAACAAAAAACCTTTTAAAGATCAAGTCATATTGGTTTTCGAAAAATATCTATTTTGCAGTTTGTAACATAGCTATTCTTCAAATGTAAACAGTCTGCAAAGTTTTTATTCAAAAAAGTGCATTATACACAAAGATGTTGTCTCTCAAATCTTTTGCCTCGCTGATACAACCTTTAATGTAGACTGTCGTTGTTCTAATTACTTTGTTTTAAAAACTTTAGATGATTCACTTGCATAAGTGTTAAAAAATGTTTTATGTCATTATTTAAAGGTTGTATCAGCGATTTCTAGCCTAAAACATAAAGTGTCAAATTCAGCTGACCTTTCTTCACGATCCGCTCGCTGCCTGCCCCATAAATTGTCTGTGAAAAAACCGCGTCTCTCTGGTCAGCCTAGGGTCCGAGATATGCCAAAAAAACAATCGGCACTACCAACCTTTCCACAGATAAACAAACAAGTGTTCCAACCAATCAGCGTCAGGGGTTTGGTGTTGTGGACTTTCGCTCCGCCTCCCTCACATCCCTGCACCAGTAGGAAAGTCCACAACACCAAACCCCTGACGCTGATTGGTTGGAACACTGTTTGTTTATCTGTGGAAAGTTTGGTAGTGCCGATTGTTTTTTTGGCATATCTCGGACCCTAGGCTGACCAGAGAGACGCGGTTTTTTCACAGACAATTTATGGGGCAGGCAGTGAGCGGATCGTGAAGAAAGGTCAGCTGAAATTGACACTTTATGTTTTAGACTAGAAATCGCTGATACAACCTTTAAGAACTGATTGGTGCACTATATTATTGTTTTTTGTCAGGGCTCCCCCTGGTAAATTCGCGTTCCAGAGGCTAAATATGACGTTATTAGGGTTGCTTCAAAAACAACCACAGACTTGGCAATACAGATGGTAGAGCTTGCTAATTAGCTCAAGTACTCCTCTCTTTGCCAATCACAACATGCTTGGCCAGCTGACCAATCAGAGCAGAGTAGGCTTATGGAAAGGAGGGGTTTACAGACATTATGCTTAAAACAGATTCAAATGAAACATTTCAAAATCATGGACAAATGACTATGTATAAATGTATGTCTTGGGATA
>NC_133366.1:34595121-34676882 GCF_049309525.1 Garra rufa | reverse complement strand
TGTTTTTTAAAGAAGTCTCTTATGCTCACCAAGCTTTTAGGCCTATCTGATCCAATTTTGAAATATTTTTACTATTTAAAATAATATATTCTATTTGAATATATTTTAAAATGTAATTTATTCCTGTGATCAAAGCTAAATATTCAGCATTATTACTCCATTCTTCACAATCTGCCACATGATCCTTCAGAAATCCTTCTAATATGCTGATTTGCTGTTCAAGAAACATTTATTCTTATTCTTATTATTATCATCATCAATATTTAAAACACTTGAGCCTTTTTGTTCAGAATTCTTTGATGAATATAAAGAAGAAAGATCCAATGGTCAGCATTTGTCTGAAATAAAAAGCTTTTGTAACAATATACACTATACCATTCAAAAGCTTGGAGTCAGTAAACGTTTTTGTTTTTTTTAAGTTTTTTTTTGGGGGGGGGGGGGGGAAGAAATTATAGAAATGAATTACTTTATTTAGCAAAGATGCTTTAAATTAATCAAAAGTGATGACAAAGACATTTATGATGTAACAAAAGATTTCTATTTCAGATAAATAAACTTTCTATTCATCAAAGAAACCTGAAAAAATAATACTCAGCTGTTTTCAACATAATAATAATAATAATAATAATAATAATCACAGCAAATCAGAATATTAGAATGATTTCTGAAGGATCATGTGACTGAAGTAATGACGCTTTGAAACCACAGAAATAAATTGCATTTTAAATATATACAATTAGAAAACAGTTATTGTAAATACTAAAAATATTTTTTTCTTCTTCTATTTTTGCTGTACTTTGGATCAAATAAATGCAGGCTAGGGAGCAGAAGAGACTTCTTTTAAAAACATTAAAACGCTTAAAACGCCTACTGTTCAAAAACTTTTGACTGGTAGTGTATATTTAGTCTTATTTTATCTTGTATGCTTTCCTGTGTACTGGAGCTTCACCAAGACAAATTCCTCGTTTGTATTAGCATATCTGGCTTTAAATCTCTTTCTGTTTCTAATTTATCCATTTAGTTTTCCCTTACCTATCACTAAAACAAAGCTGGAGTCATGATGTTTCCATCCACTAGAGGCACTGCAGTATTTTTGCATCTCTGCTGAGAGTTGTTAGTCTGGTTTTCTTCTACTTTCCTTCCTCTAGTAAAACTTGTAAACACAGTGGATTTGTCGTTATTGTCTTGGAAAGGGGTCACAGCAGAATGCCAAAGAAAAAGAAAAACGGACTGAGTCCCTCCAGAGCCCCCTGGAATGCGGCTGAATACGGGAGCGGTTCCGAGAGTCGAGCACCCGGAGCAAATGGATCTTATGTGACCCGGCCGGACTTACCATATAACAACTTCGGATCCACGCAGTTCAGCGGTCAGTTAGAATCTCAAAGCAGAGACGAAATCATCCAGAGCATGCAGGAGATGTTTTCACATCTGGATCCAGAAGTCATTTACATGGTGCTCTCAGAAGCAGATTTTAAAGGTAAGTGTAAATGGACACCACTGGCTGTAATTTTAGCAGGTGTCTGATTCAAGTTGGTTTGGGGAACATTATAAGAGACAGCACACAGTCCAAAAAGATATATAGTTAGATGTGTTGCTATTGTCTGTATGAAAACCATAAGCTGGTAATTTTTGGTTTGGAACATGACCAACTGACAAACTAACGTTATCATGTTCCAAAGCTAACTTTTCCATCTTCATCTGGTATGACCAACTGGTAGCAGTTTTGTTAATGGTCAGAGATGGCTAAAAACCAGCTTGGACCTCCTAATGGACATCTTAGACCACCTATAAACCAGCTACATCAAAATATCCACATTCACCTAGATTTACATAGTTACTTAATATTCAGTGGTGGTATTTTCACCAGCTAAAAATGTTTTTTTTTTTTTTTTTTATTATTATTCAGTTATTGTTATCTGTTGCTGTAGTGTGTCAGTAGGAAATATCAATTTACATTTCCAAATAATCCAGTGAGATTTTTGTTTGCACAAAGAGTCTGACAACAGCCAGTGCTTTACAGAGATCTGTTCTCATCATCACCCAGTCTGTCTGGAATGACATAAAGAAACAGAACAAGCTAAAACAGACTAAATCCAGAAGGGCTGTTGTCAGAAATCTCAATCGATTACAATTATTATTATTATTATTACAGTTAATGGCAAAATGAATGTTTGGAAATGTAAACATCTCCTACTGACACACTACAGCAAAAGATAGAAATAAATGACTTAAAAATCATTTTTAGCTGGTGAAAATACTAGTGTTTTAGTAATTTTGGCCACCACTGTATTTTCTATATATTATTATTATTGTATATTGTTATATTATATTTAATATCTTGAGAGGCACCGTTGTCATGACATATGATGTGATTACATTCTTAGAATGAAAAATGACATAAGTCAGTTATGATTTTTTATGTTTTTGCAGAAGAATTTGTGGGACCTGAAGGATTTCTAAACTAACTTTTAAACTTTTTATAATAGTAAGCAGCAAGAACTGTTTTCAATCTTGATAATAATAATAAGAAATATTATTTCTTGAGCACCAAATCAGCATATTAGAATTATTTCTCAAGGCTACTGAAAATTCATAGCTTTGCACAAATAAACTGTTTTTTTTTTTTTTATATAGATAGATAGATAGATATATAAAGCGAGTGCATCATGAATCCATTTTCCAAACCATGTTTTTGGCATATCCTGTATTACTATTGTACACTTATATTTTTATTTTATATTTTTGTTTTTATATTTTAACTATTTCAGTACCTACTTGATTTCTCATAGACATAAACAGAGGGAACTACCTCTTTTGAAATATTCATTTTTTTTCTCTCTGCATTAGTGGACAATGCGATGGATTCCCTTTTGGAGCTGTCAGATGCTGCTGAGTTCACAGCCCTCCCTCCTCCTCCTGTCTCAGGGTTTGAGCAGGCTGCTGCTCTCCTGGAAACAAACAACACTCAAGCAGATCCCTTCAGTGCAATGGCGCAGAGCTTCGCCTTTTCAAACCAGCCTGCGTCTAAAGCGGAGCTCAGTCCTACTGAAACACACCTGACAGAAGAGTTTGATGCTCTCCTAGATCAGGAACTTCAAACATTGACATCACAGCAGACGCAAACAAGCACGCATCCTCCGATGTCCTCCGTACCTTTGTCTTCTCTGCCGCCTCCCTCTCAATCGATCCCTCTCTCCTCTCTGCCTCTTACATCCCAGACTCCGCTTCCAGCTACTCAAACTTTACCAGAGCAGGCTGAGGCCTCCTACTCTGACCCTGGGCTCAGTGAGGCCCGTGGCGGTAGCTCACCCATGAATGAGTTAAGTTTTGGTGGGGTTCATATTCCTGATACCAACACCATATCTCTTGACTTTAGTCACCTGACGCTGGAGGCCAGCTCTGCTGAACCACGGCCCTCAGCCTTCCAGGTTTACCGTAGACCTGAGCAAATTCGTAACCACACAGCTGCAAAGCAGCATCAGGAAGCACTCCGCACACCTGCCATGTTCTGGAACACTCAGGCTACAGAGTTTCATCCCCGCGCTGTGGGGCCAGCCTTCATTACACCTGTCATTCCTAACCCCACACCTTGGAGCACTAATTCCATCCAGGCGTCTCAGTGGTTGGCTCATGGACCTATCAGACAAGCACCTCTGAAACCTTCTGCAACTGTACCAGAGTCATGGACTCTGCCCCCCAGGAACAGACTCAGATTGGAAGGGCAGTTGTTGGTGTTACTCAGAGGAGCTCCTGGATCAGGCAAAACCACCCTTGCCAAGTAAGCAAGAAGACACATATCTGGGATATGTGTTATTTTATTGAAAAGAGATGGAATGTCATAAAGAAAACATCTTTTTTGGTATTTTGAAGCTGTGAAAGAAGAGAGTAAAATGTGCTTTTAGTCCAACAATTTAGTCCATGAGAGCAGTTCATGACGTACAACACTCCATTATGGAGAAAATAGATTTCCTTAGGGGGAAGTTATAATAACTTCTTGAGAATGGAGTTTTGAGCAATTAAGATTCATTTAAATGGTGCTAAAAGAATTAGACGGACTGACCTTTGGTAATGCTTCATGGGTAGGAAATATGTCATGTGGTGGTGTCAAATTTTCCTATTTTTATAATTGTTAAAGCTTTTTTCATGGTGTATGGTGTTATCACAGTATTTTATTGCATGACACAACAGGTTTGCAAGATTAACCTTTTTGTTTTTAGTGAAGTTTCAGTGTACCCTTTTAAACGTCAGACTGGCCTTGGAAAATAACTTTAAAAAGAACATTTAAAGGATTAGTTCACTTCCAGAACAAAAAATTTACAGATAATGTACTCACCCTCTTGTCATCCAAGATGTTCATGTGTTTCTTTCTTAAGTCGTAAAGAAATTACGTTTTTTGAGGAAAACATTTCAGGATTTCTCTCCATATAATGGATATGTATGGTGCTCCAACGTTTGTATTTCCAAAATGCAGTTTAAATGCAGCTTCAAAGGGCTCAATCCCAGCCAAGAAAGAAGAGTCTTATCTAACAAAACGATTGGTTATTTTTGAAACAAATTGACAATTTATTTACTTTTTAACCTCAAATGCTCGTCTTTTGATGCGTAGTCTGTGAGACCTGGGTCAAAACAGTTAGGGTATGTTGAAAAACTCCCATCCCATTTACGTTTTCAACTTCAAAATCATCCTACATCACTGCAGAAGTACTGACCCAACGTTTACAAAGTGAACATACAAAGAAGATCAAATGCCCTTTACAAAACAAAGGTAAAATAGCGTTGTAGGACGATTTTGACGTTGAAGACTGAGAGATCTGTAAATTTTTGTTCTGGAAGTGAACTAATCCTTTAAGGAACTAAATTTTGTTTTAAATGAATAGAAAAAGTAAAACAAACATTAAAGGGATAATGCATCCAAAAAGGAAAATTCTTTTAATAAATTCTCACCCTCATGTCGTTCCAAACCCGTAAGACCTTCCTTCATCTTGGGAACACAAATTAAGAAATTTTCAACGAAATCTGAGAGCTTAATGATCCTGAATAAACAGCAATGCAACTAAAATGTTCAAGGCCCAGAAAGGTAGTAAGGATGTATTTTCATCAAAAATATCTTAATTGTGTTACAAAGATTAATTTTTGGGTAAACTATCCCTTTAAATACATTTTAACCACCTTTGGAGCAAAAGGGCAAAAGCTTGCTCCGTTTAAAATTTTTGGTATGCATACGTACTATGAAAGCAATGATGGATGACAATTACCAATGTATATTGTAGCGAATACTAGCAAATATATTGCACATACCATGCTAACCTGACTGATCAGAATTCTGCTGTAGGGTATGTTTATAGATGAAGTTTACTAGTTTATGTCCCTTTCTGTTGTCCAGTGCTTTGTTGGTGCAGAACCCTGGTGGAGTTGTTTTAAGCACTGATGATTATTTTACTCGAAATGGACAGTACTATTTTGAGCCAAATTTA
This sequence comes from Garra rufa, assembly GCF_049309525.1. Classification (NCBI taxonomy): domain Eukaryota; kingdom Metazoa; phylum Chordata; class Actinopteri; order Cypriniformes; family Cyprinidae; genus Garra; species Garra rufa. The sequence continues at coordinate 34,671,408 of NC_133366.1, read as the reverse complement.
CTAGGAGAGGCCCACGAGTGGAATCACCAGCGAGGTGAGTATTACAAGCCCTTTTAGCTCAAGCCAAAGCAAAATGTTATTGCCCTGTGTGTTAAATTATTTAACTACCCATTGACTATGCAGTTAGATGTTGGAGGATTTTTCAGATCTTTTTCAAAATTGATTACCCAGACCAGTTTATTATACCGAAACAACTATAGGTCAGCAATTTGTATGCTAATTTCTGTGAAATTGTACACTCTCCAAAATCATGTCACTGTAAAAACATTGCTTGATTGTTTGTGACCAGCCTCACATGGCAACATTGGCTTAACCAGTTGTGTGAGTTTGGACGATAAATGGCAGACGAATTAATTTGTTTTGAAAAGTCATTATTTAGCTGTTCTGCTCGGTACCACTGCTGGCACATTTATATAATCTTACTGCATTTTCTTTGTGGTGTTCAACATTTCAGCAAAAGAGGCTTTTGAAAAAGGCCAGACACCCATCATTATAGACAACACCAATATGCAATGTTGGGAGATGAAACCATACGTTGCCATGGTAAGCAATTTATTTTGATGTGATTTGGGTGCTTGAATTCCTTGAAAATGCTTGAATTTTAATGTAGTGTTTTCAAGGTTTGAAAAATGCTTGGATTTTGGATGAAGTGCTTGAATATGCAGTTGCATATTGGTTTCATATTAATTCGCTTTCATACTAAATAGTTATTTTTTGTTAGGCTTATAATATGTAAAAGAAAAAAAAAAAAAAAACAGCTCAGCTGAAGTCTGCAGGTGTGGCTGTAGTATGATCCGCCGGTCTTTCTTGATGCGCGCCCTCTGATGGAACAGAGCGGGAGATAAAACATGCCGGGAGGTTGTCGCATCAGTCCACGATGGCTTGAAAACGACAAATACGAATTATGTTTAAAACGAGAATTTGGGGCTCGCAAAGTCGCCAGCCCAACGTCCCGGGGCTATTGTGTTTTCCAGTCGGGCTACCAAAATGTTTCACCAGACTATTACAAACTAGAGGGCTCCTGCGCGTCCTTAAAAACTCCTCCATTTAGTAATATCAAATTTAAGGCCATAAAAAGTTTTAAATATATTAAATCGTATAAGAAAAGGCTTAATTATAAGTTTAAGAGGTCTTACAGTTGGGGACGGAAAGACGAGAGTCGCGATATGGCTGGATTAAACTTAAAAAGGCAATGATGTCACGGAATAAATATGCATGCTGCAGGTTTCAAAGTCAAAACGCAGCACGGATGTCTTTATATGAATGTTTCTGAAGGAAACCGACTATCCTCAGAAACGTGTGTTTGGCATTTTCATTTCATGCCTGATAAAACAGCGTTTAATGCTGCTTTGTGTACAGCTGTTAATAGGGAAACCGTAATATTTTAGCGCTCTTAGGCCCCGATCACACCGAACGCGTCTTTTAGTTCTAAAAACGCGAGGCGCACAGCTCTGCCTTTTTTTGGTGACTTTTAAAAAAGAGCAGTGTGCTGCCGTTGTTTTATGTTGCTAGGCAACGACCAAAACAGCTGTCCTGTCAGTCAAATCAAAGGATTATAGCGCCAGTGCTCTAAAATCTTTGGTTTTTGCTGTTAATTAAACTGTCATATTAGCAGAAACCCTAAAAAATACAGCTCCGGGTTACCCACGACAGACACCAAAAGTTTCTCCATTCGCCTCTCCATTCATTCGATTGGACAATGGAAAAAACGCGAATGACGTCGGGCGTTTTCCCGCTCAGAGTTGCTTTTTTTTTCAACTTCAGGCGCTCAGAGCGCTTCTGCAAAAACGCAAGGCGCAGCAGGCGGTGAAAACGCGAGGCGCCCGGGGCGCATAAGCAGCGCGCAGAACGCTCACTGCCAACAGAAAACCATTCAAAAAAGGCGGCTCTCACTGCAAAAACGCGTTCGGTGTGATCGCGGCCTTAAAGCGCCCCCTCGTGACAGAGAATGAATCTGCACATTTTCAGCTGTTTGTAGTCAGATTATTGCAAATATCGACCCATGTTTTTATGCAGCAAACACATAAGAGTTGTAAATGTGAAAGAAGTTAATGTGCTTTCTAAATATCTAAACAATTAAGACAGTAGTATTTATCTTTTAAATAAATATAATAAATTATATACTTGATTTATTCCTTTTAATGATTTTAATGATGTTTTGTTTTTGTGAAAATCTGAATTAGTCATGTCATTTTATGGCTTAATATGTTACCATACATTGTCCAACCCACTCATACTGTTCATTTTACATGTGCAGCTCTTAAAAAGGGTCATAAATTGTCTTAAATTGATATTTAAAAATACACTATGCCGTAGATACACTGTAAATAGTGAAAAAAATAATAATTTTCTATGTTTAAAAAATTGTCTTTTTTATTTGGGCTAGTTACATTTTATTATTAATTTTATAGTTTCTTTTGACTACCTTTTAGTACTTTTAGGCTGAAATGTATTTGTGAAAAACTTTCAAGTTTTAGAAACTTTTCAAGTTTTAGAATTTTTGTTTAGTATCATATTTTTTTTTACAGTTATTTTATACCAGTCAATAATATGTTACCATAGACATTGCCATACTCCACTCATATAGTATTACTTTTATTTCTGCAGGTCTTAAAAAGCCATTAAATTTTATTTTTACAATACTGCAGATACTCTGTAAATTATATTAATTAAATATTTTAAATTATATAATTTGTATACTGTATATTGGCTATTTATATTAGGCAATGTTATATGCAATCCAGACATATACACATTTAATAGCACAATAACATCTGATTTAAAATTAAGAACTCATGTATGAGAATGAATATTTAATTTACCACAGTGCTGGAAAATTTTGAAAAAGCACATTGAAAGTGCTTGAATTTTACTTTGGAAAAGGTGTAAGAACCCTGTAGTATAAAATAAGTTAATGTTCAATGTCAGACAATGACAATATGTTTTTGTATTGTGAAAAATCAGCTTTGGCTCTTCCAGGTTTAATTTCTCAAGTGGAACATTTTATTGTTTTAAATAAATCATGAGTCACACTTATACATTACTGTATATCTTATTTATTTGTTTAACTTTATTTGTTTTCATACTTTACAGTGTACAGAGACATGACCCACAAATAGATTTGTCCATTGTGCTGATTGTAGGCCTACTTCTTCCTTCTCCTAGGCACAGAAACACCGATATAAGGTGCTGTTTCGTGAGCCAGATACCTGGTGGAAAACTAAACCCAGAGAGCTCGAGAAGTATGTTAACCATAACCACAATCCAGAATATCTGTCTTTACTAACAAATTTATGAACTGGTTTTCTTGGGAGTCTGAACAAGTTACGCTTAAAGTATTTGTCCTCTTCCAGAATAAGAATTTACTCACCCCCATGTCATCCAAGATAAGTTTTTTGAGGGAAACATTCCAGGATTTTTCTCCATATAGTGGACTTCAATGGTGCTCAATGGAGTGAAGGTTGAAAATACATTTTTAATAGAGCTTCAAAAGACTCTAAACAATCCCAGCCGAGGAATAAGGGTCATAACTATCAAAATTGGTCATTTTCTTAAAAAAAAAGTTAATACACTTTTTAGCCACAAATGCTTGTCTTGTCTAGCTCTGTGATGTGCATGTGTACTCTATGCACTCCAGTTCAATCTCATTTTCTCATTTTCAAAAATAATCCTACATTGCTATTTTAGCTTTTTTTATGTAAAGGGCATTTGAACTCCTTTGCACGTTCACTTTGTAAACACTGCGTCAGTACTTCTGCAGCAATGTAAGCCAATTTTGAAGTTGGAGGAGAAAACTGTACCCTAACTGTATTGAACCTGTATTGATGTGCATCGCAGAGCTAGACAAGCTGAGTATTTGATAAGACACTTATTTATCATCTGGGATCATGTAGAGCCCTTTGAAGCTGCACTGAAACTGAATTTTTAACCTTTAGGCCATTGAGCACCATTGAAGTGAAAAAGTGAGAAAAATCCTGGAATATTTTCCTCAAAAAACTTAATTTCTTTGCGACTGAAGAAAGAAAGAGATAACATCTTGGATGACATGGGGGTGAGTAAATTATCAGGAAATTTTTATTTTGGAAGAGGAGTAATCCTTTAATGTATGTAGAACTAACACAACTGTGATCCATTGTTTTTAAGTTATGTCATTATCACAGATGTTTGGAATTTTTGCCAACTTTCTGTGTTTTGCCCTCTTTAAAAAGGCGCACAAGGCATCAAGTAACAAAGGAGAAGATTCGACGCATATTAGAACGGTATGACCGGTTTGTGACTGTCCAGAGCATCATGAATTCACAAAGGCCAGAACCAGTTCCTAATGTTGTGGATCCGGCCCAAATAGAGACTGAGCAACCCCAGTGAGTATATTCATTATATTAATACCACTTTACAGTATTTGTGTTGTGTTTAAAAAAAATTTAAAACATGAGCTGTGTTCACACAGCTGCAGCAATTTCTTATGTATTTAAGCCGCAGTATATGTTAATATTTCTCTCATTCCCTTCAGGCACTCTTTACCCCCTGGCCTCAGTCATCCTGATCTTGTTGGTGACTCTGGGATGAGCAAACTCAACACAAACCTTTCCTCATCTTTGCCCGATGTGTCCTCTGTTAGCCAGACTTACAGTACTATATCTACAGGTGAGGAAGAAGTTGAAATGGGCTCCTACAGTTCCAAGGAATCCGTCTTGTTCCATGAGAACATTCCGGAAGGGTCTGGAACTCCTCAGTCTGATCTGCTTGATGCTGAAGGGTTAGATTTAGAGCTAGATGCCTGCCTTGTGGACACAGAAAAAGAATTGGGAAATTTCAGTAGCGGGACAACTGAAGAATTTGTAGTGTCAGCACATGAAACGTTTCCAGAGCCGCCTGTGGCATTTTCAGAGTCCATTGCTCAGCGTGTGAGGAGGGACAGAGTAAAAGATAGAAATGCACAAGGAACTAGTGCCATTGATCAACCTATGAACTTTGACCCCAGTGTGGATTCTACAGGGCAAGATAAGGAGGACAGACGTGAAGGTGAATCTCTTTCTGAAGACAAAGTAGTGCGGCCAGAGCTGTTGGATTTTGTGGGAGACTGGCCACTGGAATCTCAGGGTCAACGTCAAGGAAGACGAAAGAATAAGAGCCCTGTTTTGGAATCCAGCGCTGTTGAACACAAAGATAACACTTCTGCTGATGAAGACAAGCATTCTGATACTGATAAGCTGAATACAGTTGAATTTCAGAAACTTGTGGATCTACTGCAATGTGGAATAAACTCTTCTCCAGGTTTTTACCAAGGTCCTGCTCCAAGTGAACGTAGTACTCTGCATTCCCCTTCCTTTGGTGCAAAAGAGGATAACTTGAAACTGGAGGCTGTGGTTTGGCCTGAACTCCCAGACTGTGTGCTTGAGAGAACGTTCCCAGAGTGCACTGACCCATGCAAGGATTACGCGAATTCTTCAAGTCCATCAAAACTGAGAGCAGACCCAACTGAGGAGTCTAGTCAGGTGTCTGCTGAGAAGAGCACACAGGATGAGACTGAGCAGGAGGAAAATGTGTTGTCAGAAGATAAATGCAGATTGAGCCCAAATGTCCAAGAAACTCTTGGTTCAAAGGTTGCCGTAGACTCGGAGAGCAGTCTGGAGAGACGGAGAGGGCTTAGCCGAAGAGTGGGGAAATCTTGCAAACTGGCACTTACCTTCACCAATCAAAGCCCTTCGTCACCTTGCTCACAATCTCCATTTATTTCACATCTGGCCCCTGATATTACATCTACAGCGGAACCACCTTCATTGCCTGTGGAGTCATGTTCCAGTGCTTCAACCCAAACACAACCTCAGGATTTTGCCTTGCTTTGGCGAATTGACCAGCAGAAATGTTCTGAATCAGATTCTGACGTATTTAGCAGTGGTGTGTTTGTTTTGAAGGGGAATTCTTCGCATTTCACCCCAAAACCAAATGAACAGGAGTCTGCCTGCCAGCAGGGAGTGCCATACCGTGTGGTCCATGAGAAGGGTTCTCAGGTGGAAGAGAATGACTTTAGAGAATCTAACTCTAAAAAGCAAAACCTTGAGATTCTCCATCGCCATTTCAGACGTGTCTCCATTGATATTCTGGAGGACCTTTATGAGAAGTGCCATCAAGATATGGAGTGGACAACCAACTTGTTACTAGATTCTGGAGAACAACTGTATAAAGAAGATGATGAGGATGACGAGGTTGACTTGGTTCCTGAGGAGAAGGCATGTAAACCATCTATAGAACCGTCAGAAACTGCGATGGCCTCAGAAAGTGTCCAGGCTAGACCTGTGTTCTCTGATGACTCCAGCAACAGTTCAGCAAGTAGCATCAGTCCCAAGTCCCAAGAAACTAACCTTAGTGATGTTAGCCAAGCTGATGATGATTGGAGTCCAGGTCAAAGTTCACAAAGTGAAGCTGAAGTATCTGATGTGGCAAGCATGGACAAGACAAAGGAGAAATACGAGTCTAAAACTACTTTAAAACAGCCGACAGAAGGCGCTGAAGTACGACTGGAGGTTACAGCAGCTAATGAGCAACAGACAGACAACACAGGTCAGCGAGGTCCCAAGCAGGAAGAGGCATTAATGACAGAAGGTGAGGAAGTTCAATGCCTGGAGGAAGCATTGAAGGAATGGAGTGAAGAGGCGGCAGGAGAGAAGGAAATGGAGGACGAGGAGACAAGAGCAGAGGTCAATGCAATAACAGAGTCACTGCTGTGGCAGGTTGGCGAAATGGAGCGCAAAGAGGAGGAGGAGAGGAAGGAACGAGAAAGAGAGAGAAAGAGAACTGCACAGGGGGGAAGGGAGCCAAGTTCAATGGATATTCAAACTTTGGAGCTGAAACTTCCGACTGAACTTGCATTGCAGCTCACTGAGCTTTTTGGACCTGTTGGGGTCAGTCCAGGTAATAACACATCTAATCAATATGTCAAATAATTAATTTAGTGAATCAGTCAATCAATCCAGTGACATCAAGTGGCAACCCAAAACAATACCAAACCCGTAACTCTTATTTAGTGTAGTGTGGGTCTGTATTTTTCAAACGTTGGGTAGTTTTGTTCATGGTTTTTACATGACCTACCCATGATGGAATCTGGTTACCTTCTACCAAGTGACAGATGAATTTGCTACAAAATACTCAAACAGTCTTGAACAAAAAACAACAAAACATATTGGGAAGTGTTTTTCTTTTCTTTTAAAAGTTGATGGCTGTTTATTTTGTTATGATAACATTGATTATGTGGTTGGTTTAATTTTTATGAAGTTTTTTTCTTGCTGTCTGCATTTCTGCCCATTAAAAGGAATGAAAGTGGAAGTCAAAAGTTTACACCTTGCAGAATCTGCAAAATGTTAATTATTTTACCAAAATAAAAGGGATCGTACAAAATGCATGTTATTTTTTATTTAGTACTGACCTGAATACGATATTTCACATAAAAGATGTTTTCTTATAGACCACAGGAGAGAATAATAATTGAATTTATAAAAATCACATACAGTTACATACAGTTGATTCTTAATACTGTGTTGTTACCTGAATGATCCACAGCTGTGTTTTTTCGTTTTTTGTGTTTTGTTCATGAGTCCCTTGTTTGTCCTGAACAGTTAAACTCTGCTGTGTCAGAGAAACCATTCAGGTCGCACAAATTCTTTGGTTTTTCAGCGTTTTTGTATTTAAACCCTTTCCAACAATGACTGTATGATTTTGAGATCCATCTTTTCACACTAAGACAACTGAGTGACGCATATGCAAGTGTTACAGAAGGCTCAAAAGCTCACAGATGCTTCAGAAGAAAACATGATGCATTAAGAGCCGGAGGTTGAAAACTTTTGAACAGAATGAAGATATCTACATTTTTCTTTTTTTACCTAAATATCATATATCACATTTAGTACTGCCCTTCAGAAGTTACAGAAGATACTTACGTGTTTCCCAAAAGACAAAATAAGTTATATATTGGTGGAGTTTTCACCCACAGCTCTTAATGCATCGTATTTCTTTCAGTCAGTGGGCGTTTGAACCTTCTGTAATAGTTGCGCATGAGTCCCTCAGTTGTCCATATGGATCTCAAAATCATACAGTCATTGCTGAAAAGGGTTCAAATACACACACACACACACACACACACACACACACACACACACACACACACACACACACACACACACACACACACACACACACACACACACAAACAAACACACAAACAGCTGTGGATCATTCAGGTATAAACACAGTATTAAGAGTCAAGTGTATGTAAACTTTTGAACGGGGTCATTTCATAAATATAAATATTTCTCTTATGGACTATATGTAAACGTCTTTTATGTGAAATATCTTATTCAGGTCAGTACTAAAAAAAACATGCATTTTGTATGATCCCTCTTGTATTGGTAAAATAAACATTTTACAGATTCTGCAAGGTGTATGTAAACTTTGACTTCAACTGTAGTTCAGTAGTGTAACATAAAAAAACTGTCATTCTAGTTTTGTTTTTAATACAGTAATGTGAAAAGCTCTTACTTTGAAATGAGTAACCACATCAAACCTTGTACTCATAAAATTGTTTGAAAATCTCTTTGAACTTCATCTGGTTGCAGGTGCATTTTCATCAGATGACTGTGCAGTGCAGATAGACCTGAACTTGGCCAAACTTCTGCACCAGAAATGGAAGGAGACTATTCAAGTGAGTTCAGATATTTAGATTTTCTTACGTAACCTACAAATTCAGCATAGGTTGTTTAATGTGACTGATTTTGAATTCATGTAAAACTTACCTAGTGTCTGTTTTCTTTGGCAGGAGAAGCACAGACAGGCAGCTCTTTCCTATCAGCTAATGCAAGAGAGTGAGACAGCTTATTCTTTCAATACACACAAACACAAAGTGATTACAGATATACACCATATACTAACCAGTAGTCAGGGGCGTCGCTGCGTCGTTCTGGGCCCTGTGCACTGACTCAGCTAAGGGGCCCCCGCTGTACTACGTTCCGGGGGGGGGGGGTTGATCTTCGGGGGCCCTCCCCACACTTGGGGCCCTGGTAATTTAGTCCCCCTTTTCCCCCAACTACGACGCCCCTGCCAGTAGTGATACAATAAAGCATTAGGAGAGAAATCACATTTCTTCCAGTTTAATCATGGGTGACCATGCTGGGCAGTCAGACAGAGTAAAATCTTAATGGTCCATTATTTTACTTCATCTGTCTCAAACATTGTTATTTCACTTTTAGTGAGGTTTTCTTTCTCTTTTCTTTTCTTTTCTTTTCTTTTCTTTTCTTTTCTTTTCTTTTCTTTCTTTCTTCCTTTCTTTCTACTAATAAGCCTAAATTATTGCAATTGCAGAGACGAAATTCATATAATATACAAAAATATATATGTCAGAGAGGGTGCAATCAGAGGTGTATGATGGAAGTTTTATGGCCACTGTAGTGTGCAAAATTGGGACTATAACAGTTTACACATTTGGTAATGAAAATGAAAATTTGGTAATAGTTCAAATACAATTGTACCACAGCTGATTTGTGTCAAAAAAATTTTTTTTCACAAATTTGTATGCTTGTTGGAAACCTCTGAGGTGAGAAAGGCCAAAAGAAGAGAAAATGCACACATTTTTAATAAACATCTATTAACTTGTTCAAAAGTACATTTTTCACATTTTGTTTTGTTGCAGCATTATGTTAAAACGCTTTAAAATAGTTTTTCACCACATCAATTTACACTCCATACACCATAATAATGACAAAGCAAAAACCAGATTTGCAAATTTTACAGATTTATTAAAAATAAAACACTGAAATAAGTACATTGCATAAGTATTCATACCCTTAACTCTGTACATAGTTGAAGCACCTTTACAGCCTCAAGTCTTTTTGGGTATGATGTGACAAGTTTTGCACATCTGCATTTGGCAATTATCTGCCATTCTTTGCCTCACCTTTTCACCTCTCAAGCTCTGTCAGCTTGGATGGGGGCTGGCAGACATTTTCTAGAGTCCTAGTTGTTCCAGTCGTCTTCCATTATGGATAATGCTTCTGTGACCCTTCAATGCAGCAGATTTTTTTCTGAACTCTTCCCTAGATCATTGCCTTAACGCAAATCTGTCACTGAGCTCTACAGGCAGTTATCTTGACCTCAGGACTTGGTTTTTGCTCTGATATGCATTTTCAGCTGCATTTAGACCTTTTCTGAGAGGTGTGTGCCTTTCTAAATCATACTCATTCAAATGAATTTGCCACAGCTTAAATCCACTCGAAGTGTAGTAACATCTAGAAGCAATATGAATGCTCCTGAGCTAAATTTCGAGTGTCCCAGAAAACACTTTTATACTTGAATACTTATGCAACAGGATCTTTTCAGTTTTTTATTTCTAATAAATTTGCAAAGTTGTTACAAACCTGTTTTGTGCTTTGTCACTATGGTGTATGAGATGTAGATTATATAAATATATATACGTATATATATTAATGTTACTTTATCTAACATATTTAGGGTTTGTCTGTCTAATGCTTTTAAAAATGTCATGAGACACCAAAGTGTACCCAATTTGTGAAAACTGCTGTTTACTGAAAATAATTTTTCTCTGTGTCTCATCTTTGCTTCTCATCTCTCTTTGGGTCTCCATGGTAACAAAGGTCCAATCCTTTGGGGTGAATCGCAGGAAAGCAAAACCAGTCTGAGGGACCAATTAGGTTTGCGTGAAGAAATTCCTTTTATGGATCACTGGAGTGCATCTTATGCTCCTGTCTCACTGAGGAACATTATGATTGAAGAGCAGGTGATGCAAGACAGCATGGAGAAGGTAACAGTCACACATAGAAACACACATAATTACTGCCTAGAACAGTGAAAGAAAGTGGTAAAAATGAGCTGTGTTTTGGGTTTTAGTCCAGGTCAAGTCGGAGGGACCTGGATAAGAAAGACGGTGCAGCCAAGCTGAAAGAGAACCAGCTGTTTTCCATGTTTCCCACTATAGACAGACATTTCCTCAGGGATATCTTCAGAGATCACAAGTGAGAATATAATACATAGTGATAGAACTTTTGGATAATGATGCTTTTGTAATACTGATATGTTGGTTTTGGCTTCTTGGTTAAGCCTTTTTTTATTTTTATATTTAGGACAAGAAACAGTTATTAAGAATGAAGATATCTGGAAGAAAAAAATGACCAATATCTGTGGTTTTGTCTAGTTACTCTCTGGAACAGACTGAACAGTTTTTGTATGCTCTACTTGATGACGGGCCAGTCAAAAACGTAGTGGCCCCTGAACCTGCCCCTCCACGTAATGGTGCGCACAGAACTCCAAGCAAAGAACGGGTGAGCTGCATACCATACAGCATATTGAAATGAAACAAAAACCGTGTGTTGACACTTTTTGACTCACTCCCTCAGAAATGGAAACCTAGAGATGGGGAGGTGGAAGCTGCTCAATTTCAGGATTCAGAGGATCCAGAATATGAGGACTTCCGCACAGAGGCAACACTGCAAAGACGTCAGCAGATAGAGTGTTTTAACAAGGCAGCTGAAGCTCATCGACAAGGACGAAAGGATGTGGCTAGTTTCTACGCACAACAGGTTAAAAAGATGAATATTATTTGAAAAACAAAATAATTTTGAAACAAACACAACATTTTACATGTTTGAATATGTTTGAATAGGTATGAAGTGTCAAACTATGCGTCTGTCCACAGATAATAATATTTGTAATCCTGGAGCACAAAACCAGTCGTAAGGGTCAATTTTTTTGAAATTGAGATTTATACATCATATGAATAAATTCTATTGTTGTATGGTTTGTTAGGATAGGACAATATTTGACCAAGATACAAGATATTTAAAAATCTAGAATCTAAGGGTGCAAAAAAAAAAAAAAAAAAAAATCGGAATATTTAGAAAATCGCCTTTAAAGTTGTCCAAATGAAGTTCTTAGCAATGCAAAATTAAGTTTTGATATATTTATGGTAGGAAATTTACAAAATATCTTTATGGAACATGATCTTTGCTTAATACCCAAATGATTTTTGGCATAAAAGAAAAATCAATAATATTAACCCATACAATGTATTTTTGGTTATTGTTACATTTATATGCATTTATATGCATTTATATGACTTAAGACTTTGTGGTCCAGGGTCACAGTTTTTGATGTTTAACAGATGAGTGGGTCTACCCAGCACAAAGCATTTTTCTTATAGGAGTTTGTAAAAACAAAGCTTGTAGTTAATTACAAACTTTAATTTGAAGCAAAATCATACCAAAAGACAAAGGTACAAAACTATGTTGTTTAACAGCTTTAATGGGGGGAAAAATACAATCCTATCAAATATTTCTTATTTGAACTTGCAGGACCTTTACTGTTGAGTTTTATTTCCTATGTCTGTTAGCTTTTTACAAATGCATGCAGAGTGCAGTGCTGTTCTTTGATCAGAACTTACTTTTGTGAATATCAGTACTTACTTGTTGTGTATATGCTTAGGGTCACATGCATGGGGAGAAGATGCGTGAAGCGAATCACAGAGCAGCTATGCAGATATTCCAGCAGGTGAATGCTTCACTCCTGCCTCAGAATATTCTAGATCTCCATGGACTGCATGTGGATGAGGCCATTCATCATCTTAGTCAGGTTCTAACCAACAAGAATTTAGGTATGTGAACTACAAACAAACGTACAACATTTTAAAAAATATGTTTTTTAATTTGCAAACAGCAGTTGGATTTTTTTTTAAATTTCAGAGTCTGGCATAATCTTTAATGGATGTGTGTGTTTTTTGTTTTTCTTTTGTAGAATTCAGTCAGGGTTTGTGTCAGCCCCAGCTGTCAATTATCACAGGAAGAGGCAATCGCAGCCAAGGAGGGGTTGCTCGTATCAGGCCTGCTGTACTAGACTACCTCAAAAATCATCACTACAGGTATACCAGCTGCATCCAGTGCTCTTGCAGTGTGCAATTCTGAATAGTACATTGATTCACCACATGCTGCTGTCATTCTGTCACTTGGAAGAAAATATCTTTGTGTAAATATATTCTAGGTATATTGGTCTTTAATTAAAAATATTCTTAAAAATTCACAGTAACCTCAGTGGATCTGTTTTTCTAAGTTAGGTTATTTCATCAGCATAAATTGGTCAACAAGTAAAGTAAAAGTTTTTTTTTTGAAGTAAAAAGTTAACTGTTAAATGTTATATATTTTACAAAAATAAGAGGAATCATACAAAATGCATGTTATTTTTTGTATTTAGCACTGAATGAGATATTTCACATAAAAGACATTCACATATAGTCCACAAGAGAAAATAATAGTTGAATTTATAAAAATTACCCCGTTCAAAAGTTTACATATGCTTGATTCTGACTACTGTGTTATTACCTAAATGATCCACAGCTGTGTTTTTTTTTTAAGTGATAGTTGTTCATGACTCCCTTGTTTGTCCTGAACACTTAAAAGGCCTGCTGTTCTTGAGATTCTGAAATTCTTCAGGTCCCACCAATTCTGTTTTTTTCAGCATTTTTGTGTATTTCAACCCTTTCCAATTACTGTATGATTTTGAGATCCATCTTTTCACACTGAGGACAACTGAGGGAATAATATGCAACTATTACAAAAGGTTCCAATGCTCACTCATGCTTCAGAAGGAAACAATGCATTAAGAAAGTGAAAACTTTTTGAATTTGAAGATCAAGGTTATTTTGTTTTCTGGGAAACATGCAAGTATCTTCTGGAGCTTCTGAAGGGTAGGACTAAATGAAAAAAACATGTTTAGGCAAAATAAGGAAAATGTACATATCTTCATTCTGTTCAGAGGTTTACACCCCTGGCTCTTAATGCATCGTTTTTCCTTCTGAAGCATCAGTGAGCGTTTGAACCTTCTGTAATAGTTGCATATGAGTCCCTCATTTGTACTCAGTGTGAAAAGATAAATCTCAAAACCATACAGTCATTTTTGGAAAGGGTTCAAATACACAAAATGCTGAAAAACCAAAGAATTTGTGGGACCTGAAGGATTTTTCTGAAGAACAGGGGCCTCCTGAACAACTATCACTTTAAGAAAAAAAAGCTATGGATCATTCAGGTAACAACACAATAGTCAGAATCAAGTGTATGTAAACTTTTGAACGGGGTCATTTTAATAAATTCAACTATTATTTTCTCTTGTGGACCATATGTGAACGTCTTTTATGTGAAATACATTATTCAGGTCAGTACTAAATAAAAAATAACATGGATTTTGTATGATCCCTCTTATTTTGGTAAAATAATTAACGTTTTGCAGATTCTGTAAACTTTTGACTTCAACTGTATATGTTAAAAAATTAATTAGGGTAAAACAGTTAAATTATAATTGATGTAATCTGAATTGTAAGAACCAATTGTAGACACATTCTATGGACTTAATTTGATATATTATGATATATAAAAAATTTTTTGAAATGTGATTTTATTGATTTTTTTTATTTTTTTACTTGCGTTACCAATTGTCATTATGTGCACATTTTGTAATTTCTTTCCCATCATTTCTTTCTCTTTCTCACAGTTTTACTGAGCCTAAAACCGGATTGGTGCTGGTCACACTGCACAAAGAGCTGCTACAGTGACGCATTTACTTTTAGATTTCTCGTTTTCCACTGCCTTAATCCAAAGTGTCTTCTCTGCGGACTAATAGTGCCAGTAATTATATTGTTATTTTGTCTTTTAACTACATACACCATTTCCATGTCTTTCTGTAATTGTCCAAGAGTCGTAAAAAAATCAAGGTACTACATATTTACAGTGATTATATTGTATTGACCTGTATATACATACTATTCTTTACTGACTGTTTATTGATGCTTCCTTATGAGGCCATTATGGATCAGCTGATCCCACTTCCTAACCCTAATCGCTACAATTTTACGTAATGATTGTTATTTTTGCTTTTGCATATATAGTGGCCACACAGTTTTCCTAACCAGACTATATAGAACAAAAGTGGGTTGTTATTCAGGTACTTGTTTGATATGATGTTTGATATATTTAATTTTATTATTGTACATTGTTTTGATCCATATATTGGTTTGTAAGTGCAGTGCAACTTCAGTTTAGCAAGACCTAGGATGTGTGTATGGAGTTAGGAATGGGGATGGCTTATTCTCTTCAGTGTTGGTATATATAGAAATATGTTAATGGAGTTTCTGGAAATATAAATGCTGATCCTCAGCTTTGCATTTTAGTTTGTTTGTGAGAAACTTGGACAGATCCTAAATCAGAACTGAACATTTTATGTTGCTTTGCTGTGCTAGTATTTGATTTTTAGCGCTGCTTTTTTATATTTCCAGTTTAAAATGTTGATACCACACATATTTTATAGACATCTTAATGCTGCTATGCAAATTCTTATGTGTAAAAATATTTTTGTGAAATTGTATATTTTGAACCTCAAAGGATTTTATATGAAAAATTGTTTTATTTTTGTTAAAAATTATGGTTGAAAGAAATTGAAGAGAAAATAAAGTCTTAACATGTACAAGCTTTAATTCTTTTGTTGAATCAAGTGAGAAGTTCACTTCCAGAACAAAAATTAGCAGATCATTTACTCACCCCCTGTCATCCAAGATGTTCATGTCCTTTTTTCTTCAGTCGTAAAGAAATTGTTTTTTATTTTTTTTTGAGGAAAACATTTCAGCATTTCTCTCCATATAGTGGACTTCTATTGTGCCCGTGAGTTGGAACTTTCAAAATGCAGTTTAAATGCAGCTTCAGGGCTCTAAACGACCCCAGCCGAGAAAGAAGGAAGTCTTATCTAGTGAAACGAGCTTTTATTTTATAAAAAAAATTCATTTCTATGCTTTTTAACCTCAAATGCTCATCTTGTCTAGCTCTGCGTATACTTTGTGTATTCCAGTTCAAAACAGTTAGGGTAGGTCGAAAAACATCTCATTTTCTCCTCCAGCGTCAAAATCTTCCTACATCGCTGCTGAAGTATCAACCCAGTGTTTGCAAAGTGAATGTGGAAAGAAGGTCAAACCCCTTTACAAAAAAAGAGAAAATGAGATGATACCCCCTTGAACCGGAATACACAGAGTAAGCATTTAAGGTTAAGTATATGAATTGCAATTAAACAAAAAAAATTAAATGATGTTTTGCTAGATAAGACCCTTCTTCTTTCTCAGCTGGGATCATTTAGAGCCCTTTTGAAGCTGCATTTAAACTGCATTTTGGAAGTTTAAATTTGGGGGCACCATAGAAGTCCACTATATGGAGAGAAATTCTAAAATGTTTTCCTCAAAAAACAATTTCTTTACGGAAGAAAAAAGAAAAACATGAACATCTTGGGGAAGTAAATTGTTCTGGAAGTGAACTTTAAATCAGTACAGCTCTAGGGCTTAGCGTAGCATGTGCTAGGAGCTCAAAATCACAGCTGAACAATTGTACATCCTTGTTTCTCATTCTCTACATTTCCCCTTTAATCAGTAGAAACCGTTGGTGGGGGAAAATATAACTCAGCATGTTTAACGCTCAGTAGCTGACGTTTGTTTCAATTCAAGTAAAGGTCATATTCCTCCGTGATGAAACTAGCAGCTATTGAAGTGAGTGCAGTGCAGTTCTTTTCCATCAGAGGGCGACACTGATGACCGAATTATTTCGTGCCATCTGAAATTGAATATAAGGCTTTATTAAACAAACAACTTGTTTGCTGTATTGATTAGATTTCAGTGCCCTTGAAAATCGTCAATGACAATTTGAATAGTTTCCAATTTCTTCCTTCAGGTCATCTAAAAACAGCATTGTGTTTGTTTATCAGTGGCAAACACAAATTTGAAGTCCAAGAAAAAAACTATCATTGTGGTAATCATCATATTTCACTTCAGGAGAGATATTCCAGGGCTGTTTCAATACTACACTGTCTGTCCTCTCTAAAATGTCTACTTTGTGCTAAAATAATTTAAACTGGAAATAAGGATTAATTTGCTAATTACTTAGATACTTAGATTTATTAAATTACTTAGATAGAGACAGCACTTGGGACCCCAAACAAAAAAATAAACAGTATTGATCTTGTTCTTATTTATATCTTTTTCCATTTTCCTTGGTGCATTAGACTGTTTCATGCATGATGTGTTTTTGACTGCAGAAGAAGCAAGACTCAACACTGTAGATGTGCAGAGAACGTCACAGCGGAAGCTTAGAAAAGATTTGATGTACGATTTTACAGAGAAAAGAGCCCAGCCTCACATTTCACTTCCCTCTGCTAGAGGATGCAACATATGCTCTGTCTGTGAAGGCATATTTTATCTTTCTGTGGAAAGATAAAATTCAAGAGTACTTGAATTTCCTGAGTTGAACAGTTTTAAGTTTTGAGAAATATACAGCATTGGACTTGGGTCTGATCTTTTCTTAATGTTTAATTAAATTAAACAAAATAACAGATGGTTATTTGAGCATTATATGCGCTTGTGAATCTCACGGTTGACGAGTTCAAAGAGGTGAGTTGCTTTCTATTTTGTAATACGTGTATGTACTATTGTGCCTCACTTTAAAACCGTGGATCCATTTTGTAAATCTACAAATGTATTTACTATCTACAAACTTGTTTCATCTGCATGAATTGATCAACAGTTTAAACCTGATATTCTTAGTGTTCATTATTTGTAAGTTTCTTAACCAGTTTAAATTGAATTTTAATTTATTTTTAAATGTTGATTGAAATTTAGATTTTTTTTTTAATATTCATTTTCATGTCTCTAAAAAATTAAAATCACAGTATTGAATATTCTTGTTCCCTGGTTTAATATAACGTGGTTAACAATGCCTGCAGTAAATAAATTGTAGGATACTTTTCGTTAACAAAAATAAATACATGAAATACATTTAAAATAATAATACATTTCTGTATTTTAATCTATTTTATTATATTTTATGATGCTTTAAAGTCTGAGATCAGCGTGTGTGTACATGAAGTGTGCTCCATCACTGAACCTATTGTAATCCTTTGTAAAAAAAAATTTAGAATTTTTTTTTTCTAAAACTCAGTGTTTCTTTCAAGAAACACAAAATTTTAAGAATCCTGATGTGTTTTAGCTGTCATTGAAGATATAATTATTGGAATCACTTTACAATACAGTGTTTACAGTACAGTATCTAAACCGCTGAGGCTATACAATGCTTGCCAGATTACAGGCCCACTTCTTAAGAATAATTTGTCTGATAAAGTTTCCAGTATTTTTTATACCAGAGTTGAAAAGTGTTTTCTCACAGAGTATAATATAATCATTTGGCCTTTTGTGGTATTAACTGGAGCAGCTGTTTGAATCATCAGTGCACTTTCCTCTCATGACAACCAAGTAGGCCTCGGAAGTGCAAGCCATTGCCATTTCGAGAATCATCTATGAGGTTATGTCAAAAATATCCTTTCCAGCACTGAAACACAGAGTTATTAAATAAGCAAACAAATATGCTGTTGTGTTTGTGTTAAACAGCATTTTTGTAGAACACCCAATTCCAAAAATTCTTAAATTCGGCTTTAGTCAATAGCAGGGCCGTTGTCATCGGGGAAGCACTGTCCCAGGCCTCATAATGACAGCGGCCTAATATGCTCTGTAGTATAGCGGGACATTATATCGTATTTTACTTCTATGAAAAATGAGGAGAAAGTAAAAAAATTGAGCGATTGTCTGTTACATGATGTTGTAGTATTTAGTGTTTTAAAAAGTGTTTATAACATAAATGTGACCCTGGACCACAAAACCAGTCTTAAGTAGGACGGGTGTATTTGTAGCAATAGAAAAAAAACATTGTATGGGTCAAAATTATAGATTTTTTAAATGCCAGAAATCATGTTCTATGAAGATATTTTGTAAATTTCCTAAAGTAAATATGTCAAAAGGTATTTTTGATTAGTAATATGCATTGCTAAGAACGTCATTTGGACAACTTTAAAAGCGATATTCTCAATATTTAGATTTTTGTTTGCACCCTCAGTGTCCAGATTTTCAAATAGTTGCATCTCGACCAAATACCAGCTTATTTATTCAGCTTTCAGATGATGTATAAATTCCAATTTAAAAAAATGTACCCTTATGAGTGGTTTTGTGGTCCAGGATCACAAATGAGGATGAGAAAATGATAAAGAAATTCTCACGTCGTTCTAGATTTGTATGACTTGCTTTATTCTGTGGAACACAAAGGAATGTATTTTGAACATCTGACTCAGAAAATAGCAGAAGGAGACACTTTTTAAAATAATTCCTTTTGTGTTATTCGTAAGAAAGAGAATCATACAGGTTTGTAACGACACAAGGTTGAGTAGCCTAAATTTTTGAGTGAGCTTTTTTTAAAATCAGTTTAAGGTTACATATAAAAAATGTATTCTTCATTGTATGAAAACATTTCTTGGTGTTTTGTGCATTATAGTAATTTTACTTCTTTATGCCTTCAATTATGCAGGAGTCAGAGAGAGTACAACGGTCGAACGAAAGATAAGACTGGGTGACTTCTTACTTCTGGATTTCTGTCTAATGGTACATAATGATCTCAGTTCCTAAACCTTCAGTGGATAACAGAGCCGGGGAGTAAATCACCACATCACAAGACGAAGAGTTTGAGGAAGACTTCAGAATGCAGGTTTTTTACTTTTAGTCCTAATTCTCCAGACTTGAAATTGCAACAATGATTTCGTCATCTGTTGGACACCGCTGAGATTTGTTTCAAAATATTAGACTGTATTTTACAATAACTACAACACCGGAGACAGAAGAATGAATGGGCTGACAGAGACCTCAGTGAAATGTGTGCTGGTCGGGGACTGTGCAGTGGGTAAAACTGCACTTCTGGTACGATTCACTTCTGAAACGTTCCCAGACAGCTACAGACCAACTGTCTATGAAAACACTGGCGTTGATGTATTCATGGATGGAATCCAGATCAGCTTGGGACTGTGGGATACAGCAGGACATGATACATTCCGCCAAATCCGGCCCATGTCCTATCAGCAGGCAGATGTGGTTTTGCTGTGCTATTCGGTGGCAAATCCCAATTCGTTGAATAATTTGCGGCATAAATGGATCGCTGAAGTAAGGGAGTACCTTCCGAAGGTACCTGTGCTGGTTGTTGCCACACAAACAGACCATCGTGAGATGGGCCCGTATCGTGCTAACTGCACCTCTGCTTCAGAGGGCAAACAGGTGGCGCAGGAGATCCGTGCCAAGGGATATCTGGAATGCTCAGCTCTCAGTAATCGTGGCGTGCAACAGGTTTTCGAGTGTGCCGTGCGAACAGCAGTTAATCGGGCAAGAAGACGGACAAGGCGGAGGCTAACAGACCTTAACCCCTGTAAAGTCTCCTGAGGCTTTTAAGAGGGATGTTGTTTAATTCTTATCACTAAGATGAAATTGTTTCTCACACACAGAACTATTTGAAGCCTCAACTAAGACTTCTTAACACTGATGTTTCGATATGGTTTACTTAAAAGACTTTGATTTTGAGTTATTAGACACATTACACATTACACATTGAACAGGTATTTATTCATTAAAGAGTTGTATCCTTGACTATAAAATTATTGAACACAGGATTTTACAAGTCGAACTTGTGAAAGACATGCCCCTTTTATTGCACTGGTGCGTTTTAGAAAATGTACATTTGTAGTTTTGTAGGTTAAGTTCGGTTTAAATGTAATTCTTGTGAATCAAAGCGGAACCTTAAAACTGACACTTCAGTCTGCTGATTCTTCTCCTACACCTGTGATCACGTAAAATAAGGATTCACATCATAAAGATCACATTCTGTAATCTTAATTTTAGGTGATAAAGAGATTAAATCATCACTCTGGTTATGTATTTTTGATTTGCTGACAACACTTTTTTGTGATATGTTGTTTGTGGAGCTTAAAGCTAAAATGAGGATTTCAGTCGTGAAGTTCTTATTCGTAAAAGACTGATTTCATAGTCGTATGAAGTTATTTAAATCAGTAGTTGTTTTAATAAAAAAGGCTGGTATTTTGCTAGTGTTTCCGTGTGGTTTGTCAAGCACAGCGAACTGTCGAAATGTGTTTAAATAGCCTACGTTCTGAACATAAGTCATGCGTTTAACAAAAATAAAAATGACTTTAAACGAGTGGTTTTCAAACGTATTAATGAACTTAACTTATAAATATGACAGTCCCCTTGTGAAGGACCCCCTTCCTAAAACATAAATTTCTCAATTTATTTTAAAACACATTTTTTGCTGTATGAGAAAAAAATAGTGTTACAAAAAATTCAATTGGTGTTACTATTTGAATTGTGTATTAATGAGTTAAATGTATTTGTATAGCATTTTTTAACAATAAACTTTGTTTCAAATTCAATTTTTTATGCTTCATTCCACTGAAATTTTCTGCGGTTCACGTAGCCCTTTCTGGGGGCCCCTTGGGGGTCCCCGTACCTCATTTTGAATACGTCTTCCTAAAAACTGTTTTACTAGAGACTACTCTATACTATTCGATTTTAAAAACAAAATCTTTGACAAACAACAATACATTTTTTTAAGATACCTTATACATTGATTTGTGAAAATCTTACATTTTTAAAACACTGGCAATTTGGGCCTTCATTATAAATTACTTATTGGCATCATAAACATTACTGACAAAAGATCTGCTTAGAAAACCAACCTCGTTTGATGTAAAACATTCTGTTTAAATATAAAGCATTATATGGCATTTTACAAATAAATCATACTTGTGATAATTCTTGTGAATTATCTCTTCTGTCATCACGCAATAAACATCTGGTATCTGAGATAGTCTTGGCATATAGTCAGTTCGCAAGCCACATCTATACCAGCTTTTTTTCACACCACATATATAATCGCATCATACATAATGTCTTCTCCATTACGACTGTACATACGCATCGACCATAAAGCGAGGATAGTATTTATAGCTATTCTGAAATACTCTATGCTGAGGTTCCAGGTTTGGTTGTCAGTGTAAGTGTGAGAGTTAAATATGCGCTAGTGTCTGCTGAGAATGATTATGAAGACAACAGAAATAGAGTACACACTGCATGAACTAATCTATATTTTAAGTTTTAACAGTCTTGTACAAAACTGTACAGACCTCCTTGAATATGATTATATGTGACCCTGGGCCACAAAACCAGTTATAAGTCATAAGGGTCAATTGTTTGGAATTAACTAATAAATAAGCTTTCCACTGATGTATGGTTTGTTAGGATAGGACAATATTGGGCCGAAATATCTGAGATTTTGAGAAATCTTGAGAAAATATTGTGAAAATCGCCTTTAAAGTTGTCCAAATTAAGTTCTTAGCAATGCATAATACTAATCAAAAATTAATTAAGTTTTGCTATATTTATGATAGTAAATTTACAAAATATCTTAATGGAGCACGATATTTACTTAATATCCTAATGATTTTTGGCATTAAAGAAAAATTGATAATTTTGACCCATACAATGTATTTTTGGCTATTGCTACAAATATACCCGTGCTACTTAAAGCCGGTTTTGTGGTCCAGGGTCACATATATTATACATCAGATATTTTCAGATTTGTTCAGCAAACTGACTGCGCTTTGCAGGTTTAGACACGATATAAAACAGGTCATATCGATAGGACTTGATGCATAGAAGAAATATTAGGAAAATGCACAGAATAGTTATTTTTAATATTCCTAACATACTTTACTAGAAGGCAGAGTGTTTTATAAAAGTGTCATTAAATTAACACACAGGCAAAATGTAAAAATAAAGGAGATACTACTTGCACTACATAAAAGGAAGAGTAGAAGAAGACAGAGCAACAGAAAGAAGGAGTATATGTTATGTGGTTTATGGAGACGAGGTAATGTAGGCCTGTGCTTTTGGAGAACTAAAGAGTTCAGACCCCGAAACCACATCCCAGCAGGAGAACATCTCTCTCTGAACTCACTGAAACCACGTTGTGCTTCGTGGCTCCAGAGAAAAATGTTGTAACTCCATTGCGAAATGTAAATGCAGTCTAAATGTTTCATTGATTCTAAAAATCAGCTTAAAATGAATGCGTGGTTTAATAAACCATTGCTCTTAAGAAGAATGAAAATAACTACATTTATACACTAGGCTTAATTAACATTTTGGTAGCTTATAATTTATTATTATTTTTAAACAAATAAATTGTGACGTTAGGTAATACAGTCAACAGGACTGTACTAAAAACTGCAATATATATATATATATATATATATATATATATATATATATATATATATATATACCTACCACAAAAGAGGAAGTAAACACTATAATATATGAATACACTATGCGTATGCATTTATTTCTTCTGTGGAACACAAAATTAGGTCCAGTGTTATTTTGGACTTCAGTAACTTTAACTGTAAAGACTAAATGAGTTGAGGCATTTTAAAAAGTATCCTCTTTTATATTTCACTTTTGTAAGGACATAAAATTAGTAAATGATGACAGAATTTTCATTTTTGGGTAAATTGTCCCTGGGTTTGAAACTGTAATGTGTGTAAGAGAGACTATTGGAGATGTTCTATATATCATCAATATGCATTAGTCCATATTTGGCCAATTTACAAAGTGCTGTGGTCTGCACAACACACTAAACCAATACATGCATACATATACACATTCGTTCTACGCGACCCACCACACATTCTCTTCTCTTTTTTACAACAGGAAACACCTGCACTGTTCTCTTACCACACGAGCGCTCTGATACACATACACATACAATCCACCCATAATGCATCAAAGCATTGCACAATCACCTATTTATGACAGTTAAGCCAAAACTTAAGAGATTGTGCATCATCCGATAACTCACATTTGCGTTTAAGCTCCAGTCGCTGAGGTGATGCTGAAATTGGCAAACAACATTGGCAATAGGCAGAGATATTAAAAAGCATTACTTAGACCTTTAGGATTTTCCACACTTTGTGTTATCTGGCCAATAGTGAGTCACAGAGGAAGGAGTGTGTAGGATAAGGAAGATACCCCTGAAAATGATACTGAAAGAGTCACCCTAATTTCAGAAAACACAAAGTGAACACCCTGAGTCACATTTGATACACATTTGAGTCATTGTGTTATTTTAGTCTGTTTTTTCTACACGTTCCTGATCTGCTGCAGTGTGACATGAACTGGTAAGAGAGAACATTGGAAGAAAAAAAGGATAATTGAAACTTCTTTCTTTTTTAGTAATATCTATTCAATTATTCCTGAGAATGACTGTCTGTATTGGGGCATTGTGGGTAATGTAGTTCAGCAGCTTAATATGTTGAAGTGCACTACAGGATATGAAACTCTCCTACGCCTGAGAATGAAAGAAAAAGATAGAAAGACGCCTCGAGAAGAACCACTTCCTGTCTTGTTCCTCTCATCTCTCTTCATTTCAGACCCTACAGTCCTTG
This sequence comes from Garra rufa, assembly GCF_049309525.1. NCBI lineage: Eukaryota > Metazoa > Chordata > Actinopteri > Cypriniformes > Cyprinidae > Garra > Garra rufa. The sequence goes on along the minus strand of NC_133366.1, from coordinate 34,647,009 downwards.
TGTGTGTGTATGTGCTTGTATTCCTGCGTAGGCGCTGGGAAATATGAGGGGGCTGTCTGACATGATCTAAAGAGATTCAGTTACAAACAGCTCCCCAAAGGTGCTTAGAAATCTGTTACTTACAATATAAGTTACATGTAAAATGATTCTGAAATTATAACTCTGATTCTGTAAACAGGGGACAAAACATATCACATATATATATGTTCTTCAGAAAAATCCTTCAGGTCCCACAAATTCTTTGGTTTTTCTGTATTTTTGTGTATTTGAACTCTTTCAAACAATGACTGTGTGATTTTGAGATGCATCTTTTCACACCGAGGACAACTGAGACTCATATGCAACTATTACAGAACGTCTAAAGCTCACTAATGCTTTTAAAGGAAACACAATGCATTAATGCATTATTTTGTCTTCTGGGAAACATGTAAGTATGTTCTGTAGCTTTTGAAGGGCAGTACTAAATGAAAAAATGTGATATTTAGGCAAAATAACACAAATTTAGACATCTTCATTCTTTTTCAAAAGTTTTCAACCCTCGCTCTTAATGCATTGTTTTTCCTTCTGAAGCATCAGTGGGCATTTAAACCTTCTGTAATAGTTGCATATGAGTCCCTCAGTTGTCCTTAATGTGAAAAGATGATCTCAAAATACAGTGATTGTTGGAAAGGGTTCGGATACAAAAAAATGCTAAAAAAAAAACCAAAGAATTTGTAGGACCTGAATTTGAAAAGTGGGCAGTTTAAATGTTCAGGACTAACAAGGAACTCATGAACAACTATCACTATAAAACAAACAAACAAACAAACAAAAAAACACTGTGGATCATTCAGGTAACATCACAGTATTAAGAATCAAGTGTATGTAAACTTTTGAACAGGGACATTTTTATAAATTCAACTATTATTTTCTCTTGTGGACTATATGTAAATGTATTTTATGCAAAATATCTTATTCAGGTCAGTACTAAATAAAAAAAATAACATGCATTTTGTATGATCCCTCTTGAGGTGTATGTAAACGTTTGACTTCATCTGTATATGACACATTATTTTTGTTTTTAATGGTGTTGACCCATATTTAGTGACAAGCATGGAAAAACACTCTTTTTCAAGAAAATACAAATGGATTTGTTTACTAATTTAACTAAAATAATTCCTTTATACATACATGTTCATTGTTGTATAGCCTGTCCTATATAAATATCAAAAAATAGTACATTATTACAGCTTTTTAAAAAAAAAAAACAATATGGCCCACTAGCAAACTAGTAACTATATTACTTGTTTTCACTCAAGTTGATATGTGACACAGATGCAAGGAAAAGGTGATTAAAAAGCATATTTGTCATCTGTGTATGTCAAGTGTCTAGAATGAATACCTTGTTAATTACTTGTTAATTTCCGCTGTCTTGAAATTCAGTGTGTGCATGTGTCAGAAACAGACCTCTCTTCCTTTAAAATTCATTGTGTCTAACATTCAAACCACATGACCTGTCTGCACTACACCTTCATCAGATCAGCTCTCACTGTGACTGACAGGACAAACACATTCAATCACACACGATCACTATCCTTCACAACTCTGCTTATAACAAAAAATGTTTTTTTTTGTTTTGTTTTGTTTTGTTTTTTGAAAGAACAGAATACCTCCAATATTATAAACACACATTCTTCTTGCATAGATGATTATCTCCACAGTGTGTACGTGTGTTTGTGTGCATGCTATGTGATACCTCGGCTCTTGTTCCAGAGAAGCAGTAAGAATGACATTCAGGCCTTCAGTGTTGTACCTGCCACACCACCACTCTCAACGTTCAGATCGCTATGGGACTTCTCGCGGTTTCTCTGTCCTCCTCTGCAGCAAATAACATATGACCATGGACAACAAATGAGAAGCAACAGCAAATTATAAAAGGCAGATTTTATTTTATTGAAAAATGAAGATCATATTTCTTGTGGTTCACATTAGCATGTTGCTACACGGTAAGTTCATGCTCTTTTTAATGCTGAACAGATAAATGATTTTCCTAATCAATATTTTGTTCAGAAAATTGAACATTGTTAAAACAAAATTAATTTCTTTTATAAACAAAACTGTGTCAGATAACAAAAAAAAAAAATTGGAGTATATATCTTGAACTAGAATTTTTTTTTCTTGTTGTAAATATGTGTCTGTATGTACCATTATATATTTACTGTTTATCTCTCGCTATATGTGACCCTGGACCACAAAACCAGTCATAAGGTTCAATGTTTTTAAACTGAGATTTATAAATCTAATAATCTAATAAATAAGCTTTCCACTGATGTATGGTTTGTTACGATAAGACAATATTTGTCCGAGATACATCTTTTTGAAAATCTGAGGGTGCAGAAAAATCTAAATATTGAGAAAATCGCCTTTAAAATTGTCCAAATTAAATTCTTAGCAATGCATATTACTAATCAAAAAATAAGTTTTGATATATTTACGGTGGTAAATTTACAATCATGTTCATAGAACATGATCTGTTCTTAATATCCTAATGATTTTACCCATACAATGTATTTTTGGCTATTGCTACAAATACACCCGTGCTACTTAAGACTGGTTTTGTAGTCCAGGGTCACATATATTCACATATTTGATAAATACTGTGGTACTTAATGATTACCATGTTGTATTCATGGTATTTATGTCAGTATACTAAAGTATTGCAGAGTTACCATACCACATAAATAAAATGGTTTTACAATTTTTGCTACTTTTTATTGGTGCCATACAAAAATCACTATGGTACCTGAGAACATTTTACAATGCTCTCAACATTGTTTTATTAAAACAGCTAAATAAAATATATTCTCCTCTCTAGTTGTTTTCTCTGCTCAGGGTCGTTTTGCTCAAAAACTGCTGAATGACCTAATGGAGAACTATTCAAATGCTTTACGGCCTGTGGAGGACACAGACAAAGCCCTTAACGTCACTTTACAGATCACACTCTCACAGATCAAAGATATGGTAAGCACTAAACGCACACAGTGTGTCTATGGAATACATATATAAAATCCTGCTCCTGTTTTACCTCATAATTATAATTAATAATAGAACAGAATGAGTTTACAGCTACATGCATCAGGCCTACTGCAAAAACAGTGGGTTTGAATTCACTTCCGTTGGTTCGGAGATCAAGGCATACTGTATATCGCACCAGCAAAACACCCACACGCTGTCCGACTGGCCTTGATGTGGCATGGGGTGTCTATGTTCTGATCATACTTTGGCGACTTAATGCTGAAACCGCAAAGATTGCACAATTGCCCCAAACGTTTAACCTCTAAAAATACATGTCTAGCTCAAATTCATGCTCATGCATACCTACTGCTTAAATAACAAGAGTGTACGTATTGACAGCAAATACAGGTTGGTTTAGCACAGATTTGCTTTAATACACAGATTTTATGTTGGACGTCAGTGGAGAACCACCACAACAATTTATGTTAAATAAACAATTCAATCACTTAGTCAGAATATACAGCTGCATTAGAATGATCATCAGTTGTGAAAATATTTTTTTGTCCAAATAATTATTACAGAATTGCCAATAGGAACCAACCTGCCAGATTTAAGTTGTCCTTTCTGCATTGATAGCTGTGGTCTTCACTGCAGTTGCAGTTATAATGGATAACTCTAGGTGTCAGTACTTATCAAATGTTTATTGTGTGGATCCTCTTCTCATTATCTCTCTGTATCCTGTGACACTGTAAACATTATATGTGTGTATGTATAGTGTGAGCTGCGTGACTAATGTATAGTAGTTTCTATTGTGCCACTGCGGATCATGTTTTATCCTCACTTCGAAGTGTTTATTTAGTGCATCAGTAAGTGTGATCAAGTTATCAAGTGACCTACAAAAGTGTTGGATTATAAGATTAGTATTCTTTAGAATCTTTTTGTTGTTGTTGTAGTTTTCTGTATTATGTTATTTATTTACTTCTTGCTGTCGTAAAAGTAACGACTTAGTTAAGGACATAATTTGGAAGAGAAAAAAAAAAATATATTTCAGTGCAGCCAATATGGCCGATTGATGACGTGTTGTGAAAACACTATTGTTTTAATGGCAGCAGCACTCAAGTTAGTTCAAAATAGTTCACATGATCAATGTCGCAAGTCTATTTCATTAGATAGTGACGAGTATAACATTTACATTACATTTATTCATTTAGCCAACGCTTTTATCCAAAGCGACTTACAATTGGGAATACAACAAGTGATTCATCCTAAGGAGGCAGATCAACATAGGAAGTGCTCAAAAATACCATATATCAGGCGTTGTTAGAAGAACAGGCTAGAAGGAGAAGATCAAGAAAGAGAGGAAAAACAGGCTAGAAGGGAGGATCAAGAAGAGAGGAGATATAAATGATGGCAGAATTGTAATTTTGAGTGAACAATCTGTTTAACTGCTGTAATTCAATTGTAATTGTATGGTTTTGCGTTCAGTGTTTGTGTGCTCTGTCTGTGGATAATGGTTATATACGACACTGGTAGTTATTGTTTAGGAGTGTTCCCGAAAGAGACAATGAATTTCTCATTCAAGAAGCACTGAATTTCCGCCCTGATCAAACCCAATCAAATATTAATTTACTGAACCTGAGGAGTACTTTTAACCAATGAGATGTGATATGTAGAAGGCTTTAAGTGCAACCTAAGGGTTCAGACTTTCTTTCCTTTCATTCTTCATTGTTGTGAGAAAGTGTTCCATGTACAACAACAGGGTTTTATCTTGCAGTGCAAGACCCTGTGCGACTGTATACTTGCTCTTAACATACCATGTAACCCATTACCGTTACCTCAAATAAAAATAGTTATCTAACCTTATCACATTTGAACATGTTCACAGCGAGCGCATTTGGTTTCAAGCTCCACAAAGGACATAAAGCTGGCCCAAAAGTAATTAATACAACTCTAGTGGAATAATCCTTAGTCCATAAGTCTTCTGTGATCACTATATAGATTCTATGAAGATTTTAAATGGATTAATTCATGTATACAGAGCCTAAATCAATGACATGCATTTTTAGATTTGGCTGTTTCATACGCAGGTTTGTAAATTAAATTTGCTTTGTGCATTGTGCTTGACTCTTTGTGCTAGGATGAAAGAAACCAGGTATTGACCACATACCTGTGGGTGCGTCAGATCTGGCATGATGCTTACCTGTGCTGGGATAAAGATGAGTATGATGGACTTGAGGTCATTCGAATACCCAGCAACCTTGTTTGGAGACCAGACATCGTTTTGTATAACAAGTAAAAACACGTCACATACACACATTATCTTGCATAAAACAGGGAAACATACAAATCTGTTTATTTAAATATTACCTAATGTGAGAATTTAAACATTCAAACAGTCTCAAGTTTGATTAATGTATACATGAATTATTGATCTCTATATTTCTTTTTTGCTCAGTGCGGATGAGGAGGACTCCTCTGGACCCCCAGACACGAATGTTGTGTTGAGGTATAATGGTGAGATCACTTGGGACTCCCCTGCCATCACTAAGAGTTCCTGTAAGGTGGACGTCTCTTATTTCCCCTTTGATAGTCAGGAGTGCAACCTTACCTTTGGCTCCTGGACCTATAATGGCAACCAGGTATATGCACTGGATAGGTGTACACACATATATAGTAAACATGCATACTTGTGTTCAAACATTTCAATAAGTTACTATGGGTAACAGCTCTTTTTATCTGAATAGATGTCAAATGTACACAATGTTATGTTACAACAGATATAACTAACTGTATTTGTAACGCATCTGTGTTTTGCTCATTTTCTCAGAAAAACTTTAGTCTTAAAGGGACAGTTCACCCAAAAATGAAAATTCTGTTATTAATTACTCACCCTCATGTCACTCCAAACCTGTAAGACCTTTGTTCATCTTTGGAACACAAATTAAGGTATTTTTGATGTAATCCGAAAGCTTCATACCCTGCAACGGGAACTACCACGTTCATGTTTCATGGTAGTCTTTTGAACGTGCATCGAAGACTGACACGGAGGAGAAGAAATTGTTGAATAAAGTTGTTATTTTTGTTGTCTTTGTGCACAAAATGTATTCTTGTAGCTTCATAAAATTAAGGTTGAACCACTGATGTCAGATTGACTATTTTAACAATGTCCTTACTACCTTTCTGGGATTTGAATGTGGTAGTTGCGTTTCTGTCTATGCAGGGTTGGAAAACTCTCAGATTTCAATAAAAAATATCTTAATTTGTGCTCCAAAGATGAACAAAGGTCTTACGGGTTTGGTTTGGATTGACATGAGGGTAAGTAATTAATGACAGAATTTTCCATTTTGGGTGAAATATTCCTTTAAGTACACGCAAGTGAACTGTTGAATTCAAAATATTTATAGGGAAAGTTCACCCAAAGATGAAAATTCATCATTTACTCGCCCTCAATTTTTCCAACTTGTATGAATTTCTTTTAGCTGTTGAACACAACAGAAGATATTTTGAAGAATGTTGGCAACCAAACAGTTGGTGGTAGTAATTGACTTTAACAGTGTGGAATAAATACCACAGAAATCAATAGCTACCAAGTGGCTCTTCTTTTGTGTTCAGCAGAATAAAGAAACTCATACAGGTTTGGAACAAATGGAGGGTGAGTAAACAATGACAGAATTCTTATTTTACGGCAGACTATACCTTCCAAAAACTCCACATACAGTAAATATATTGTAGATGTATGTGCTAATGTTAGTTAGTACATCCTCAACATCCACAGATTATGAAGTGAAATCAGAATATATACAAATACCCAGTAAGGAGGAATATTATTGTTTTTTTTTCATTATTTTTTACATATACAAATTATACATATATAGTCAAACCAAAATGTATTCAGACACCTTCAACACTTCTCATATTATCACAGTTTATTCATAAAGGTAATAAAATATGACAAGAACAAATTCTTCTTGATAATGTCAGATAACTTTGATAGAAAGGTATGATAACAAAACATGGTCAGGTCAAAGTGTCAAATCAAATGGTCCTTTACTAAAAATCCCATCATATTCACTGTAACACCAGGTGGATATCAGAATGGGCATGGAGAGTGGAGACCTTTCAGACTTTGTGGAAAACGTGGAATGGGAGTGTCATGGCATGCCGGCTGTTAAGAACGTCATAATGTACGGCTGCTGCTCCGACCCGTACCCTGACATAACGTACACAGTCCTGCTGAAGCGCCGTTCTTCCTTCTACATCTTCAACCTTCTTCTGCCGTGTTTCCTCATCTCTTTCTTGGCTCCGCTGGGATTCTACCTGCCTGCTGATTCTGGGGAGAAGGTCTCACTGGGTGTGACGGTTCTGCTGGCCCTGACAGTATTTCAGCTGATGGTGGCTGAGAGTATGCCACCTTCAGAAAGTGTTCCACTAATTGGTGAGTTTAAAGTAGAGCATTTTCTTTTCTCACTGGCTGAAGAAATCTGTCACTTCTGGTAAAATGCTAATTGTGTTCTGTTCATGCAGTTTGGATATAAACAAAAGTGACAACCATATGCTCTAAAGTACACTTTTTTTGTCATTCTCACTGTGGTTATAGACTTTACTCATGGCTCATTTGGCCTCCTAGTGGAAGTTACAATGAACTGTTTGTGAAGTGAAGTGAAAGCAGAGTACATAGTACAGGTCACAGTCTCAGAGTCTAAGACTCTCTATTGGAAATGAATGATTTTGAGATGTTTAAATATAATATATCAATGTTGTTGATATTGTTTATATTTTGTCTTAAGCATTTAAAAGTGGACATAAAGTGAGGAAAAAATATATTTGATCCCCTGCTGATCGTGTACGTTTGTCCACTGTCAAAGAAATGATCAGTCTATAATCTTAATGGTAGGTTTATTTGAACAGTGAGAGACAGAATAACAACAAAAAATGCAGAAAAATCCATTTCAAAAAAGTTATAAATTAATTTGCATTTTAATGAGTGAAATAAGTATTTGAGGCATTCACAAAACATGACTTAGTACCTGTGGCAAAATCTTTGTTGGCAATCACAGAGATCACACTTTTCTTGTAGTTGGCTGCCAGATTTGCACACATCTCAGGAGGGATTTTGTCCCACTCCAAGTCATCCTCTCCAAATCATTATGGTTTCAAGGCTGATGTTTGGCAACTCGAACCTTCAGCTCCCTCCACAGATTTTCTATGGGATTAAGGTCTGGAGTCTGGCTAGGCCACTTGAGGAACTTAATGTGCTTTTTTTTAGCTACTCCTTTGTTGCCTTGGCTGTGTGTTTTGGGCCATTGACATGCTGGAATTCCCATCCACGACCCATTTTCAATGGTTCTCAACCAAGATTTGATGGTACAGGGCCCCGTCCATTGTCTCTTTGTGTCTTCAGAAAAACATCCCCAAAGTTTCCGCCTTCATGTTTGATGGTGAGGATGGTGTTCTTGGGGTCATAGGCAGCATTCCTCCTCCTCCAAACATGTCGAGATGAGTTGATGCCAAAGAGCTTGATTTTGATCTCATCTGACCACAACACTTTCACTCAGTTCTTCTCTCAATCATTTAGATGTTCATTGGCAAACTTCAGACGAGCATGTACATGTGCTTTTTTTGAGCAGGGGGACCTTGCGGGCGCTTCAGGATTTCAGTCCTTCACAGTCTAGTGTGTTACCAATTGTTTTTTTTTTTTGGTGACTATGGACCCAGCTACCTTGAGATCATTGACAAGATCTTCCCGTGTAGTTCTGGGCTGATTCCTCACCGTTCTCATGATCATTGAAACTCCACAAGGTGAGATCTTGCAAGGAGGCCCAGACCGAAGGAGATTGACAGTTATTTTGTGTTTCTTCCATTTGCGAATAATCGCACCAACTGTTGTCACCTTCTCACCAAGCTGCTTGGTGATGGTCTTGTAGCTCATTCCAGCCTTGTGTAGATCTACAATCTTGTCCCTGACATCCTTGGATAGCTTTTTGGTCTTGGCCATGGTGGAGAGTTTGGAATCTGATTGATTGCTTCTGTGGACAGTTGTCTTATATACAGGTAACAAGCTGAAATCAGGAGCACTCCCTTTAAAGTGCATATTGCAGGTTAGAAACTCAGGTGAATTGATGTATAGAAAAATAATGTAGGAACCAGATTTTCTTTAAATTTACTTCAAAAAATGCTATTAAGGCTTCTGGACTCGTTTTTGTGCGAGAATTTTACTTCCGCATCTGAAAAACTGCCAAACCGGTAGTGACGTAACGAGAGGGAGAGCGGTCAATGTAAACCATAGGAAAAAAATGGATCGCAATGACTGTTAGGATGCGGAGAACATTTAAAATGTTTATTTACACTCGTATGACGAACCACAGACACAAATATGAGCCTGCTATGTGGCCGAGAGAGCAGGGACATGTCAGGATTAAACAGAACAAAGGTCAGAGGAGACAAATTAAGTTGCGGTGTGAGAACAGGGCAGGTGTCTTGGTGAGAGATCAGTGTTAGCTGACGATATCTAATCGGGCAAAATCATAGCATTGGTCATCTAGAAGTATTGATTCTACTTACCAATAACACAAACGAATAATCGTTGATCAAGTGTGTCACACTTGTTAATATCCGATGCGAACGTTACATGACATAGCGGGTTCTTATTACCGCGCGTGCGAGAGAGATGAACACCTTTTTGTTTTATTATGCTTATATGGGAAATGCCCCCAAACTTGGTGTGCTGTTTCTGACTCTGCACTTTGAGGCTTGCTGTCTGAAATCAAAATAGGTTCTACAGATTATATGCATTTCAGGCAGGGTCATAGACATCTCCAGGCCAGCAGGCATGAGTATGTTTAGGGTAGAGATAATTTATTATTCTGAGCTAAATATTTGTACGTACAAATAAACAGTAAAATGCAATCTCAATTACAGTTTGACTATATTCAGGTCACAAATACATATAAAGTAAAACTTTTTAATGCCATTGGTATAAGACAATTAATATTGACAGCATACAGTCAAGTTGTGCGCGCTGGTATTCATCAGGAAGCCCTTACCTGCATGTTTTGTGTCAGCTATTAGACAGTTTACAAAGGATTGATGACTTTATAAAGGTTTTGAATGGCCCCATTTAGGTGACAATCAATAAACAATAATCAAATCTCAATCACAAACTGTCTTACTGTATACATTTTTTATATGAAGTTTACAACATATATATCAAGCAGATCTGCATTTATGGTTAATTCAATTCAGTTTAATTTATACAACAATAAATCATAAATATTATTTCATAGTACTGTTAATACCCAACTTAAAAATCAACATTGCAACTTTTAATATACACATGTAGATGTACCAAACATATACTACTGAAAGAAAATTATTTTCAGTGTGGGTATCACACTAATGTGTTACATTAGAGGTGGTTAATAACAGCTGGCCTCCACTGCTTCAGATCTTCACACAGCCTCATGTCTTGCAATGTCTCCCAAAGCCCTATAAACACACATGACAAAAAATTACAAATTAGCTGTGCAAACAATGTGACCAAGCTGTAACTAGACTTGATGGTCATAATATTAACAAACTGAGGATAACTGACCAGTTATGCCTTCTCATATGGTACCGTTTTTACACGGTTCTTAAAATTATATTGCTAATGCTTACAAGCTAGCTACGTGCTTTACAACAACACATCTGTGTCTCATTATTTAAATAAAGATATTCACAGATTTGGTAGGTATGAGAAGAAAAAACTAGACTTACGGTGCACAGTTCACGTTTTCGTCGAGCTGCATCTCTGACGGCTTCTGACGAACCACAGTCTGACGGCGGACCCGATTAAGGTGCTGTGTGCACCGAAGGAACTGCACCAGCTCTGAGCCTCACTTGGTTCTTGCTTCAGCATCTCATGTTGAACTGTGTAATATTGCCAGGATGCTAATCCTCTGGTGTAAAGTGAACGCGTTTTTCGAAGCAGATGCTGTAGTATATGGATACGGAAGATGCACCGTTCTTTTTATTGTAAGTAAACCCGTGGACACGATGTCCTGACAGGCTGGAGTTTGTACAGCCTCCATAAACACAATAATTTACAATGACGATGATCAATTGAAATTAAAAATAACTACCGAAAACAGACGAACTCACGACTGCTCCTACTGAATAGCAACAGAGCTTGGCGAACGACTCCCTCTCGTGACGTCATATGACGCGGTGTGGAAAAAAGCTGTTTTTGAGAGCGGTCAAGGAAATCGTCACTTTGTCGTCTAAATTTGTGCCCTTACGTCTTGTAAAACATTTTCAAATCCTGCATTAACGGTTCGTATAGTATTTTCATACTCGAATATATGTTTATCTCGAAATTTTTTTCAACCTGCAATATGCACTTTAAGAGAGTGCTTCTAATCTCAGTTTGTTACCTGTATAAAGGACACCCGGGAGCCAGAAATCTTTCTGATTGATAGGGGATTAAATACTTATTTCACTCATTAAACTTTTTTGAAATGTGTTTTTCTGGAATTTTTGTTGTTATTTTGTCTCTCACAGTTAAAAATAAACCTACCATTAAAATTATAGACTGATCATTTCTTTGTCAGAGGGCAAACATACAAAAACAGCAGGGGATCAAATAATCCATTCCTGTAAACTGAGTCAATCCCAAACACTGATTGTGTGACTGTACAGCCTCTTTGTTATTTATCCCTTGTTTGTCTTTCCTATAGGAAAATACTACATTGCAACAATGACCATGATAACAGCATCTACGTCTTTGACTATCTTTATCATGAATATACACTTCTGTGGAGCAGAAGCCAAACCTGTGCCCCACTGGGCCAAAGTCCTGATAATAGACTACATGTCTAAGATCTTCTTTGTGTATGAAGTAGGGGAGAACTGCACCACACCTGAAAGAGACCGAGGCACCTTGTTCTCTGAAGACCCACTGGCTAGCCTGGAGAGAGATGGGTATTTTGACAAAGGGTTTTACGGAGACTTTAACCATGATGACAGAAACCACAGTCAGTTAAACGGGTACAATCACAGAGACCAGCGGCATGGGAATGGCTACCATCACAACAACAGTCCCTATCGACAACAGAGGCATGACCAGCAAAGGAGGACCCGCTCATGTTCAAATTCCCCTATCCGACAAAGTGCCCATCATCCAAAATACACACACTACATTGGTCGAGACGGAAGCGAAAAGCTCCCACTGACAAGCCAGGAGAAACTCAAAGATAGCGAACTCTCCATTCCCGAAAAACTTGGATACACCTACGATCACAGCAATGGCTATCTCAATGGAGTTAGCTATCACCATGATAATAGCTACGGCAAAACTGTAGGAGCAGATAGTTACAATAAGACCGCCACTGGCAAAGGATTCTTATGCATCTGCGGCCAACATCAGAAAGTGGTGCAAAACATTGAGTACATAGCTAACTGTTTCAGAGAGCAGAGGGCACACCAGGCCAAAGGGGCTGAGTGGAAGAAGGTTGCCAAGGTGATGGACAGGTTCTTCATGTGGGTGTTTTTCATCATGGTCTTCCTCATGAGTATCCTTGTCCTGGCCAAGGCAACCTAGACCGTTTACACCTTAAAGACGCAATCAGTTGATTATATATTGGCTAACACTATGTGTCAAAAGACCAGTTAGATACTGATTGTTTAATTTTTTTTAAACAATAATTCCTGTAATCCTAAATTTGTTGGCAAATGGGCCCATGTTCTACATTCAACTTAATATCTGGGTTACAGTTAATGCACAGATGTTAGATGTTTAAATGTCCTCCATTCAAGAAGATTCTCTGGTTGTAACAGTTCAAGAAATGGCATTAATATTTCAGGTGTAGACGTGTTCCCACATGTGTATATAGCGTAACACAATCTTTGTCTGGCATGGACACACATTAATAATGCACAATTAACTCTGCACATGCGCATGGACAGACATCCACACTAATGCACATTAAAAATGCATAAATAGACCATTCTTGAATGTTGATCACACACATAGTGAAAGACTTGCATCCCTGAACAATCTTATCTCATCAGAGAAATCGACCTACAATTTCTGTAATTTCTTGTTTCTTTGATTTGGTGTGCTTGTTCCTAACTTTGTTCTCTGCTTACATTATTCTTCACAAATGGTGCTACACAAATAAAAACCTTTATCAATCACAGAATCTTAGAAATAACAAATGCTCATAAAAGGAAAGAAAATTAGATGTAAATTGAACATTAGCATCTCAGACTGCCTACTGAAACTTGATTATATGGAGACATATCAATTCATCCACTTGTGTAAGTATTAAATTAAGCATTGCATTAAAATGAGCTGCCGAAATGCAGATTAGTGAAGAGACTTATTAAATAGGTGCTGGCCTAAACCTCTATCTTGTTAAAACATGACTTGTGGAATACTGTTTCTGGGTCTACTTATTTCAATTGAGCATATCTCAATAGCCGTTTATAAACACTTTTTTATTCAAATCACACATTTAGGCTAAGCCTTGGAAAACAAATGGTATACAGTACAGTCTCTAGGCTCATGGCGTCCCAGACACCCAAATTTTAACAATTCATAAATAACGAATCACTGTCTAGCTAGCCATTTGAAATCTCGGTTTTGGAGATAAAGAGAGATTTTTGAGAAAAACAAGCATCAGAACAAGTGCAGCAATGAGTAATTGAAGCCACTTTAAGGTGATTTTAGTCAAAATGGGTGAAAAATCATAAAAACAACCACTAGTAATACAATATAATCGGTTATCACTTTTGACCACAAGTTAGCACTGTCTCGAAACATTTTGAATACTTTCAGGTCATGGTCTCCATGGTACATACAAATTTTTGTAATGGTACACCAATGCATTGGAAAAAATGTAGCATTTGATATCATAATACTCTATTTTAGTCAATGGCAATTTCATGTTTTGTTTCATTATAGCGCCACAAAGACGCACAATCCTACCAAACTTTTTTTGTGTCCTTAGAGTGTGCTTTTACATATGTGTGTCAAATTTGGTGAAAATATCTTATTTTGTTTTGTGAGTTATAAACATTTTTATATATGAGAAGAGAAAAAATTACCGACGACTGACTTTGTTTGCATTTTTTGCCACTTACTATAAAAATTTTGGCAATTGGGCATTAGTGTATAGCCGGTACGCTATGTTTCTGAATTTCTTATGGTGGTTTCGTATTGATAGGGGTAATGGCTTCTAAGATATTGGAAAATGTTTTATAAATGCTAAAATGCAACATTGCACGAACCATAAAGTAAAACCTGGCATGTTTGGTATCAGTGGACTCGGCAAGGACTCAGGAGTTTCATGTGAAAATAAGTTATAAGCATGTGAATATTTGATTTTACCACTAGGTGGCGCTGGCTTGAAACTTCTCAGGCTCCTTCAGGGCATGGTACTGATGACCCATACTGCGTTTTGTAATGATACATCAATGCGTTTATAAAATATAGCATTTTACTACAAAATCCAAATGGCCGACGCCCAAAATTACTTTTAAAATAATTTGTTTGCGTGTCAATCAACTTGAATTCCATAACTTTTTGCCAGCATGGTCTGAAGATGATCTGAACCAATTTTGGTAAAAATCAGACAAACCGTCTAGGACAAGTTCGAAAAAGTAGGTTTTTATTTCATTTTAAATTTTGTTTTTTAATTAAAAATCACATTTTGGTGTTCATTCGACTCAGCATGAGCCAAGGATTCAGAGAAAATACTTAACAGTTCAAAATTCATTAGCATAAACAAATTGAAAATTTGGACAAGTGGTGGTGCTAGAGAGTTTGAGTTACTCCAAATTTGCTAAGGTTAATGTTGAGACCGTCCTCTATCAGTGTGCCAAATTTCACAACTTTCCCACAAGCGGTTTTATGGGCTGCCATAGACTCAAGAGCAGAAGGAACAGAAGAAGAAGAAGAAGAACACCAACGGATATAATAGGTGCCATCGCATCTTCGGTGCTTGGCCCCTAATTACCATCCATTCATCCTCCAAACTGCTTGTCCTATGTAGGGTCATAGTGATGTTGGAGTCTATCCCAGCATCTCAGCATCCCAGCAGGAACTACTAGAGGCTACTAGAAAAGAACTTACTCTTACATATGTATACCTTTACATTTAGTAGGGATGCTAGAGACATGTCCCTACCAATATCCAGCAACTGCTGTTATATCCCCACCAAAATCAAACCTATGCCCTTCAATCTTTTCTTATTCCATTTTACTTCCATTTTAGTCCAGTCACAGTAGTGAGTCTCATTTTGAAGTGAAAGCAATCCCAACTGCAATCTTCATTCTTTACTGTCCACCATGAATAAAAAATGAAGGTCCAGTTGAGCGCACTGCATTGTTCTCAGGTTGGACATTGCACATTACTAAATTTAGTCTGGCAATTCCATAAGTAGGGGAGATTTGGGTAAGATGAGCCATTATTAGACATTTATGTGGTCCCCAAGATAAGGGAAAATGAGGCAGAAGTACAATGAAAGTATCTAAAGTAATTTCAGGATGTTTCCTATCATTTTAAATTATCAGAATCTATGACAAATGGTTCTAAAATTATGGCTTCTTATTAAAAAAGTGTTCCTGTGGCTCAATTTGCCCCAGTTAGGGGTAAGTTGACCTGAGTCAGTGGGTAAGATGAACCATCCAGGCCCGGATTGGCTAATCGGGAGGACCGGGAGAGTTCCCGGTGGGCCGGTCCGTTTTTTTGGCCGCGAGGGCCGGTGTCCCTAGCTGCCTGCACTCACAGCAGTCGCCAGGGGCGGACTGTCCATCGGGAGAATTTTTGGCCCGCTACCCTCCAATTTTTATTATTATTATTTAATATTGTTGTTGTTATTGTTTTTGTTGCCGGCCTAATGTACTAAAGTGGTTATTTCAGAATTAGCCATTCAATAATAAAACTCTAATAAATCATAAATCGGTTAGTCTTGACTGGCACGCGTTTCATGTCGCGCGCGCTCCGCGCATCCGCGCGTCCGCCGTCCGCCAAAACGACGCGAGACTGAAGTAGAAGTGCCCAGGTGGAGCAGAGAGACAAATCTGTCCTGTTTTGGACCTAAAGTGCAGGTCAGTTACATCTGTAAACAGACTATTGTAGTTTTGTCTTCGTTTACTTAAGTATTGAACTGCTAACAAATGTTAATCTATAAAAAATATCGTTTTAAAACAGGTTTAGGGAGCTACCCTTATTAAAAATTAACTGTGGTTTTACAAAACATGTTTACTAAAGTTATACAAAAAATATACAATATACAATGGTTTTGCTACACTATAGTTTCACCATGGTATAAAATTGTGATTATACTAATGGGAATCAATCCTAAAAAAAAAAAAAAAAAAAAAAACATGGTTACAATGTTTACCATAGGCTCAATAATATCATGGTTAATTTTCCTTTGGGCCAAACATGACCCATGATAATGCAAAACATGTTTAGTTTTAAGATTTTTTAAATAAAGATATATTCAAGATGTAGCTAATTTTTGTTGTTTTAATTTTAACATTACGACAATAAATAACACATGGTCCTAATGTAGTGGCCCTCTTTTTTCTGTTGCCCTTTTCTCTATCAAAATGTTTTAGTACTAATCATAAATTATATATAATTTTGAAAGCTTAGAAGCTCAAGAACCATCCTGGTGGCTGTCTCCTCCCCCTTAGCAGCAATGTCAAGTGTCATTTTACAAAATCACAACTTTTTACAATCTTGACAAAAACATGTCTTTAAAAAGGTCTCAGTATTTCTGCAATAATCTGCTGATTGTCTTCTTTGAAAAAAAGACCAACCTTAGATCTGTACTGTATAGGTGGTTGTAAAGGTGGAGATGTGTTTATGACAAAAGTGACAGATACAAGAAAATTTGTTTAAAAAGTAAACACACATGAGAGCCAGAGAGATTAAAAGGCAAATTGGAAGTTCAAGAGATAGCATTTAATTATTTTACCCAGTTGATTTCAACTTTTCTTTATGTGATGATGAAAAATATTGTTGTCCAGGGTTTCAAATTTCAAATTTGGTGTGGGATGGCCTGGATAAGTGTGAGATTTCCCGGCCTGAAATTTTGTCCCAGTCCACCCCTGGTTAACGTCAAGCTAGTTAGGAGCAGTGCAAAACAACGATGTCTGCAAATCATCGTTCATGTTTATGTATCAAACTTTTTCTTGTACGGTTGCTCTTCAGCAGCAGCAGCCTCTAGTCCAGTTTGCTGCTAACAGTGAAGAGCCAGGCCCCGTAACATTACCAAGCACCAGTCATGAGCCCAAAACACTAGAATGGGCAGGTAGGACAGTGCAATACTTGTTCTATTCTTTATTTGTGTTTAAGGACTGGATATCTGTGAACAATTTTGCACAGAATATATATTCAGATATTGCAGAGAAGGACATTGTGATGTTTAAAAGAATAGTGTTGGAGATTAACCCTTTAATGTTCTCATTTATGAAAAATATTTGAACTTATAAAGCAGCTGTTTACTTGAAAAAGACATGATAGTGTAATTAGAAAGTTTAATACATTTTATTTTAATCTTTATTTTATACATATAGCTTAATATATATTTGTATTTGATATTTTTTTCATTTCAAGGTTTGGATATTTATGAGCACTAATTCTAACAGAAAAAAGATACTGATACTGTTAAACATTACATTGTGTTAACTGTTCAAATAAATCTTCACTGTGAAGCAACAATTAGGCTACTGTATTTGCACTGAATTGGAAATGACGTCATTTTAATATAGTCAGTCGTGAACTAAAGTGGGCCGGTCTAAGGCTTGAAACTCCAGGGCTGAAAAGGAGTCCCACTCCGGCCCTGGAACCATCTGGGTGAAAATTGACCATCTGATTGAATCTGATTCAAACCATGTGAAATTTGAAAGATAATTTACCTCTTTTAAACTAACTTAATCAAATTTCTTTTTACAAACAGTCATATATCTTTTCTTAAAGCTAACCTAAACAAAATAAAAACCATCTTCCATCTTTAATTATTTGCATTTCTGAAACAATATGTTGAACACCAAAGTTTTAACCTTCCAAAAAACAGACTAAACAGAGAGTTTGTTGAATAAAATTAAATAAAAAACGAATTAGAATTAAGGAATAAATGTTTCTGAAACTAATAAAAATTTTAGTCAAAAGATTCTTGGCATGGTAGCTTTTCTGCAATGTTGAACAGACCATTAGGGACTACAGGTTGATAGATATATTTGATTACAATGTGATAAAAAGCATCTTCTGGTTCTCAGAGATGGATTTGGTGCACTTGTAAACCAATGTACACTACAAATAATATGTATATATGACAAACTAAACCAGCTGTGTAATATCACATTAAAATATCAGTTAATACTTTAGAGATTTAACATAACTGTGCCTTATGGTGGGGTATGTTAAAGTGTTGTGAACAGAATATATACTACATTTTGCAAAATTTTATAGTACACCATTCAGATGTCATGGATACACACACACACACACACACACACACACACACACACACACACACACACACACACACACACACACACACACACACACACACACACACACACACACACACACACACACACACAAACAAACAAACAAAATGATAGTGCACCCAAGTACAGAGAGTATTTTTGCAAATGGTTCAAACAGGTCAGTGACAGTTCAATAACTGTCAGATCCTAGACAGTCTGAGCCTTTTTGATGTTGAAGCACTGGGCTAAACTCATAGCTGGTGAGTTCTATGCTAATTCTAATATAGATTCCACAAGTTCGCACTTACATACAATCAGGTTTGAGCAAACAGTATGCAT
Organism: Garra rufa; assembly: GCF_049309525.1. Taxonomy (NCBI): domain Eukaryota; kingdom Metazoa; phylum Chordata; class Actinopteri; order Cypriniformes; family Cyprinidae; genus Garra; species Garra rufa. The sequence goes on along the minus strand of NC_133366.1, from coordinate 34,628,193 downwards.
ATTTGGGATGCTGTCTGAGTGGAGGGCTCTGAACTCGGAATTTAGCCAAAACCCAAGAGAACTCTCCCAAATCCGAACAGTTAAGAGTGTGGAATTGGGGTGGAAGAGGGTTGCTAGAAGGTAAGTTGGCTGTGTATATATATATTGTGTATATAGAATTTCTTGCACAGCCAACTTAAATGTAAGCCATCAGTGGGACTTGAACCCACAATTAGGCCAGTGGTTTTCAGTGCTAGTTCTAGGGACCCACTGCTCTGCACATTTTGTATGTCTCCCTTATCTGACACACTTAGTTCAGTACATGGATCCAGAGACTGTCTTACTGTAGGAAGATGAGAGGGTCTGTATTACTTACTTTTGGAGTAAGTAACAGCTAACTTGGATAAATGTCCCTTAATAACCAATCACATTACAGCCTTCATGTGTGAATTTCAATCAGAGTTGTGTGACACTCAATCCCCTTTTATGAATACCATAGGAATGAATGAGAAGTACAGTAATCCCACCTGTCATGAAAAATCTGTGACTTCTCTTACAAAACAGCCTTTTTTGTGGTAAACTCTAAAAATAGTTAAATCCAAAAGTATTGTTTAGTGTAAAACATGTTGAAGATTAACAGATCAGCTGTCCTCTAAAAAGCTGTTTATTCAGCATAGTACAGTCTCACCTCCATTGACATCCATTCAAAAAATGGCCTCTGGTCTCCTTTCCCATGTACTGCCAGACAGGGAGTGTTAGCTTTAGCTGTTACGCTTTAGCAATTATGCTTTTTCGGCTAATGGTTGCAGGCTCGCCTTCCGTTGACACACTTGGCCTAAAGGTGCGTTCACACCGGATGCGACTTGTGCGAATAAATCGTAGTTGGACGCATTTTAGTTTCCTCGCTTCATTCGTGCGTGAAATTTGCGTCATTCACGCATGAAATTTATTTCACAACAGACGCGAATTCGCGTCATGGGAGGGGAGTCTGCCACTCGTCAGCGGGAAAGTAGTTGTAAAATAGGTGAATGAGCTCAATTTGCCAGCTTTAGCTTGCTTGTAGTCTCAATATGTATATACAGGTCCTTTTCAAAAAATTAGCATATTGTGATAAAGTTCATTATTTTCTGTAATGTACTGATAAACATTAGACTTTCATATATTTTAGATTCATTACACACAACTGAAGTAGTTCAAGCCATTTATTGTTTTAATATTGATGATTTTGGCATACAGCTCATGAAAACCCAAAATTCCTATCTCAAAAAATTAGCATATCATGAAAAGGTTCTCTAAACGAGCTATTAACCTAATCATCTGAATCAACTAATTAACTCTAAACACCTGCAAAAGATTCCTGAGGCTTTTAAAAACTCCCAGCCTGGTTCATTACTCAAAACCGCAATCATGAGTAAGACTGCTGACCTGACTGCTGTCCAGAAGGCCATCATTGACACCCTCAAGCAAGAGGGTAAGACACAGAAAGAAATTTCTGAACGAATAGGCTGTTCTTAGAGTGCTGTATCAAGGCACCTCAGTGGGAAGTCTGTGGGAAGGAAAAAGTGTGGCAGAAAACGCTGCACAACGAGAAGAGGTGACCGGACCCTGAGGAAGATTGTGGAGAAGGACCGACTCCAGACCTTGGGGGACCTGCGGAAGCAGTGGACTGAGTCTGGAGTAGAAACATCCAGAGCCACCGTGTACAGGCGTGTGCAGGAAATGGGCTACAGGTGCCGCATTCCCCAGGTCAAGCCACTTTTGAACCAGAAACAGCGGCAGAAGCAGTGGTCCAAAGTACTTTTTTCGGATGAAAGCAAATTTTGCATGTCATTCGGAAATCAAGGTGCCAGAGTCTGGAGGAAGACTGGGGAGAGGGAAATGCCAAAATGCCTGAAGTCCAGTGTCAAGTACCCACAGTCAGTGATGGTCTGGGGTGCCATGTCAGCTGCTGGTGTTGGTCCACTGTGTTTTATCAAGGGCAGGGTCAATGCAGCTAGCTATCAGGAGATTTTGGAGCACTTCATGCTTCCATCTGCTGAAAAGCTTTATGGAGATGAAGATTTCATTTTTCAGCACGACCTGGCACCTGCTCACAGTGCCAAAACCACTGGTAAATGGTTTACTGACCATGGTATTACTGTGCTCATTTGGCCTGCCAACTCTCCTGACCTCAACCCCATAGAAAATCTGTGGGATATTGTGAAGAGAAAGTTGAGAGACGCAAGACCCAACACTCTGGATGAGCTTAAGGCCGCTATCGAAGCATCCTGGGCCTCCATAACACCTCAGCAGTGCCACATGCTGATTGCCTCCATGCCACGCCGAATTGAAGCAGTCATTTCTGCAAAAGGATTCCCGACCAAATATTGAGTGCATAACTGAACATAATTATTTGAAGGTTGACTTTTTTTGTATTAAAAACACTTTTCTTTTATTGGTCTGATGAAATATGCTAATTTTTTGAGATAGGAATTTTGAGTTTTCATGAGCTGTATGCCAAAATCATCAATATTAAAACAATAAAAGGCTTGAACTACTTCAGTTGTGTGTAATGAATCTAAAATATATGAAAGTCTAATGGTTATCAGTACATTACAGAAAATAATGAACTTTATCACAATATGCTAATTTTTTGAAAAGGACCTGTATATGTAGGTCAAATTGAGTAAAGAGCATTTTTTTTAAAACTTACCAGATTGTGCGACCGCTTCACTCACTTTCTTCCAAGCAAGATCCTTTTTATTCCTGTTTCTATAAAAGTACAAAGATGTATCGTACAGCTCCAAGTAACCACAGATCGCAACGGTGATTTTGTCCTCCATTGTTGTTTCGGATTTCTGCCTCTGTCACTACTAGAGCAAGCTCCTGATTGGTTAACGCGGCGCAAATTTTTTGCCAAAGTTCAGATTTTTCAACTTGCGCGTTTCGCGCGATTCGCGCAAATGGCGCGGCAAACGCTTAAAACGCTCAATGCGCGCCACTTCATTTGCGCTAATCGCACGTTTTGCGCCACAGGATGGCTATTCGCGTCTTTGCATTGACTTAACATGTAAATCACTCGCGCTTGCCGCTTCATTTGCATCCGGTGTGAACGCACCATAAGACTACATCTCCTGACAATATTTGGTTAAATTACCATGATCTATAGTGTTTCCATTTCTTGCCAAATTAAATGAAACCCAGCAAAGACGAGCCAGGTGGGACTCGAACCCACAATCCCCAGCTCTGGAGGCTGATACCTTATCCATTAGGCCACTGGACCTTCCATTGACAGACTTGGCCTAAGACAGCATCTCCACAGTCTGATAATATTTGGTTAAATTACAATGATCTGTAGTGTTTCCATTTCTTGCCAAATAAAATGAAACCCAGCAAAGACAATCCAGGTAGAACTCGAACGCATAATCCCTAGCCACGGAGGCTGATGCCGTATCCATTAGGCCACTGGGCCATCCTTTGACAAACTTGGCCTAAATCTGCATGTCCACAGTCTGGCAACATTTGATTAAATTATCATGGTCTGTAGTGTGTCCATTTTTGCCAACTTAAATGAAAACCAGCAAAGATGACCCTGGTGGGACTCAAACCCACAATCCCCAGCTCAGGAGGCTGATACCTTATCCATTACGCCACTGGCCCTTCGATTGACAAACATGGCCTAAGACGGCATGTCCACAGTCTGACAACATTTGGTTAAATTACAATGATCAGTAGAGATTCCATTTCTTGCCAAATTAAATGAAACCCAGAAAAGACTTCCCAGGTGGGACTCGACCCCACAATCCTCCACGACAGGAGGCTGATACCTTATCCATTAGGCCACTGGGTCTTAAATTGACAAGTATGGCCTAACACTGCATCTCCACAGTAAGAAAATATTTGGTTAAATTACAATGATCTGTAGTGTTTCCATTTCCTGCCAAATTAAATGAAACCCAACAAAGACAATCCAGATGGAACTCAAACCCATAATCCCCAGCTCCTGAGGTTGACACCTTATCCATTAGGCCACTGGGCCATCCTTTGACAAGCTTGGCCTAAGTCTACATGTCCACAGTCTGGCAACATTTGATTTAATTATCATGGTCTGTAGAGTTTCCATTTCTTGCCAACTTAAATGAAACCCAGCAAAGACGACCCAGGTGAGACTCGAACCCAAAATCCCCAGCTCCGGACGCTGATACCTTATCCATTAGGCCACTGGGCCTTCCAATGACAACCATGGCCTAAGATGTCATGTCCACAGTCTGATAATATTTGAGTAAATTATCATGGTCTGTAGTGCGTCCATTTTTTGCCAACTTAAATGAAACCCAGCAAAGAAGACTCAGGTGAGATTCGAACCCACAATCCCCAGCACCAGAGGCAGATACCTTATCCATTAGGCTACTGGGCCTTTGACAAACATGGCCTAGGACAGCAAGTCCACAGTCTGATAATATTTTGTTAAATTACAATGATCTGTAGAGTTTCCATTTCTTGCAAACTTAAATCGAACCCAGCAAAGACGACCCAGGTGGGACTCGAACCCACAATCCCCAGCTCCAGAGGCTGATACCTTATCCATTAGGGCACTCTTTAACAAACTTGGCCTAAGTCTGCATGTCCACAGTCTGGCAACATTTGATTAAACTGTCATGGTCTGTAGTGCGTCCATTTTTTGCCAACTTAAATGAAACCCAGCAAAGATGACCCAGGTGGGACTTGAACCCACAATCCCCAGCTCCGGAGGCTGATACCTTATCCATTAGGCCACTGGGCCTTCCACTGACAAGCCTGGCCAAAGTCTGAATATCCACAGTTTGGCAACATTTGCGTAAATTATCACGGTCTGTAGTGCGTCCATTTTTTGCCAACTTAAATGAAACCCAGCAAAGACAACCCAGGTGGTACTCGAACCCACGATCCTCAGCTCTGGAGGCTGATACCTTATCCATTAGGGCACTCTTTAACAAACATGGCCTAAGTCTGCATGTCCACAGTTTGGCAACATTTGATTAAATTATCATGGTCTGTAGAGCGTCCATTTTTTGCCAACTTAAATGAAAACAAGCAAAGTCGACCCAGGTGGAACTCGAACCCACAATCCGCAGCTCCGGAAGCTGATACCTTATCCATTAGACCACTGGGCCTTTGACAAACATGGCCTAAGACAGCATGTCCACAGTCTGATAATATTTTGTTAAATTACAATGATCTGTAGAGTTTCCATTTCTTGCAAACTTAAATCGAACCCAGCAAAGAAGACCCAGGTGGGACTCGAACCCACAATCCCCAGCTCCGGAGGCTGATACCTTATCCATTAGGCCACTGGGCCTTTGACAAACATGGCCTAAGACAGCATGTCCACAGTCTGATAATATTTTGTTAAATTACAATGATCTGTAGAGTTTCCATTTCTTGCAAACTTAAATCGAACCCAGCAAAGATTCGAACCCACAATCCCCAGCTCCGGAGGCTGATACCTTATCCATTAGGGCACTCTTTAACAAACTTGGCCTAAGTCTGCATGTCCACAGTCTGGCAACATTTGATTAAACTGTCATGGTATGTAGTGCGTCCATTTTTTGCCAACTTAAATGAAACCCAGCAAAGATGACCCAGGTGGGACTTGAACCCACAATCCCCAGCTCCGGAGGCTGATACCTGTAGTGAATTTTACAGGAGACTCAACTCATTTTAACTTGGCCCACCTAGGGACGCCAATTATGTAGTGAGTTCTGCTTTCGCCCACTAGGAAGGTGAATTGAGGTGCGTTCCATTCGACCGTAAGTGGACTGCGAAGTGGACTTCACAGGGTATTCCGCCATCTTAAGTGAGATTCCAAACCGAAGGGAGCGAACATGTTCAGTTCGAAGGGCACTGCGAACGGCATAGGGAATAAGGGAACATCGGTACTTCACTTCACAGGAAGTGGACGGGGAAAACTACCCAACTGTCATTGCGCACCGCGTCACCAGTTAGAAGTAATGATGGAGCAGAGCCGTTGAAGTTTTTTAAAAGGCTCTGAAATGGAGCGGTTGCAATAAATATTGTTATTATTATGCAAATTAGAGTGTTTATGAATAGTTATGGCGATTCATGTTACATTTGCATATTGTATTTTATGAATGAAAGTAAAACTGGCGGGGTGAAGCTCTGTCTTGTTTTATTTAATGTTACCACAGGATAGTTAAATATAGGCTGTGTGGGGGGAAAAAGTGCGTGAGATAAGACCACAAAAATCTGTTAATCTGTTAACGGTCTAAACATATACATTTGGCCTATATTTTTTAGATACAAACGTTTATATGTATTTTATATGTATTTAAATTTGAAAGTAAAATAAATTACAATATTTATTTATGTTAAATCATAATCTGCGTGACCCTGCAATTGATTTGCTTTGATGACGTTCCAGGGCATTCCAAATGAGCGATTATTGTCAGCGAAGTCCACTTCAACGGATATACCGTGCTAAGGGAGTAGGGAGCAGTGAACACTGCGTAGGGACCCTGTCGATCGGAACGCACCTATAGTGTAGTGATGGGTACTCGTATCACCGATGACGTTATGATTCTTGGATCACATGTCACTTAATGTGCGGTTATGAGTACATCACATAAGAAAGATTGGTGGGATATCTAACTTGTAGAACCTCTCACTGTATTATCAACACAAGGAAGACACAAGTGTAATAAAATAAATTTATTAACAAATGATAGACAAGAGTAATCAACTATTAAATGAATACAATAAATGCAAAAGGAATAAAGTGCATAAGATTCATAAAATGCGAGTGATTCAGTTGGGTGTTGCTATGTCAGAGCTATGTTATCTTATGGAAAGATAAACTTGCTACTCTGAGACAAATAAGGTGAAGAACCGTACTATGCATTAAACAAATAAATGAGCTATTATTTGTTATCACCTGCAATCAGCTATACAATATCTAATGTAAATTAGAAAAATCATATACTGATAGTACACAACAATGCCAAGGTCTCTGGAAGAGGATTGGAAGTGATATTTACGTTATCTGTGGTTGATTGAGCAGTCCGGTGGCGGTGAATTCTTCCACTGGTTGTGCTGGGAGCAGTCAGTGGGAAAAGGAGCAGGAATCCGTTTCGACAGCCTTGAGCATGAAGCGCTGTAGGATGCTGATCTCCTGGAGCACCAAAGGGTCCTAAGATCTGGAACACGCAGATGTGGCCCTGGTGTAGGTGCTGAAGGCCCTTAGCTTGGAACACGCAAGCAAAGGTACCTGAAGTGAAGGTTTGCTTGCTGGAGCTTAACCTTGTTGCAAATGTCTGTTGGTCTTCTGCCTCTCTCGGCTAGAGACTCAGAACTTGGTCAATCCGCTTTGTCTCTCTCGGATGGAGACTTAGGACGTGCTGCATCTGTGGTTGCCTCGCTGGACGAAGACTCTGAACGTGGAAAATATCTCTTTCTTCACAGACAGAACGTGGTCGTATCTGCTGCTGCCTCAAATCTGGAGACTCGAAGCGTGGAGCGTCTGTTTCTGTCTCTCTGGACAGTAGGCTCAGAATGGTTGTGTCTATTAGTGTCTCTCTCTTGTGGAGCTAGAGACTCAGAATGGAGGTATCAGTAGCTGCCTTCCCAGTAACGGGCCGCAGACTCAGAAAGAAGTTTGATCTGTTACTGTCTCACCCTTGCGGCCTAAGACTCTGAACATGGTGTAACTGTTATGTCTTTCCCCGACGGGACTCAGACTCAGTACTTTGTTGCTCTGTTAGTGTCTTACCCTGCCGGGGCTCAGACTCAGAACTTTGTGTAGCTGTTATTGTCTCACCCTTGCAGGTCAGACTCAGTACTTTGTTGCTCTGTTAGTGTCTTACCCTGCCGGGGCTCAGACTCAGAACCGTTATCTGTTGCTGCCTTCCCTGTAACGGGCCGCAGACTCAGAAAGATTATCTGTTGCTGCCTTCCCTGTAATGGGCAGCAGACTCAGAACAAGGAGTGTCTTTTGGAGAGGTACCTTTATACCTTTCCGATGAGGAGGAGATTGCATTTTGGTGCTTCTCCATTTCCATGCTGTGATTGGCTGGTTCCATCAGAGTGGGGGACTTGGGGTAGCCCACCCTTCTTTCCTCTTGTGGAAGTCATTTGCATAGTCCAAACACAAAGTTAAAAAAGGTGTCAATAATGTTTTACTGGTGCATTTCTCATTTTCCAAAACACAATCAGAAAACATTTGGTCATGTAATGAACACATTAAGTCCAAACATGATGGGAAAAGATTGAACTGTCATTCATGTATTCATTTGTCCATTAACAGCTGAGTTTGTGTAAGATGTTGCACTACACATCGCTGTCAGTGAGAATACTTATTTCTTTGAATAAGTATAAGATGTGTGTGTTATGGTTCGCATCAGTTCAAGGTTTGAAAACATGGTTATGAATGGATTTGGATGGATCTCTGTGATCTCTCTTTGTTTCACCCATTGCTGCTGCGTCTGGAGATCCTAAGGAATTTTTATGGCTGTCACAGGACCAAACCTTAGGAAGCAGTCTCAAGGTGGGTGAAGGGCAAAAACTGCGTCTTGACCAATAGGAAGTTCTGTCCTTCCCTGGTTTTTGTCCCAAAGGTCTCTTCTTGCCCTCAAAGAGGTGTCTGGCAGTTGTCCTGGCATCCTTATCTGATGGCGTTGGACAGTTTGCTTATGTTAGTCCACCAAGATCCAATCAAAATGTAGCAAACCTTTGTCCACTATTGTGGCCAGGAAGGGGCCCTTGCCATAAACTGGGCCCTGGAATGCACGGTCCACTACATACCTTATCCATTAGGCCACTGGGCCTTCCACTGACAAGCTTGGCCTAAGTCTGCATGTATACAGTCTGGCAACATTTGATTAAACTGTCATGGTCTGTAGTGCGTCCATTTTTTGCCAACTTAAATGAAACCCAGCAAAGATGACCCAGGTGGGACTTGAACCCACAATCCCCAGAGGCTGATACCTTATCCATTAGGCCACTGGGCCTTCCACTGACAAGCTTGGCCTAAGTCTGAATATCCACAGTTTGGCAACATTTGAGTAAATTATCATGGTGAAGGAGTGGAAGTCGGAAGACATCATGGCCTTTTTACAAATTAATATCCTTATTAATTTTTATAGATTTTTAGTAGATGATAATCAGTGTTTAACTCTTAAACATTATAAATTGTTGATTTTGAGTGACTAGAATAGATGCCTTGTAGAAAATATTAAAGTGTGTGCCAAATGTGTTTTCTGTCTGTTGAAGTTCTCTTTTCTCAGGGACCGAGATCACACCTCAGGAGGTCAGGATGACCCTCCTGATTGCATGAGCAACTGTGACCAAGACATCTGTGATTTGGGACATCTATGACATATGTTCTTGATATCCCTTAGACTTGTATTAGTGAAATCCTGTTGATTTGATTCCATTTTTCCAAGAGGCTAACTGTTAGGTGTGCGTGTATCAAGCCACATTGATAAAGAGTCTTGCCTGGCTAGGCAACCTTGAAGATAGATAAGGTCTCTATGTGTGAATTTGTGTGTGTGTGTCAGCCTCTGTCTTTAATATCAGGCGTGACGGCGGAAAGACCATCCTGAGGAGGTTCTTGCCATTTGTTGATGTTGCGGGTCATAAACGGGCTTCTGGAGACAGCCTGTTGTGTCTGACCTCTGATCTTTGTCGCCTGTGTAATCACTTGTTGATAGCTTTGATTTGTCTACCATATGTGGAAAATTTTACAGTTATCCAAGTTTTTGACCAATCAGGATCTTCCTAACCTATGCATTGAGATAATTAATAAACCTCTGTTAGAGTATAATTACTGGTGTTTTGAACATGTATTCAGAGCGGCCTACGAACTCCATCGAGAGTGTTGAAGCTGACTTCTGCTGATGAAACTGCAAACTATTTTCTTCAGTAAACATGACTTCGATTGATTGAATCTTTGACTCCTGGTTTTTGTTCATATCTGGTCCTTGTGTTTTTTACTGTAAAATTCCCCTTACAATGGTCTGTAGTGCGTCCATTTATTGCCAACTTAAATGAAACCCAGCAAAGACAACCCAGGTGGGACTCGAACCCACAATCGCCAGCTCCGGAGGCTGATACCTTATCCATTAGGGCACTCTTTAACAAACTTGGCCTAAGTCTGCATGTCCACAGTCTGGCAACATTTGATTAAACTGGCATGGTCTGTAGTGCGTTAATTTTTTGCCAACTTAAATGAAACCCAGCAAAGATGACCCAGGTGGGACTCGAACCCACAAACCCGAGCTCCGGAGGCTGATACCTTATCCAGTAGGTCACTGGGCCTTTGGCAAACATGGCCTAAGACAGCATGTCCACAGTCTGATAATATTTTGTTAAATTACAATGATCTGTAGAGTTTCCATTTCTTGCAAACTTAAATCGAAACCAGCAAAGACGACCCAGGAGGGACTCGAACCCACAATCCCCAGCTCCAGAGGCTGATACCTTATCCATTAGGGCACTCTTTAACAAACTTGGCCTAAGTCTGCATGTCCACAGTCTGGCAACATTTGATTAAACTGTCATGGTCTGTAATGCGTCCATTTTTTGCCAACTTAAATGAAACCAAGCAAAGTCGACCCAGGTGGAACTCCAACCCACAATCCCCAGCTCTGGAGGCTGATACCTTATCCATTAGACCACTGGGCCTTTGACAAACATGGCCTAAGACAGCATGTCCACAGTCTGATAATATTTTGTTAAATTACAATGAACTGTAGAGTTTCCATTTCTTGCAAACTTAAATCGAACCCAGCAAAGACGACCCAGGTGGGACTCGAACCCACAATCCCCAGCTCCGGAGGCTGATAACTTATCCATTAGGGCACTCTTTAACAAACTTGGCCTAAGTCTGCATGTCCACAGTCTGGCAACATTTGATTAAACTGTCATGGTCTGTAGTGCGTCCATTTTTTGCCAACTTAAATGAAACCAAGCAAAGTCGACCCAGGTGGAACTCAAACCCACAATCCCCAGCTCTGGAGGCTGATACCTTATCCATTAGACCACTGGGCCTTTGACAAACATGGCCTAAGACAGCATGTCCACAGTCTGATAATATTTTGTTAAATTACAATGATCTGTAGAGTTTCCATTTCTTGCAAACTTAAATCGAACCCAGCAAAGACGACCCAGGAGGGACTCGAACCCACAATCCCCAGCTCCGGAGGCTGATACCTTATCCATTAGGCCACTGGGCCTTCCACTGACAAGCTTGGCCTAAGTCTGCATGTATTCAAAATATTTTTATTGATTTTCAATTTTCCAACAATCACAACCAACATATACAACATTGTTCTTAACTCACATATTTCACGCCAAAACACGAAACACAACTACAAACACATATACACCCACATCAGGGAGAGAAGAAAAAAAATAATAATAATAAAAAAAAAAAAAAAAGGGGGGGGGGGGGTGGTTAAGTCAATTCTGATCAATTATGGAAAAGTAGCCCATGATGACTCAATGTAAGATAAGAAAGGGTGCCAGACCCTATAGAACTTTCCAGAGGAGCCTCGAATAGTATACTTAAGATGCTCAAGTTTAAGATAAGACATCACCTCTAAAACCCAGTGTTTGTGAGATGGTGGCCTCGCCTTTTTCCAACTCAGAAAAATCAGGCGTCTAGCCAACAATGAGGAAAAGGCAATCATTTCTATCTGATTGGCTGATAAGTGCGTTTCTTCCGGCACTACACCGAAAATGGAAGTCAAGGGATTAGGGTCTATATCTTTATTAAATATAGATGAAAATGTTCTGAAGATGTCTATCCAAAAGCTTTTTAATCTGGGGCATCCCCAGAACATATGACTTAGGTCTGCTGGTTCCAAACCACATCTGGGGCAAGATGAGTCTGACCCCGGATACATTTTAGCCAGCTTGCTCCTAGACAAATGGAGCCTATGAAGCACCTTGAACTGTAAAAGTCCGTGTCTGATACATACAGAAGATGAGTGTATCAATTCTATTGCACACTGCCAGGCTGTATCTGATATCTCTATTCCCAGTTCCTCCTTCCATTGCCTCCTTATATGATCTAGAGATGGGGAGGCGGTTCTTTGAATAATCTCGTATAGAGTAGACATCATGCCCCTTTGAAAAGGGTCCATATTTAACAACTCATCTATCCAGCCCCCTTCTGGTTGGTTCAAGGAAGGAGAGAAGTGTTTTTTAATGAAGCTACGGACCTGTAAGTACCTAAAAAAATTAGACTGAGGGATCTCAAAGTCCGTTCTTAGCTGTTGAAATGAAATAAATATACCATCTTTAAAAAGGTCCTTAACACAAATAATTCCGTTTCTGGACCACAATTGAAATGCTGAATCTATAAGAGAAGGTGGAAACAAAGGATTCAACAGGATAGGAGCAGAAGGCAACGCTTGTTTAATATTGAAGTGAAGTCTGAACTGTGACCATATTCTGAGTGATCCACAGATAATTGGGTTATTCGTAGAATAGTGTTTGCTCACTGGGATTGGAGCACATAGCAGTGAACGTAAAGACACTGGATTACATGCATGTTGCTCCATCAGTAACCAAAGTGGAGCTTCATCACTTGACATATCAGAAAGCCAGAATGTCAGTTTGTGCAGGTTGGCTGCCCAGTAGTAATATAAAAAATTTGCCATTGCCAATCCACCCTCTTCCTTCTTTCTTTCCAGATATTCTTTTCTTATACGAGGAATTTTCTTATCCCAAAGAAAAATGGAAATACAATTATTCAGATCCTTGAAAAATGATTTGGGAATAAAAACAGGCACAGCCTGAAATATAAACAAGAATCTTGGTAGTATTGTCAATTTAATTGAGTTAATCTTCCCAGCCAAAGACAAAGGAAGGGTTGACCATCGTACCAAGTCTCGCTTGGCTTTGTCCAGTGCTGTTTTGAAATTACTATTGAACAAATCCTTATATCTGCGTGTTACACTCACACCTAGATAGAGAAATTTATCGAAGCTTACTGAAAATGGAAAGGATTGGAAAGACATTTGTTGTGCACTTTCATTGATAGGGAAAAGAAGACTCTTTGCTACATTAATTTTGTATCCCGAAATATTTCCAAAATCTGAAATAATTGTAAGGGCCTTTGGTATAGACTATAGAGGAATCTGGGTTAGACAGGAAGAGGAGTAGATCATCTGCATAAAGCAACAATTTATGCTCATGTCCCTCCCTGAATATTCCGGGCAAGTCACCTGTGTTTCTTAACAGGATTGCGAGAGGCTCGATGGCAATATCAAAAAGCAGGGGGGACAGAGGGCAACCCTGCCTTGTCCCCCTAGAGAGTGGAAAGCACTTAGAAATTATGTTACTTGTTCGAATGGATGCTTGAGGCCTAGTATACAGAATTTTAATCCAAGAACAGAACACAGGGCCAAAGCCAAACTTTCTAAGTGTTGCGAGTAGATACCTATATTCAATCCTATCAAATGCTTTGTGGGCATCTAAGGATATTAAGATCTCTGGATTAATATTATTTTTGGGTGAGTAGATTACATTAAATAAGCGACGAAGATTGTAAGATAACTGCCTCCCAGCAATAAAACCAGTTTGATCTGGATGAATTATTTTTCTCATGACTGGCTCAATTCTGATTGCCAGCACTTTAGCTAGGATTTTATAATCACAGCAAAGTAAGCTGATCGGGCGATAAGATTCACACTTTAACGGATCCTTATCCTTTTTAAGAAGGACCGATATAACCGCCTGTGTCATGGATAGGGGGAGAGCATTTGAAACAAGGGCCTCCTCAAATACCTTACACAACAGAGGTGCTAATTTGGTAGAAAATGTCTTGTAAAACTCGGCTGGATAGGCGTCAGGGCCTGGCGCTTTTCCAGATTTTAATTTCTTAATTGCACTATCAATCTCAAAAGTTGTTATATTGCCTTCTAAAGTACATTTATCTGAATCCCCGAGGGATGGCATTTCTAAATTACTATAAAAATCCTCTATTCGTTCAGAATCGCTCACCTCAGAACTGTAAAGAATTTCGTAAAAAGATTTAAACTGGTCATTAATTTCCTGTTGATCAGTAATAATGTTGCCATCACTGTTTCTGATTTCATTTATAAAACCCGCTGCTGCAGATTGTTTCAATTGATAACACAAAAACCTGCCAGCTCGTTCGCCATGTTCATAGTGAGTCTGGCGTGACCTCAAGTGAAGATCTTCTGCATGCTGACTGGACAGAGAATCAAATTCAGCTTGAAGCAGGAGTCTTTCTTTGTGCAGTTCTATGGAAGGCGACGTTGACTGCAGATGATCAGTCGTATTTATTTTATTCATGATTTCTGTAATCCGCTTTTATTTATTTATTTGCACTTGCTTGATATGAAATAATTTGTCCCCTCAAATACGCCTTCAAAGTATCCCATAAAATGCTATAACTTATTTCTGGGGATTCATTTGTATCAAGAAAGAAATCAATTTCTAATTGGAATTGTTACTAGTAAGAATTGAATTAAAGAGCTATGTAATTGGAATTGTACGGTTGCCGAGAAGTGCAAAACACAACAACAAATCGCAACACAAAAAAACACATCTGAAAACCAAAAAACAAATCCAGAATCAAAATGACAAATTAGAAAACGCAATGACAAACAAGAAAACAAAACGACAAGTCAGAAAACACAACGACAAATCAGTCAAACCGGAATAGGTAGGTATTTTGTGTGACTGGCTTAGTCGCTGCTGATTGGACGGAACTCCTGTCAATCAAGACATACAGGAAGTACAGTTCTAGAAGATATGTAGAGATGCAGCAGAAGAGACCGCTGTGATCGACTTTTAAATGGTAAGATACTTATAAAACAGAACTGTATATTATCAGCACAGCTAATCAATTTAACTTCTGCATTAAAGCAGATTATTAATAGATTATGTCTCACTTAATTCGTAGATTTACGGGATGTTATGCATTCTCTTCCTGCCATTTTATCCATTGTTGTGTAATTAAGGATTTTTGCGGGTGGGGAGTTGTTTAATAGATCTGGATTTATTGATTAACCTAAGTGAGAATGAAAATGTTAAAATAGGCGAGCAGTTTTCATTTCAGAATCATGGTAGGCCAATTTTTCCAAAAATGTATAGTGTATATTGTATTATAGCAGTAATCATTGTAAACACATTATTACTGTATTTTTACACTTAAACGTCATAACTACTAAAGAACTATTGTGTGAAGGATCTAAAATTTGATGGAGCATCACTTAACATTTCTCCTGTTATTCTCCTTCTCTATCCTACTTTCAGAACAAGAACCACCTGAAGTAAAAAAGTGCCAGTTCCCAAAGTATAGTTACATCACAATTTGCTAATTTGTTAATCTATAGATTGCTCTTGCTGAATATATCCAGTTTTTTATTAAGACTTCAGATGACCAGCACCTGTGATAACCCTTACACAACCCTTAAGAGGATGTCAGATGAAGCCGACTCTGAATAAACATACAAAACTGATAAATTTTCTTTTCATTGTAATCATCATGATCACATCATGCTTTAATTTGTTCATTGTTTCTGATTACATGACATTACTTAACTGCATGATTTGTATAGCTTCATTTCAGAAAATTTCTGCCATATTAACAGTTTAAAACCGATACACTTGTTAACAGAACTCTTATTTATAATGTAGATAAATTCATTTTCTGTAAAGCTGCTAGAAACAATGTGTATACTAAAAATTGCCATACAAATATGTACTCCCATGCAGCACAGTGTAGGGATATCAGCGCGAATCAAACAATTTGGGAGAGTCGATTAGAAGTAAAAACACTACAGACTCACATTCCACAAGAGGCCCCCATCATAAATCTGACGTTTGATAGCCTGGCGCCAGACCGCCAGCCTGAAGCAAACCTAGCTTACTAAGAACTCGCAAAATTAACACAAAGACACTTCTTCATAATCAAATCCTTCGAATAAGGAGATTGTCAAATTTGGAGCAAGTAACCAAGATTAATGGTCAAAGAGATGCATATCATGAACCTCACATGAGTTGAGTCATTTGAGTTTGGTCGATGGTCATCCCCCACACGAAGGACAAAAGACTGAGCTTCCTTCCCTAAACTTTTGACCTCCCAGCTTAGAAAACAGACCCTCACAGTATGGCACAAGAAACTGCCTGTTGATAAATATATAGATATATATGCACCCAAAATTATGCTAAAAAGGACTCATGAGAAACTCATCATTTCTATGCATAATTTCCTATCATTTATGTTATCCACACATTTGTCTATTATGTTTTAATCACTCATTGTGTATGTCCCTTTTGATAACTATTGAATAGTTTAATGGTTTATATTGATGTTTAATATGCACGGTCTGGAAATCGCATTCTCAAAATGTTCCTGTAATTCAATTCTTTGCAAAATGTATTATTGTCTTGTTATAGAAATCATGTCCAAATTTATCTCTGCAAAGAGCGGGAATTTGGGATCACGGGACTAATAAGATAACATGGTGATTTATGGTTTGGAAGGTGGAACCAGCAGCCCACCGGAGTTCAGCCAATGTTCTAATTGGTCAAGACATCATTTTGGGAGGTGTCCAAAAGCTGAGTTTAAATACCAAGGACACCCTCAAATCTCTCTCTTATCTCTTGCAACTTTTCTCACTCCTTACAACGCTCTTCACGTGCTTCGCGCCGCGGCGTCTCGACGCCGCCTGGCCTGAATGCCAGCCTCCTCATCTAAAGGAAACATGAGGAGATCATCACACTTATCTATTACTTTAATTCTTTTATTTCTTTCCGTTGAGAGTTTCGTGTCTAGTTAAGTTTGTGCAAGCCGCGACCGACCCAAACGCCTTCGCGGACCCGAACTCTAACCAGCGCACAACTCCGCATCATCAGGCAACGCCCAAGAAGACTTCACAAAGGACCACAGAACCAACCAATCAGCAACCTCGGGAAACCCCCTTTCTGGAACGAGCGACGAAAGGAATTCCCTTCACACAAAGGCAACGCAAGTAACTTCCAGGTTCTAACTGAACTGGTGCATTTGATAAAGTTTAATAACCTCTTTGAGAGACTCAATACGAGGGTTAATTAAGTGATTGATGGTTGTTCAGGTCTAAGCAATTGCACATATTGCTCACTTGGGACTTCAGATTTTCATCCCTTTAAACTCATTCTTTCCTCACTTTCTCTTTCTGCAACCTGTGTGAATGCGTGTGTTTATGTTAGTTTAGTTTGTATGTGTTAGGTTTATCCAATAAATTCATATTTTTATTAAGTATCTTGTGTTTCGTGCTTACAAGTTATTGCCTTAAACTGCTGATTTTGCTACTGTGCTTATATATAGTGTTTTCACTATATTCTGGATAGTAATATCCATTGCAGAGTTTCTGTTAGACGACTTGTGAATGAATCGCGCGTCGACTCTGAAACAGCCGTAAAACAGCGATTCTGTTCAAATTCCCTATTGAATCATATTCGATTCCCTTTGAGCTAAATTATAAATTATTTGTGTAATTAATCCCTATTACAATCCTACAACAGCAAACTAGTGGAGACTGTTCAAGGACAACATTCTTTATAGTTTATTATAAATGTCTAAACTGATTGCTGTAAATGAGTGCATAACAAAAGCCAACATACATAAAAAATATGATTAAATGTGTAAAAATGTTTTAAGTTGTTTTCAATTAAAATATACTACAAATATATTTTTAGATATTAATAATTGAGGGGTGCACAAGATTAAAAACATTAAACAAGATTCATTTTCACTCAATCTTAAAATATCTTTACTTGTAAGACATCAAACTTAACATTTAACATGAGATCAGTAAAACGACAATGAACATTAAGATGTGATTGCACTTGACTAACCTAAAAGTTGTAAGAACACGCACACACACACACACACACACACACACACACACACACACACACACACACACATATATATATATATATATATATATATATATATTTATATAATATAGAGGCTGAAGTTACCTTAGTAACAGACCACAATGTCGTTTATGTAGCAAACATGGACTTTTATAATTGTAACTTTAGCCTAGAATATGTTAACACGACAGGTGAGGATAGCTGATCCTCATTAATCCTCAAATATTAGCGGATTTTATCTTTTAAAAACAACACTTATGCAACTACATATGTATATTACGTATACGTGTATACATTATTTTATAAATAATGTCAATAAATTATTTTATTGTCACTAAATACCAAAAAATTGCAGTTCTGTCTCTCTAACTCAATGTATTCCAATTGCCCGCTATGACCTTCTCTACGGCTGTATCCGAAATCGCCCCCTATACCCTCAAATAGGGCACTATTTGAGGGGACATCCATTTTAAGGGGTGTTCGCAGTGGCGCCGCTAGCAATTTTGGGCCCTATGACAAAATATGAGGTTGGGCCCCCCCTACCATACAAAAGCAGATCTCTGGGGGCCCCTTAAAGGCGTGGGCCCTTAGAATTGTCCTAACTTACCCCCCCTTAGCGGCGCCCCTGGGTGTTCGAAACCATAGTGGACATTCTCGAGTGCACTCATTCAATCCCACAATGCACCGCAAAAACGAGTGTACAACCGATGTACGCTCAACAGCTAGAGATAACCCATAATGCACTGTGAGAGTCGCGTGCCGACTGAATTCCCGCGTCTCGCCAGACGATGGCGCCTGCAGCTGAATTATCCATCCGTTCATCTTACAACGCGCTGGTCTATGGTGTAATACAGCGTACAACACAGCAGGTACAAATTCGTTGTAAATTGATTATTAAATTGTTTAACCAGGGTTTATACGTAAATTCCGTGACATTGTTCAAGATAAATCCTTTATTCTCACTACTCGAATTGTCCGTTTTAAATTATTGTTAAACAGTAAGCAATACTATGCAAAAGCGGCAGTCCTTCTGGTGCACTTAGTGTCCGAATTCACTCACTCGTTTTCATTCACTCCTTCAAGTCAACAGTACGAGTGGACTAATGTAGGGAATAGTGAATAGGGTATAGGGGGCGATTTCGGATACAGCCTACGGCTCTGCTCAAATCTAATTTCCTGTATGTCTTGATCGACAGGAGTTCCGTCCAATCAGCAGCGACTACGCTGGTCACACAAAATACCCACCTTTTCCTGTTTGACTGATTTGTCGTTTTGTTTTCTTGTTTGTCGTAGTGGTTTCCGACTTGCTATTTTGTTTCCGGAGTTGTTATTGTGTTTTATGGTTTGCCGTTTTGTTTTTAGATTTGATATTGCGTTTTCTAATTTGTAATTTTGATTCTGGATTTGTTATTTGGTTTTCAGAATTTGTTTTTTGTGTTGCGATTTGTTGTTTTGTTTTGCACTTCTCGGCCACCGTAAAATTGTTACTAGTAATAATTAAATTAGAGAGCTCTAATTGGCATTGTTAGCAAAAACTGAATTATAGAGCTCTGTAATTGAATTGGTACTAGTAAAAATGCAATTACGATGAGTAACTCATAGTATATTTTAGGCTAAAGCGGCTTGCCATAGCTCTTGTTGATCTCTCGATGGTCTCTGGAGAGTCAGGAACACTGAAACAATTCAGACCATCAATACTGCTTGACAACACTACAGTAACTACACTAAACAATGAATACTCCTCTTTATAGCAAAACTAAAACAACGTACTGGATTCATTGCTTTTACAAACTTGAAATTATGAACTTGAGAGCATTCATTTAAAACGTCTAAACGCTAAATGAACATTGAACAAAAAAAGTTTTACATATGAATGGCCCCATACCTTAATAGGAACATAGGCATCAGTAGGGCGCGGTCATTCGTAAATTGTAGCTGTCTGGCTTCCGGTCTCATCCGCGTCCAGCTATATTTTACAAAACAACTCGTTTTGCTGCGTGATGCAAATATGTGTGTATTACCATGTGTATTATTTACATATTGCATTTGCATATTTAATATTACAATAATTATGAACACACTGATTTGTAGTGGAAACAGTTTTACTGTTTACTGCACATTGTTATTCTTCTCGTCATTTCCCTAAAGCGGCTAATGAACCGGTAATCTTGCCCATACGCTTACTTCCAAGTTGAAGAATAAGGTGGATAGAAATATACAGAGCTACTGAAAAAGACTAAGTTTAAAGACAAAATTCTAAAGATGGCTGGGCACTTGTTTCTCTGACGCATAAGGTCTACAGGCCAGTTGTTCTTCTACTTCATTCTCTAAGCACATCAAAATAAAGAAATAATGAAATAATTAACACATCATTAAAAACACACCATAAGGTTGTTCAACTGTATCTAGTCTTGAACAGAAAGTTGCAAAGAAAGCTTAGTCAGACACTTTCTGTATCCCATGAGGGTACTGGAACACAAGTTATGAACGTTAAAAGAAGTCATATTACATAAGTAAATATGAGTTAGTAAGTGTAGGCGGTAATGGTACTGTCACTGTACAAATGCTTTCATTATGTTATTAAAAAAAATCTATTTAAAGGGATAGTTCAGCCAAAAATTCTGTCATTAATTACCAGGGCCTTAAATTAACACTCGCCAAGCCCAAATGCGAGTAAAAATCGGCGTTGGCGAGTGTATGTAATGTTGCGTTCCAGGCAACCCGTTTCCCGTGTTTTTCCAAACTCTACCCGTGAAAGTGCACTGGAGCGGCAGTCGTGATTTCCCACCCGTGAACTCGTACTAGATCGATGTACTCCCAGTTCTGAGCTCTGATGTAACATAGCCCGCAAAACAAAAATGTCAGCCCCTATGGGTGCAGTGTTTATGCAAGTGGTACAAGCTGGAAAGATAGACTTTAGGACAATATAACATTGCAATCAAATTAAGTGCAGATTATGTCTATATTGCGTCCGTGGTCCAAGACCAATTCTGAATGTCTAAACGACGTGCAACCTAGGTCCACTATTTGGACATCTAACCAAGACAACATTTGAACGCCGGACTACGTAACTTTTTTCGACGTCTAAAACATGTGCAGGTGATTGACATTAACTAATAGAATTTTATTTTTTTTTAAGACAAATATCAACATTGTTGTTATCAACATGGTTAATGAATATCAACATTATTTGTTATTTAATGTTTTACATTTTACAGTTTTTTTCTCTTATTTACATGTTAATTTTAATTGTCTCTGGCCCGTTTTGTGTCATATCGTCTCCGATTGTGTTTAACATGTTTTCAAAGCAAAAACAAAACTGTAGGGTAGAAAATTAAGCATTCTAACTTTGTGATTTAGCCGAAAGCTAACATTGCAGTGGTGGAACTTGCGTTTGATAGGCTGCACGTCATCATAACCCAATCAGTAAAGGCAACAAGCATACACCATTTTGTTGATTTGATTGGACAAACATTTCCTTCCCAGTTGACTTAAAATGCACTGCTACCATGGCAATTTTAACGTGGTGAGGTGGTTTTGTATTAATCCAGTGTTGGCAGTGGATGCATAGTAAACATGTTTTTGCTTACAAATATGGGGACTTAGTGTATGACTGCAGATTGCCTTTGCATATTTCTAATTATTTGTCTTGTGACTTGTGCAGATGCAGTCATGAAATTTGATGGCACAGCCACAGAGGACTTCATAACTCAAAAAATTATGTATTACTTAGAAATTAAGATTACCTCGGAGTGCATTGCTAGACAACACCAACACTTATGAACAATAACACTGATAAATGCTAACCACTAATTAAATTTTTAGTAAAATGAGCTACATGTATTTTTTATATGCCATATGCATGACATATGACTATGCAGTCAATGTGAATACATCTCAATTCTCAGTCAAGTAATGAATTAACGCTATATTTTATTAACTGACAAGAAACATGAATAAATTTGTGAATTTATAAATAAAAGTAATATTGATGTTAAATAAATACAAGTCAAAGATACATAAAACAAAGCTTTATTCAAAGTAATTGTTCTGACAATCGTGTGTTCACAGCCTGTAAAGTACTACTGCCATAAACACAGCTGTGCCAATTCTGCAGCTTTCTGATGAAGCAGCTGACCACTGTGTCCACCTTCACTGGTCTCTGCCGTCCATCACGTCCCTGTAACATCCAGAAAAGATTCAAGTCACATCTGTGCTTCATGTGCTCAATACTGCATTACACTCGCATTTTATCCAACACAAATGCTCCTCAATTGATCAATATGAATGGACTAATAAAAAAAAGTAAATCTTTAAGATGTATATGGTTATGTATATTCACTTTGGAGATATATGTGTTTAATGGATCTCCCGTTTGCCATACATACAAAACATGTTTTTAACAGAACAAATCACAAATATCCTGTTGTTACACCTTAAACGATTTAACAGTTTGTTCTACGCGATTGTAACACAAGGAACAGTGTAACGTTACTCACTTTTGAAAACACCCTCGTAGCTGTTCTCCATCACGTTCGATGATGACGTATTGATCTCCCGTGGGCTTCTGGGATAGAAAAGTATCCCTCGATCTGTACTTCGAAATCTGGGCGGGACGCAGCAGGCATCTGGGGATCTCTCCCTTACTCTTTTGTGGTTACTCTTCTCACGTACCCATTTCGCCTACTATATAGTAGGAAAGTAGGCATATTCGAACGATACTTAGGTATATGTACACCTGAATCTCGCGAGAAATAGTGCTTCATCCAGGTAAATCTCGCCTACTCTTTTGTGGATTTTGAGATTTCATGCATACTTTTTCTTCACCTACTGCTTTTTGCCTACTAAATAGTATGGAAGTATGCGATTTGGAATGCAGCCATATTCTTGTAGCTTTGTAAAATTATGGTTGAAACACGGTTATCAAGTGGACCGTTTTATCAATGTCCTTAATACGTTTCTGTGCTTTGACCATGGTAGGACCCTTGCTGTCTAGGGTGAGAAAGCGCTCAGATTTCATTTATCTTATTTTGTGTCCTGAAGATGAACTAAGGTCTTACAGTTTTGGAACAACATGAGGGTGACTAATGACAGAATTTTCATTTTAGGGTGAACTATCCCTTTAACCTACCCCACTTTTTAAATTCCACATTTATAATTTATAAATAATTTAGTTTTTTGTTTTAGTCTGCATTCTGTTGGTACAGTAAGCTAATATACATTAAGCGTGCACAAGTTAGTTGATATGCAGGGATCATCATAGAAATAGATTTTAGAATTTAATTGTTCAGTTTCTTACAAAGCTTTTCAGAACACAACATGAATCAAGGCTAGGATGGGTAATGCAAGCAAATGTTTATTGTACATTTATTTAGTTTTCCTTTTCATCATTTAATCTAGCACTTAGCTTAGTTTAACATAATATGCAATAGTTAATTTAGATTTAGGGGTTTGTGACTACAAATGAGGAGTTTGACATGAGTTTGCACAAACATGTGTAGCGGACCTTGTAGTCCTGACAGACCCCTCCAACCTGCTGTTCATTCACACATTTAAACCCAGTTGTGGATCAAATCTGCAGAATCAGAGCAGATGGCTGTTAATCATTACAAAATTATAGTTATTGCACAAAGTTTATAATAATAAAAAAAAAAAAATTAATGTTGTTCAATCTTATGGAATAAATATACATACTTGCAAAAACTCTTTGGACACGTGAAACGGACCTTGTAGTCTTGACAACCTCCATTCTGTTGTGCATTCACACAAGCAAAGCCCTAATTGGATCATATCTGCAGAAACAGAACGCTTCAGTTAACATCATAAAAGTAGGTTGACATGCAAAGCATTTTAGTGTTAATTTGTATTTAGATGTCTGATTGTATAGTGTAAAATGGTATGAAACATTCTTTGTACACTTGAAAATTGTTTCCAGTTGGAGGTACAGGGGTCCCACTAATGGTTGTGACCTCAATGGCGATGGGCTGAGCACAGACTTGAAGTGGATATGTTACCAGGGTCAATGACAGTGTCTCATAGTCTCCTTTTCCACTGGGGTCATCCCGGTCAAACCAGGGTGTCCTACATTCTAATAAAAGATGACCAGCTGCATAAATATAATAAAGTCATACAAGACCAACAAAAGATCATATTGATTTCAACCGTAGAAAAGAACACTTCAAAATAACTTGGATTATTTTCATAGTCAACTGCAGTTTTGGTTTGTAAATGTCACTCACTTGAACACCATTCTTCTGGGCAGGTGAAGCGCACCTTATAATCAGCACAAACCCCTCCTACTTGGTTTGGGTTTACACAAGCAAACCCACTTGTCGGGTTATATCTTCAGAAAACGCTGCAGAACCTGTTTTAGTTTGAAAACTCTGGGGTTGATTTTCAGGCCCCGTTTACACTAGTGCGTTTTCGTTCTAAAACGTATAACTTTTGCTACGGTTACGCCTGTTGATTACACTACTCTGGTGTGTTTGACACTCGAAAACTGAGACTTTTGCAGACTCCGCTTAGTTTGAAAACTCTGGGGTTGCATTTCAAGCCCCGTTTACACTAGTGCATTTTAAAATTAAAACGATCCTTGTTTACACTAGCATTTTCAGTGCATTTTAGAAACGATCTCTGTCCACACTACACATCTTAAAACACATGTCACATGACCATTCATAAGGAGCATGATGTTATTGTTTACATGGTTGTCAAGGATATGCAGGGCAAATGTGAGCAGCCATGCCATAGTTTTCAGAACTCTCCGTTTTGGTACGTTTAGACTGAAGTCCTGTTTACTAGTGCGTTTTCATTTTAAAACACAACTTTTGCACCTGTCATTTACACTACTCCGGTGTTTTTGACTTTCGAAAACGGAAACTTTCTTAAACACTGCAGCATATTCAAAAGTCTCCATTTTCAAGGGTCGAAAACACCGGAGTAGTTTAAAAGACAGGTGCAAATGTAACACTCTCAAAACCATCTTCCAAAACAGTGTGTTTTTGCATTACCCCCCCCCCCCCCCCCAAAAAAAAAAAAAGAGGAAAAAAAAACTAGTTAGAAAAATGTGACAATTACCAATAATTATTATTTTTTTATTACATCATTTCTTTTACTTTATTTTTAACTAGGTGCACCTCTTGCCTTCAGATTCATCCATGTCGAATAGCGAGTCTGAAGTTCATCTCACGTATGTACTGAGAAAAATGTTCTGTCACAAGTAACAGGTTTTTCTTCAACCTCTAGACCACCAAAAAATAACTCAATGTAGGTTAAGTAGAGAAAAAAAAAAAAAAAAAAAAAAAAAAAACCCCCCACCTACTCTGAGTGGAGAGCGAGATGAATGTACCTGTAATGACAAACAGAGACAGAGGTTTTTGCATTTTTTTCTCATACACAAATATTAATTTTAATTGTTTTTACCAAAAATCATCTTTCATTATCAAACTTACTTGCAGCAAGAACCACCCAGAATGCAAATACCTTGGAAAGAAGAGCAATATAATATTATAAATTATTACATAATATAATAATTGTAATATAATACAGGTACAAAAAAAAAAAAAAAAAAAAGCTATACCTTGCTGCTCATTCTTCTGGTTTTTCAATGGGGAGTGTAACAGGGCAAAAAAAAAAAATTACATTTATTCATTTAGCAGACGCTTTTATCCAAAACTTACAATTGGGGAATACAACAAGCGATTCATCCTAAGGAGGCAGATAGACATAGGAAGTGCTCATAATACCATATATCAAGCATTGTTAGATGAGTCCAGGCTAGTTTTTTACTAATGTTTTTAAAGTCAAATAGTGTCGAAAGAGATGCATTCCGGATAAGGGTAGGAAGATCGTTCCACCAGGCAGGAATGGTGAACGAAAATGTTCTGGAAAGTGATTTCATGCCTCTCTGTGGTGGTACAATGAGGCGTCTTTTACTAGAGGATCTCAGACTCCTGGAGGGAGTGTAGATTTTTAGTAGTGAATGGAGGTAGGCAGGTGATGAGCCTGTGGCTGTTCTATATGCCATCATCAGTGTCTTGAATCTGATGCGAGCCGCAACCGGCAGCCAGTGCAGGGAGATAAAGAGAGGTGTGACATGGGCCCTTTTGGGCTCATTGAAGACCAGTCGTGCAGCTGCATTCGGAATCATTTGTAGAGGTTTGATTGAATTATGCATTTATATAGTGCTTTCATTGTGTATTGCCATACACCCAAAGCGCTTAAGTCATATGGGGGATCTCTCCTCAACCACCACCAGTGTGCAGCATCCACTTGGATGATGCGTCGGCAGCAACAACACAACGGCGCCAGTGCGATCACCACACACCAGCTACAGGTGGAGAGGAGAGAGGGATATAGCCAATTTAATGAAAGGGGATTATTAGGAGGCCATGATTGACTAGGGCCAGTGGAGGGGATTTTGCCAGTTACACCCCTACTCTTTTACGAGAAGTGCCATGGGATTTGTGACCACAGAGAGTCAGGACCTCGGTTTAACATCTCAGCCGAAGGACGGTGCTTTTTACAGTATAGTGTCCCCATCACTATACTGGGGCATTAGGACCCACATAGACCACAGGGTGAGCACCCCCTGCTGGCCTCACGAACACCTCTTCCAACAGCAACCTAGTTTTCCCAGGAGGTCTCCCATCCAGGCTCAGCCCTGCTTAGCTTCAGTGAGCAACCGGTCTTGGGCTGCAGGGTGATATGGCTGTGGATTGTACATGATGGGAGCGAGCTAAAAGGGAGCAGTAGTCCAGCCTAGAAATGACCAGGGCTTGGACAGGAAAGAGAGGAGGATACTACAGAGGAAAGTTGAGACAGTTGTATGTAAAGGGGGAAACACGTCAAACTTAATGAAACATTTGAGGGCACATGGAATAAACTTGAAAGCAGAGGGCTGTACCGTGTTTGACAGTTTGCGGACATCAGCTGGCACTATCAGCAGGGTGCGATTTGCTCTAGTCTATGCATCCCTGCCTTTGCTGAATTATTTTTATTCCCGGTGGGGATAAAACATCCCGTGAAGCTCTCCTGATGTAAATCGTCTAAATCAAAAATTTCTCGATCAGCGCTTTAAAGTCCTGCTCTGAATCAAATGATTCACTGTAGGCCTACTTGCTTTTAAGTTTCGTTTTCAAGTGAATCAAATCAAATGATTCACGATCCGATTGGAGCGCTTCGAAACAGTGAATCATTTTGCGACGCAGTGGTTTACCAATTCATAAATAGTTTCAAAAAGCTCGGTTTATACTTTGCTTACTAATGTTTTATGAAATTATAATCACATTAGACAGTTTTTGTATTAAAAACATCTCATGACGTGACACATAATAGGAAGAGAAAAAAAGTTTTTCAAAAGCATCCCCCCTCTGCCCTAGTCATACCAGGACATGCAAAACCCCTGTAAAACCAGCCTGCTGACCAGCTATGAACAGCTAAAACCAGCCTAGAATAACAAAAGCTTCCCTTAACTGGCGGCTTCCCTGATGAAAAAAACAGCTAAAACCAGCCCAGGCTGTTTGGCTGGTTTTAGCAAGTCAACCAGCCTGGTTTTAATTGGTCAGCATAGCTGTTTTTTCCAGCAGGGTTAGTATTCAAATTTTAATAAGTGCAATCAAAACTACTATTTAAAGCGAAAACAATAGCAAGACAAATAAATAGAAATGAATAAGTACTTTCTAACAACAGCTAAATGTAACAATGCCTACTGAAAATAGAGTACTTAAGCAGACACTTACGCGCTGTCTGCTCCTGAGAACTGAAATCACTTCTCCCAGAATATGGACGCGTTTTTAAGTGATGTTTTATTAACAAATTTCGGGAGGAGCTCACGCAGATAATTAACACGGCCAATTCACCCTTAGCAATCGCTCTCCCTATCCAATCAACGCAGGAAAAAATCCCTATAAATATCACAACAATCCTACCTTCATCATCTCTTGTCTTGTCAACGCTTTGGCACGTCCAACCACCGCAAACATGTCCGAAATCGCCTTTTATCCAGAGAATAACGTCTTTGAAGCGGCACCAGATCCCGCAGCATCCCTAGCCGAAACTCAAGACACCACCGCCCCGCAGGATCCTCCAACCGAGCCCGCGGCTGCACCACGGGGCCGCAAGCCTTCTCGCGCTGCCACCGCTCATACCCGCCGACGCACTGCGGTCACGCCAGCCGCGTCTTGAAAATACACGGTCACGCCAGCACTTTTTTTTGTTTGCGCGTCTGATCGCGCACTTACGGTATGGTTGCTGAGAGCGGTCAAAATGGATGTAAAGAAGCTGTCGGAACGTCTCCTTTTTACTTTAGTTAACATACGTCGCACATATATAAATAAATGTAAAATACAAGTTATCAAATTATGTACATGAATTTAATCAGAAACATTAAAATCATACTCTTTTGTTTTGATGGAAAATAGCAAAAAAAAAAAAAAATGTAAAAAGTGTAATTTATTCCTGTGATTTTTAAAGCTGAAATTGTAGCATCATTACTCCAGTCTTCAGTGTCACATGATCCTTCAGAAATCATTCTAATATATTTATGTGCTGCTCAAAAACACATTTATTACTATTATTATTATGTTGAAAACAGCTGAGTAGTTTTTTTTTTCAGGTTTCTTTGATGAATAGAAAGTTTATACAGACAACATTTAAAAAAATAGAAATTTTGTAACATTATAAATGTCATTATCATCAATTTTGATTAATAATAATAAAACTCCAAGCTTTTGAATGGTATAGTGTATATAATGTTACAAAAAACTTTATTTCAGATAAAGGCTGATCTTTGTATCTTTCTATTCATCAAAGAATCCTGACAAAATTGACTCAAGTAGTTTAAATATGATGATGATAATAATAAAAATAAAATTAGCATATTAGAATGATTTCTGAAGGATCATGTGACACAGAAGACTGGAGTAATGATGTTGAAAATTTAGTTTGATCACAGGAATTTCATTTAACTGTATAGTTTTGGATAAAAAAAAATAAATTAAATTCTTTATAGTTTGCTCATTTTCAAGTCATTTTACTGTGTAGTTTTGGAGAAAAAAAAAAAAAAAAAAAAATTAATTCATGGGTTTGCTCATTTGATTCTTGTTCAGTCACCCTGACTTTTACTGTATTCATTTTCAAGTCATTTTACTGTATAGTTTTGGAGAGAATAAATACAAATAAAAAAATAAAAATTCCTGTATAGGTTTGCTCATTTTCTCAACTGATTCTTCTTCACAGTCACCCTGACTTTTGCTGTATTCATTTTCAAGTCATTTTACTGTATAGTTTTGGAGAAAGAAAAAAAAATCCTTTATAGGTTTGCTCATTTTCTCAATTGATTCTTGTTCACAATCACCCTGACTATTACTGTATTCATTTTCAAGTCATTTTAATGTATAGTTTTGGAAAAAAAAAAAAAAAAAAAATATATATATATATATATATATATATATATATATATATAAAACCCTTTATAGGTTTGCTCATTTTCTCAATTGATTCTTGTTCACAGTCACCCTGACTATTACTGTATTCATTTTCAAGTCATTTTACTGTATAGTTTTGGAGAAGAAGAAAAAAAAAAAAATCTAACCCTAACCCAAGTTGAAGAATAAGGTGGATAGAAATATACAGAGCTACTGACAAATGACTAAGTTTAAAGACAAAATTCTAAAGATGGCTGGGCACTTGTTTCTCTGACGCATAAGGTCTACAGGCCAGTTGTTCTTCTACTTCATTCTCTAAGCACATCAAAATAAAGAAATAATGAAATAATTAACACATCATTAAAAACACACCATAAGGTTGTTCAACTGTATCTAGTCTTGAACAGAAAGTTGTAAAGAAAGCTTAGTCAGACACTTTCTGTATCCCATGAGGGTACTGGAACACAAGTTATGAACATGAAAAGAAGTCATATTACATAAGTAAATATGAGTTAGTAAGTGTAGGCGGAAATGGTACTGTCACTGTACAAATGCTTTCATTATGTTATTAAAAAAAATCTAATTAAAGGGATAGTTCAGCCAAAAATTCTGTCATTAATTACCAGGGCCTTAAATTAACACTCGCCAAGCCCAAATGCGAGTAAAAATCGGCGTTGGCAAGTGTATGTAATGTTTCGTTCCAGGCAACCCGTTTCCCGTGTTTTTCCAAACTCTACCTGTGAAAGTGCACTGGAGCGGCAGTCGTGATTTCCCACCCGTGAACTCGTACTAGATCGATGTACTCCCAGTTCTGAGCTCTGAAGTAACATAGCCCGCAAAACAAAAATGTCAGCCCCTATGGGTGCAGTGTTTATGCAAGTGGTACAAGCTGGAAAGATAGACTTTAGGACAATATAACATTGAAATCAAATTAATAATAATAATAAATGCGCTCAGGCAGTTTGGAGTGACTAGCCTGGAATGCTACAAAGTTGTGAGTCATAGTCTGAAGACAGTCATGATTTATAGGCTCAAAAACCTGCCTGGGCTGGAACGCAGCATAACCATGCTAGTCGCCAGTTGGCGAGTAACACTTTTGCCAAATGCATTGTAATAAGAACAACAGCCAGTTTTTCGAGAGATTCGCTGTTTCTGACGTAAGCGAATAAAATAATCTTTTCTGAAGATAAGATCCTCATGAATGATTAGCTGCCCACTAAACATTAGAAGTCTGACGGACATGCAGATTATGTCAATATTGCGTCCGTTGGTCCAAGACCAATTCTGCATGTCTAAACGACGTGCAACCTAGGTCCACTATTTGGACATCTAACCAAGACAACATTTGAACGCCGGACTATGTAACTTTTTTCGACGTCTAAAACATGTGCAGGTGATTGACATTAATGGATAGATTTTTTTTTTTAAGACAAATATCAACATTGTTGTTATCAACATGGTTAATGAATATCAACATTATTTGTTATTTAATGTTTTACATTTTACAGTTTTTTTCTCTTATTTACATGTTTATTTTAATTGTCTCTGGCCCGTTTTGTGTCATATCGTCTCCGATTGTGTTTAACATGTTTTCAAGGCAAAAACAAAACTGTAGGGTAGAAAATTAAGCATTCTAACTTTATGATTTAGCCGAAAGCTAACATTGCAGTGGTGGAACTTGCGTTTGATAGGCTGCACGTCATCATAACCCAACCAGTAAACACCACTCTAAATGGCTGAGGCAACAAGCATACACCATTTTGTTGATTTGATTGGACAAACATTTCCTTCCCAGTTGACTTAAAATTCACTGCTAACTGCTACCATGGCAATTTTAACGTGGTGAGGTGGTTTTGTATTAATCCAGTGTTGGCAGTGGATGCATAGTAAACATGTTTTTGCTTACAAATATGGGGACTTAGTGTATGACTGCAGATTGCCTTTGCATATTTCTAATCATTTGTCTTTTTGTGACTTGTGCAGATGCAGTCATGAAATTTGATGGCACAGCCACAGAGGACTTCATAAGTCAAAAGTTCAAAAAGTTTTTAGTTTACAATGCACAATATTGAAGTGATGTGCAAGCCATTAAATTAATGTTCCTTGATTTTAATGGTAGTTTTTTAGTGCTGTTTGTGCCAGTTAAAAACAATAAGGATGGAAATAAGTGAGAGGTGATTGAGTTGTGATGGGACTACAGTTATGTACAGGTATGTATGTGAGCCTATAAGCAGTATAAAATGATGTCAAAAATGTTGGCATTGGGTTCCAGATGCGGTGCATCCCCAGTACAGCATTGTTTCCGCACCGAGTCTATCCCTGCGTCCCAATGTGCATGCTATCCACTGCTATCTGCCCTAAAAAGTAATGAAAATTACTACCATCATGGATAGTATGGATGGATAGTATGCACGTATAGTATAGGATATTATATCATGGATAGTATGCACGTATAGTATAGGATATTATATCATGGATAGTAAATGAAAAATGTGGGCTGGTGGATTTTCTCACGTCACCAGCCATTGGCAGGTGTGGCAAAAAGTTAGTTTTAGGCCCTGTTACCCTCATGTAACTCCAAACCCATCAGATCTTCATTTATCTTTGGAACACAAATAAATTTTTGATGAAATCAGAGAGCTTTCTGCCCTTCATAGACAGCAAGGGTCCTACCACGGTGAAAAGAAAACAAAAATAACTTTATTTAACAACTCTTCTTTTACGTGTCGGTGCCATTACGGAGTGGGTAACACTTTAGAATAATGGGCCGTTGTTAACAAGTAACTATGCAGGAAGTAATAGGTAGTTCTACATTAACACTTAACTTAATACTATTAACTAATAGAAAAGCAAGATTAACTAAGCAGTAGGTAATTGCTAATTTTGGACAAAGGTAGTCCCTTATTAGGTATTTGATAATTACTAAAGAAAAACTTGTCATTGAGAACTACTTGTGATCTGTGACCAATTCATAAAGAATAACTAATTAATTATCACAACAGTAACATTTATAAAATCAACAATTAGGTTCTTTGTGCAAACTAATTTATGAAAACCACCACCATCACCGGCTGAAGTACTGGTTGAAATTGTGACTCTGACCAAAATATGAATGGATGTGTTCTCTGTTCATTTCAAACAAACATATAATTTATTTAATTAGGATGTAATGCCATCAATGATTGGATTCTCATGATTGGATTATTTCACTATTGTGAGCTGCATTTAGTTCAATGTTGTTGTTTTTTTTTTTTTTAAGTATTCTGGGGCAGGCTTCTCTTTAGTGTGATAGTAAATATGTTATTTTGCTTCCATAATGAAGACATTAACTGCATTTATTTTGTTAAGCACAAACACAACATTTTCCACATTACAATGTCTGTTAGAATATCAGTATAGTGCTTCAAAGAAATGCATGGCTGTACAGTATGTCATATAAAATATGATAAAAACTGTTTATTGTAAATTACTTGCAAAATCCATCTTAACCCCTCAATAATAACTCAAGTGTTACCTTGTAAGTCCGCATGAACTACTACTGTGATCTGGCCCATTATTTTAAAGTGAAAAACATCTTAACCCTTCACTAATAACTCAAGTGTTACCTTGTAAGTCCGCATGAACTACTACTGTGATCTGGCCCATTATTTTAAAGTGAAAAACATCTTAACCCTTCACTAATAACTCAAGTGTTACCTTGTAAGTCCGCATGAACTACTACTGTGATCTGGCCCGTTATTTTAAAGTGAAAAACATCTTAACCCCTCACCAACATGTCTATATGCAACGTGAT
>NC_133366.1:34563272-34594621 GCF_049309525.1 Garra rufa | reverse complement strand
AATAAATTGTGATGTTAGGTAATACAGTCAACAGGACTGTACTCAAAACTGCAATATATATATATATATATATATATATATATATATATATATATATATATATATATATATATATATATATATATATATATACCTACCACAAAAGAGGAAGTAAACACTATAATATATGAATACACTATGCGTATGCATTTATTTCTTCTGTGGAACACAAAATTAGGTCCAGTGTTATTTTGGACTTCAGTAACTTTAACTGTAAAGACTAAATGA
Organism: Garra rufa; assembly: GCF_049309525.1. NCBI lineage: Eukaryota > Metazoa > Chordata > Actinopteri > Cypriniformes > Cyprinidae > Garra > Garra rufa. Next base: position 34,594,354 of record NC_133366.1, on the reverse strand, counting down.
GTTGAGGCATTTTAAAAAGTATCCTCTTTTATATTTCACTTTTGTAAGGACATAAAATTAGTAAATGATGACAGAATTTTCATTTTTGGGTAAATTGTCCCTGGGTTTGAAACTGTAATGTGTGTAAGAGAGACTATTGGAGATGTTCTATATATCATCAATATGCATTAGTCCATATTTGGCCAATTTACAAAGTGCTGTGGTCTGCACAACACACTAAACCAATACATGCATACATATACACATTCGTTCTACGCGACCCACCACACATTCTCTTCTCTTTTTTACAACAGGAAACACCTGCACTGTTCTCTTACCACACGAGCGCTCTGATACACATACACATACAATCCACCCATAATGCATCAAAGCATTGCACAATCACCTATTTATGACAGTTAAGCCAAAACTTAAGAGATTGTGCATCATCCGATAACTCACATTTGCGTTTAAGCTCCAGTCGCTGAGGTGATGCTGAAATTGCCAAACAACATTGCCAATAGGCAGAGATATTAAAAAGCATTACTTAGACCTTTAGGATTTTCCACACTTTGTGTTATCTGGCCAATAGTGAGTCACAGAGGAAGGAGTGTGTAGGATAAGGAAGATACCCCTGAAAATGATACTGAAAGAGTCACCCTAATTTCAGAAAACACAAAGTGAACACCCTGAGTCACATTTGATACACATTTGAGTCATTGTGTTATTTTAGTCTGTTTTTTCTACACTTTCCTGATCTGCTGCAGTGTGACATGAACTGGTAAGAGAGAAAATTGGAAGAAAAAAAGGATAATTGAAACTTCTTTCTTTTTTAGTAATATCTATTCAGTTATTCCTGAGAATGACTGTCTGTATTGGAGCATTGTGGGTAATGTAGTTCAGCAGCTTAATATGTTGAAGTGCACTACAGGATATGAAACTCTCCTACGCCTGAGAATGAAAGAAAAAGATAGAAAGACGCCTCGAGAAGAACCACTTCCTGTCTTGTTCCTCTCATCTCTCTTCATTTCAGACCCTACAGTCCTTGTGTGTGTATATGTGCTTGTATTCCTGCGTAGGCGCTGGGAAATATGAGGGGGCTGTCTGACATGATCTAAAGAGATTCAGTTACAAACAGCTCCCCAAAGGTGCTTAGAAATCTGTTACTTACAATATAAGTTACATGTAAAATGATTCTGAAATTATAACTCTGATTCTGTAAACAGGGGACAAAACATATCACATATATATATGTTCTTCAGAAAAATCCTTCAGGTCCCACAAATTCTGTGGTTTTTCTGTATTTTTGTGTATTTGAACTCTTTCAAATAATGACTGTGTGATTTTGAGATGCATCTTTTCACACCGAGGACAACTGAGAGACTCATATGCAACTATTACAGAACGTCTAAAGCTCACTAATGCTTTTAAAGGAAACACAATGCATTAATGCATTATTTTGTCTTCTGGGAAACATGTAAGTATGTTCTGTAGCTTTTGAAGGGCAGTACTAAATGAAAAAATGTGATATTTAGGCAAAATAAGTTAAATAACACAAATTTAGACATCTTCATTCTTTTTCAAAAGTTTTCAACCCTCGCTCTTAATGCATTGTTTTTCCTTCTGAAGCATCAGTGGGCATTTAAACCTTCTGTAATAGTTGCATATGAGTCCCTCAGTTGTCCTTAATGTGAAAAGATGATCTCAAAATACAGTGATTGTTGGAAAGGGTTCGGATACAAAAAAATGCTAAAAAAACAAACAAAGAATTTGTAGGACCTGAATTTGAAAAGTGGGCAGTTTAAATGTTCAGGACTAACAAGGAACTCATGAACAACTATCACTATAAAACAAACAAACAAAAAAAACACTGTGGATCATTCAGGTAACATCACAGTATTAAGAATCAAGTGTATGTAAACTTTTGAACAGGGACATTTTTATAAATTCAACTATTATTTTCTCTTGTGGACTATATGTAAATGTATTTTATGCAAAATATCTTATTCAGGTCAGTACTAAATAAAAAAAATAACATGCATTTTGTATGATCCCTCTTGAGGTGTATGTAAACGTTTGACTTCATCTGTATATGACACATTATTTTTGTTTTTAATGGTGTTGACCCATATTTAGTGACAAGCATGGAAAAACACTCTTTTTCAAGAAAATACAAATGGATTTGTTTACTAATTTAACTAAAATAATTCCTTTATACATACATGTTCATTGTTGTATAGCCTGTCCTATATAAATATCAAAAAATAGTACATTATTACAGCTTTTTTTAAAAAAAACAATATGGCCCACTAGCAAACTAGTAACTATATTACTTGTTTTCACTCAAGTTGATATGTGACACAGATGCAAGGAAAAGGTGATTAAAAAGCATATTTGTCATCTGTGTATGTCAAGTGTCTAGAATGAATACCTTGTTAATTACTTGTTAATTTCCGCTGTCTTGAAATTCAGTGTGTGCATGTGTCAGAGACAGACCTCTCTTCCTTTAAAATTCATTGTGTCTAACATTCAAACCACATGACCTGTCTGCACTACACCTTCATCAGATCAGCTCTCACTGTGACTGACAGGACAAACACATTCAATCACACACGATCACTATCCTTCACAACTCTGCTTATAACAAAAAATGTTTTTTTGTTTTGTTTTGTTTTGTTTTTTGAAAGAACAGATACCTCCAATATTATAAACACACATTCTTCTTGCATAGATGATTATCTCCACAGTGTGTACGTGTGTTTGTGTGCATGCTATGTGATACCTCGGCTCTTGTTCCAGAGAAGCAGTAAGAATGACATTCAGGCCTTCAGTGTTGTACCTGCCACACCACCACTCTCAACGTTCAGATCGCTATGGGACTTCTCGCGGTTTCTCTGTCCTCCTCTGCAGCAAATAACATATGACCATGGACAACAAATGAGAAGCAACAGCAAATTATAAAAGGCAGATTTTATTTTATTGAAAAATGAAGATCATATTTCTTGTGGTTCACATTAGCATGTTGCTACATGGTAAGTTCATGCTCTTTTTAATGCTGAACAGATAAATGATTTTCCTAATCAATATTTTGTTCAGAAAATTGAACATTGTTAAAACAAAATTAATTTCTTTTATAAGCAAAACTGTGACAGATAACAAAAAAATTTGGAGTATATATCTTGAACTAGAAATTGTTTTTCTTGTTGTAAATATGTCTGTATGTACCATTATATATTTACTGTTTATCTCTCGCTATATGTGACCCTGGACCACAAAACCAGTCATAAGGTTCAATGTTTTTAAACTGAGATTTATAAATCTAATAATCTAATAAATAAGCTTTCCATTGATGTATGGTTTGTTACGATAAGATAATATGTGACCCCGGACCAAAAAAAAAAATCAAAATACTGAGAAAATCACCTTTAAAGTTCTCCAAATTAAGTTCTTAACAATGCATATTACTAATCAAAAATTACATTTTGATATGTTTACAGTAGGAATTTTACAAAAAATCTTCATGAAACATGATCTTTACTCAATTTCCTAATGATTTTTGACATAAAAGAAAAATCAATAATTTTGACCCATACAATGTATTTTTGGCTATTGCTACAAATATACCCCAGCGACTTAAGACTGGTTTTGTGGTCCAGGGTCACATATTTGTCCGAGATACAACTTTTTGAAAATCTGAGGGTGCAAAAAAATCTAAATATTGAGAAAATCGCCTTTAAAATTGTCCAAATTAAATTCTTAACAATGCATATTACTAATCAAAAAATAAGTTTTGATATATTTACGGTGGTAAATTTACAAAATATCTTCATAGAACATGATCTTTTCTTAATATCCTAATGATTTTACCCATACAATGTATTTTTGGCTATTGCTACAAATACACCCGTGCTACTTAAGACTGGTTTTGTAGTCCAGGGTCACATATATTCACATATTTGATAAATACTGTGGTACTTAATGATTACCATGTTGTATTCATGGTATTTATCTCAGTATACTAAAGTATTGCAGAGTTACCATACCACATAAATAAAATGGTTTTACAATTTTTGCTACTTTTTATTGGTGCCATACAAAAATCTCTATGGTACCTGAGAACATTTTACAATGCTCTCAACATTGTTTTATTAAAACAGCTAAATAAAATATATTCTCCTCTCTAGTTGTTTTCTCTGCTCAGGGTCGTTTTGCTCAAAAACTGCTGAATGACCTAATGGAGAACTATTCAAATGCTTTACGGCCTGTGGAGGACACAGACAAAGCCCTTAACGTCACTCTACAGATCACACTCTCACAGATCAAAGATATGGTAAGCACTAAACGCACACAGTGTGTCTATGGAATACATATATAAAATCCTGCTCCTGTTTTACCTCATAATTATAATTAATAATAGAACAGAATGAGTTTACAGCTACATGCATCAGGCCTACTGCAAAAACAGTGGGTTTGAATTCACTTCCGTTGGTTCGGAGATCAAGGCATACTGTATATCGCACCAGCAAAACACCCACACGCTGTCCGACTGGCCTTGATGTGGCATGGGGTGTCTATGTTCTGATCATACTTTGGCGACTTAATGCTGAAACCGCAAAGATTGCACAATTGCCCCAAACGTTTAACCTCTAAAAATACATGTCTAGCTCAAATTCATGCTCATGCATACCTACTGCTTAAATAACAAGAGTGTACGTATTGACAGCAAATACAGGTTGGTTTAGCACAGATTTGCTTTAATACACAGATTTTATGTTGGACGTCAGTGGAGAACCACCACAACAATTTATGTTAAATAAACAATTCAATCACTTAGTCAGAATATACAGCTGCATTAGAATGATCATCAGTTGTGAAAATATTTTTTTGTCCAAATAATTATTACAGAATTGCCAATAGGAACCAACCTGCCAGATTTAAGTTGTCCTTTCTGCATTGATAGCTGTGGTCTTCACTGCAGTTGCAGTTATAATGGATAACTCTAGGTGTCAGTACTTATCAAATGTTTATTGTGTGGATCCTCTTCTCATTATCTCTCTGTATCCTGTGACACTGTAAACATTATATGCGTGTATGTATAGTGTGAGCTGCGTGACTAATGTATAGTAGTTTCTATTGTGCCACTGCGGATCATGTTTTATCCTCACTTCGAAGTGTTTATTTAGTGCATCAGTAAGTGTGATCAAGTTATCAAGTAACCTACAAAAGTGTTGGATTATAAGATTAGTATTCTTTAGAATCTTTTTGTTGTTGTTGTAGTTTTCTGTATTATGTTATTTATTTACTTCTTGCTGTTGTAAAAGTAACGGCTTAGTTAAGGACATAATTTGGAAGAAAAAAAATATATATATATATATTTCAGTGCAGCCAATATGGCCGATTGATGACGTGTTGTGAAAACACTATTGTTTTAATGGCAGCAGCACTCAAGTTAGTTCAAAATAGTTCACATGATCAATGTCGCAAGTCTATTTCATTAGATAGTGACGAGTATAAATGATGGCAGAATTGTAATTTTGAGTGAACAATCTGTTTAACTGCTGTAATTAAATTGTAATTGTATGGTTTTGCGTTCAGTGTTTGTGTGCTCTGTCTGTGGTTATATACGACACTGGTAGTTATTGTTTAGGAGTGTTCCCGAAAGAGACAATGAATTTCTCATTCAAGAAGCACTGAATTTCCGCCCTGATCAAACCCAATCAAATATTAATTTACTGAACCTGAGGAGTACTTTTAACCAATGAGATGTGATATGTAGAAGGCTTTAAGTGCAACCTAAGGGTTCAGACTTTCTTTCCTTTCATTCTTCATTGTTGTGAGAAAGTGTTCCATGTACAACAACAGGGTTTTATCTTGCAGTGCAAGACCCTGTGCGACTGTATACTTGCTCTTAACATACCATGTAACCCATTACCGTTACCTCAAATAAAAATAGTTATCTAACCTTATCACATTTGAACATGTTCACAGCGAGCGCATTTGGTTTCAAGCTCCACAAAGGACATAAAGCTGGCGCAAAAGTAATTAATACAACTCTAGTGGAATAATCCTTAGTCCATAAGTCTTCTCTGATCACTATATAGATTCTATGAAGATTTTGAAATGGATTCATTCATGTATACAGAGCCTAAATCAATGACATACATTTTTAGATTTGGCTGTTTCATACGCAGGTTTGTAAATTAAATTTGCTTTGTGCATTGTGCTTGACTCTTTGTGCTAGGATGAAAGAAACCAGGTATTGACCACATACCTGTGGGTGCGTCAGATCTGGCATGATGCTTACCTGTGCTGGGATAAAGATGAGTATGATGGACTTGAGGTCATTCGAATACCCAGCAACCTTGTTTGGAGACCAGACATCGTTTTGTATAACAAGTAAAAACACGTCACATACACACATTATCTTGCATAAAACAGGGAAACATACAAATCTGTTTATTTAAATATTACCTAATGTGAGAATTTAAACATTCAAACTTAACTAATATAGACAACAGGCTCAAGTTTGATTAATGTATACATGAATTATTGATCTCTATATTTCTTTTTTGCTCAGTGCGGATGAGGAGGACTCCTCTGGACCCCCAGACACGAATGTTGTGTTGAGGTATAATGGTGAGATCACTTGGGACTCCCCTGCCATCACTAAGAGTTCCTGTAAGGTGGACGTCTCTTATTTCCCCTTTGATAGTCAGGAGTGCAACCTTACCTTTGGCTCCTGGACCTATAATGGCAACCAGGTATATGCACTGGATAGGTGTACACACATATATAGTAAACATGCATACTTGTGTTCAAACATTTCAATAAGTTACTATGGGTAACAGCTCTTTTTATCTGAATAGATGTCAAATGTACACAATGTTATGTTACAACAGATATAACTAACTGTATTTGTAACGCATCTGTGTTTTGCTCATTTTCTCAGAAAAACTTTAGTCTTAAAGGGACAGTTCACCCAAAAATGAAAATTCTGTTATTAATTACTCACCCTCATGTCACTCCAAACCTGTAAGACCTTTGTTCATCTTTGGAACACAAATTAAGGTATTTTTGATGTAATCCGAAAGCTTCATACCCTGCAACGGGAACTACCACGTTCATGTTTCATGGTCTTTTGAACGTGCATCGAAGACTGACACGGAGGAGAAGAAATTGTTGAATAAAGTTGTTATTTTTGTTGTCTTTGTGCACAAAATGTATTCTTGTAGCTTCATAAAATTAAGGTTGAACCACTGATGTCAGATTGACTATTTTAACAATGTCCTTACTACCTTTCTGGGATTTGAATGTGGTAGTTGCGTTTCTGTCTATGCAGGGTTGGAAAACTCTCAGATTTCAATAAAAAATATCTTAATTTGTGCTCCAAAGATGAACAAAGGTCTTACGGGTTTGGTTTGGATTGACATGAGGGTAAGTAATTAATGACAGAATTTTCCATTTTGGGTGAAATATTCCTTTAAGTACACGCAAGTGAACTGTTGAATTCAAAATATTTATAGGGAAAGTTCACCCAAAGATGAAAATTCATCATTTACTCGCCCTCAATTTTTCCAACTTGTATGAATTTCTTTTAGCTGTTGAACACAACAGAAGATATTTTGAAGAATGTTGGCAACCAAACGGTGGTAGTAATTGACTTTCACAGTGTGGAATAAATACCACAGAAATCAATAGCTACCAAGTGGCTCTTCTTTTGTGTTCAGCAGAATAAAGAAACTCATACAGGTTTGGAACAAATGGAGGGTGAGTAAACAATGACAGAATTCTTATTTTACAGCAGACTATACCTTCCAAAAACTCCACATACAGTAAATATATTGTAGATGTATGTGCTAATGTTAGTCAGTACATCCTCAACATCCACAGATTATGAAGTGAAATCAGAATATATACAAATACCCAGTAAGGAGGAATATTACCAATTGTTTTTTTTTCATTATTTTTTACATATACAAATTATACATATATAGTCAAACCAAAGTGTATAGAGTATAAAGTATATAGTCAAAGTGTCAAATCAAATGGTCCTTTACTAAAAATCCCATCATATTCACTGTAACACCAGGTGGATATCAGAATGGGCATGGAGAGTGGAGACCTTTCAGACTTTGTGGAAAACGTGGAATGGGAGTGTCATGGCATGCCGGCTGTTAAGAACGTCATAATGTACGGCTGCTGCTCCGACCCGTACCCTGACATAACGTACACAGTCCTGCTGAAGCGCCGTTCTTCCTTCTACATCTTCAACCTTCTTCTGCCGTGTTTCCTCATCTCTTTCTTGGCTCCGCTGGGATTCTACCTGCCTGCTGATTCTGGGGAGAAGGTCTCACTGGGTGTGACGGTTCTGCTGGCCCTGACAGTATTTCAGCTGATGGTGGCTGAGAGTATGCCACCTTCAGAAAGTGTTCCACTAATTGGTGAGTTTAAAGTAGAGCATTTTCTTTTCTCTCTGGCTGAAGAAATCTGTCACTTCTGGTAAAATGCTAATTGTGTTCTGTTCATGCAGTTTGGATATAAACAAAAGTGACAACCATATGCTCTAAAGTACACTTTTTTTGTCATTCTCACTGTGGTTATAGACTTTACTCATGGCTCATTTGGCCTCCTAGTGGAAGTTACAATGAACTGTTTGTGAAGTGAAGTGAAAGCAGAGTACATAGTACAGGTCACAGTCTCAGAGTCTAAGACTCTCTATTGGAAATGAATGATTTTGAGATGTTTAAATATAATATATCAATGTTGTTGATATTGTTTATATTTTGTCTTAAGCATTTAAAAGTGGACATAAAGTGAGGAAAAAATATATTTGATCCCCTGCTGATCGTGTACGTTTGTCCACTGTCAAAGAAATGATCAGTCTATAATCTTAATGGTAGGTTTATTTGAACAGTGAGAGACAGAATAACAACAAAAAATGCAGAAAAATCCATTTCAAAAAAGTTATAAATTAATTTGCATTTTAATGAGTGAAATAAGTATTTGAGGCATTCACAAAACATGACTTAGTACCTGTGGCAAAATCTTTGTTGGCAATCACAGAGATCACACTTTTCTTGTAGTTGGCCGCCAGATTTGCACACATCTCAGGAGGGATTTTGTCCCACTCCAAGTCATCCTCTCCAAATCATTATGGTTTCAAGGCTGATGTTTGGCAACTCGAACCTTCAGCTCCCTCCACAGATTTTCTATGGGATTAAGGTCTGGAGTCTGGCTAGGCCACTTGAGGAACTTAATGTGCTTTTTTTTAGCTAATCCTTTGTTGCCTTGGCTGTGTGTTTTGGGTCATTGACATGCTGGAATACCCATCCACGACCCATTTTCAATGGTTCTCAACCAAGATTTGATGGTACAGGGCCCCGTCCATTGTCTCTTTGATGCAGTGCAGTTGTCCTGTCTCCTTAGCAGAAAAACATCCCCAAAGTTTCCGCCTTCATGTTTGATGGTGAGGATGGTGTTCTTGGGGTCATAGGCAGCATTCCTCCTCCTCCAAACATGTCGAGATGAGTTGATGCCAAAGAGCTTGATTTTGATCTCATCTGACCACAACACTTTCACTCAGTTCTTCTCTGAATCATTTAGATGTTCATTGGCAAACTTCAGACGAGCATGTACATGTGCTTTTTTTGAGCAGGGGGACCTTGCGGGCGCTTCAGGATTTCAGTCCTTCACAGTCTAGTGTGTTACCAATTGTTTTTTTTTGTGTGACTATGGACCCAGCTACCTTGAGATCATTGACAAGATCTTCCCGTGTAGTTCTGGGCTGATTCCTCGCCGTTCTCATGATCATTGAAACTCCACAAGGTGAGATCTTGCAAGGAGGCCCAGACCGAAGGAGATTGACAGTTATTTTTTGTTTCTTCCATTTGCGAATAATCGCACCAACTGTTGTCACCTTCTCACCAAGCTGCTTGGTGATGGTCTTGTAGCTCATTCCAGCCTTGTGTAGATCTACAATCTTGTCCCTGACATCCTTGGACAGCTTTTTGGTCTTGGCCATGGTGGAGAGTTTGGAATCTGATTGATTGCTTCTGTGGACAGTTGTCTTATATACAGGTAACAAGCTGAAATCAGGAGCACTCCCTTTAAAGTGCATATTGCAGGTTAGAAACTCCGGTGAATTGATGTATAGAAAAATAATGTAGGAACCAGATTTTCTTTAAATTTACTTAAAAAAATGCTATTAAGGCTTCTGGACTCGTTTTTGTGAGAGAATTTTACTTCCGCATCTGAAAAACTGCCAAACCGGTAGTGACGTAACGAGAGGGAGAGCGGTCAAAGTAAACCATAGGAAAAAAATGGATCGCAATGACTGTTCGGACGCGGAGAACATTTAAAATGTTTATTTACACTCGTATGACGAACCACAGACACAAATATGAGCCTGCTATGTGGCCAAGAGAGCAGGGACATGCCAGAATTAAACAGAACAAAGGTCAGAGGAGAAAAATTAAGTTGCGGTGTGAGAACAGGGCATGTGTCTTGGTGAGAGATCAGTGTTAGCTGACGATATCTAATCGGGCAAAATCATAGCATTGGTCATCTAGAAGTATTGATTCTACTTACCAATAACACAAACGAATAATCGTTGATCAAGTGTGTCACACTTGTTAATATCCGATGCGAACGTTACATGATATAGCGGGTTCTTATTACCGCGCGCGCGAGAGAGATGAACACCTTTTTGTTTTATTATATGCTTATATGGGAAATGCCCCCAAACTTGGTGTGCTGTTTCTGACTCTGCACTTTGAGGCTTGCTGTCTGAAATCAAAATAGGTTCTACAGATTATATGCATTTCAGGCAGGGTCATAGACATCTCCAGGCCAGCAGGCATGAGTATGTTTAGGGTAGAGATAATTTATTATTCTGAGCTAAATATTTGTATGTACAAATAAACAGTAAAATACAATCTCAATTACAGTTTGACTATATTTAGGTCACAAATACATATAAAGTAAAACTTTTTAATGCCATTGGTATAAGACAGTCAAGTTGTCTGCTGGTATTCATCAGGAAGCCCTTACCAGCATGTGTTGTGTCAGCTATTAGACAGTTTACAAAGGATTGATGACTTTATAAAGGTTTTGAATGGCCCCATTTAGGTGACAATCAATAAACAATAATCAAATCTCAATCACAAACTGTCTTACTGTATACATTTTTTATATGAAGTTTACAACATATATATCAAGCAGATCTGCATTTATGGTTAATTCAATTCAGTTTAATTTATACAACAATAAATCATAAATATTATTTCATAGTACTGTTAATACCCAACTTAAAAATCAACATTACAACTGTTAATATACACATGTAGATGTACCAAACATATACTACTGAAAGAAAATTATTTTCAGTGTGGGTATCACACTAACGTGTTACATTAGTGGTGGTTAATAACAGCTGGCCTCCACTGCTTCAGATCTTCACACATCCTCATGTCTTGCAATGTCTCCCAAAGCCCTATAAACAAACATGACAAAAAATTACAAATTAGCTGTACAAACGATGTGACTAAGCTGTAACTAGACTTGATGGTCATAATATTACAGTTTTTTCCAATTGCTAACACACAATTTTTCAAACTGGTCTGGTTTTATCAAAATACTTAACACAATTCACAAAACCACACACCCAAACTGCAAAATACCTCATATATCCTGTAAAATGAAGCACTGCAACCGAAACTACACATAGCATTATCAAAATCAAACTTTTGCATGAAATGGCACACACTTCATTCATATTACCAGATTTTTGCCTAACCAACTACACACTCTTGGGCATAATGGAAAGCACCCCCATCTTTAGTATGCTTTGCCATAATACTAAAATATGTATCAGATTGTTCACATTCACAGAAATATGCAGATACACACACATCCTGTTGCAACATTTTTTTATTTTATATTTTTTTCACTACAGTAAACAAGTCAGTGCAACATATGCACAGCAGATATATTTACATGAGACTGAACAAAAATATTCTTACAAAAAACAGTAGACTGCAAAATAAAATTTCAGAAAAAATATATTACAGTTAAAAAAAGAAAAGAAAAAAAAGGTTCTCACCTGTGGTCTTTTTATAGTGCTTACATCCTGATTGAAGTGTTCACAATTAACCATTGAGGTGTTTGGCCAGGTGGCACATGTAATTGGCCAATTAGCTCATGCAGTGTAATTTTGAATAGCAGTGTTTTGAAATGGCAAGCATGTGACTTTATGTCAGATTGTTGTGTCTTATGCAGAGAACTGTTTTCAGTGCATTTAAAAAGTGTCATTTTGAATTGCAAAATGTGTGTAAAGCAGAAAATGTGTTTAGACTTTTGGAGACTTGAGAAGAAGTTTTGCTCTCTGTGTGTCAGTTTAAATAATTGTGCTGTGCATGTCATTTTAGTGTGTTAGCAATTGGAAAAAACTGTAACAAACTGAGGATAACTGACCAGTTATGCCTTCTCATATGGTACCGTTTTTACACGGTTCTTAAAATTATATTGCTAATGCTTACAAGCTAGCTGCGTGCTTTACAACAACACATCTTTACAACTGTGTCTCATTATTTAAATAAAGATATTCACGGATTTGGTAGGTATGAGAAGAAAAAACTAGACTTACGGTGCACAGTTCACATTTCGTCGAGCTGCATCTCTGACGGCTTCTGACGAACCACAGTCTGACGGCGGACCCGATTAAGGTGCTGTGTGCACCGAAGGAACTGCACCAGCTCTGAGCCTCACTTGGTTCTTGCTTCAGCATCTCATGTTGAACTGTATAATATTGCCAGGATGCTAATCCTCCGGTGTAAAGTGAACGCGTTTTTCGAAGCAGATGCTGTAGTATAGGCCCGTCTCTTCACCCGCACAAACGCACCCGGATACGGAAGATGCACCGTTCTTTTTATTGTAAGTAAACCCGTGGACACGATGTCCTGACAGGCTGGAGTTTGTACAGCCTCCATAAACACAATAATTTACCATGACGATGATCAATTGAAATTAAAAATAACTACCGAAAACAGACGAACTCACGACTGCTCCTACTGAATAGCAACAGAGCTTGGCGAACGACTCTCGTGACGTCATATGACGCGGTGTGGAAAAAAGCTGTTTTTGAGAGCGGTCAAGGAAATCGTCACTTTGTCGTCTAAATTTGTGCCCTTACGTCTTGTAAAACATTTTCAAATCCTGCATTAATGGTTCGTATAGTATTTTCATACTCGAATATATGTTTATCTCGAAAAAATTTTTTACCTGCAATATGCACTTTAAGAGAGTGCTTCTAATCTCAGCTTGTTACCTGTATAAAGGACACCCGGGAGCCAGAAATCTTTCTGATTGATAGGGGATTAAATACTTATTTCACTCATTAAACTTTTTTGAAATGTGTTTTTCTGGAATTTTTCTTGTTATTTTGTCTCTCACAGTTAAAAATAAACCTACCATTAAAATTATAGACTGATCATTTCTTTGTCAGAGGGCAAACATACAAAAACAGCAGGGGATCAAATAATCCATTCCTGTAAACTGAGTCAATCCCAAACACTGATTGTGTGACTGTACAGCCTCTTTGTTATTTATCCCTTGTTTGTCTTTCCTATAGGAAAATACTACATTGCAACAATGACCATGATAACAGCATCTACGTCTTTGACTATCTTTATCATGAATATACACTTCTGTGGAGCAGAAGCCAAACCTGTGCCCCACTGGGCCAAAGTCCTGATAATAGACTACATGTCTAAGATCTTCTTTGTGTATGAAGTAGGGGAGAACTGCACCACACCTGAAAGAGACCGAGGCACCTTGTTCTCTGAAGACCCACTGGCTAGCCTGGAGAGAGATGGGTATTTTGACAAAGGGTTTTACGGAGACTTTAACCATGATGACAGAAACCACAGTCAGTTAAACGGGTACAATCACAGAGACCAGCGGCATGGGAATGGCTACCATCACAACAACAGTCCCTATCGACAACAGAGGCATGACCAGCAAAGGAGGACCCGCTCATGTTCAAATTCCCCTATCCGACAAAGTGCCCATCATCCAAAATACACACACTACATTGGTCGAGACGGAAGCGAAAAGCTCCCACTGACAAGCCAGGAGAAACTCAAAGATAGCGAACTCTCCATTCCCGAAAAACTTGGATACACCTACGATCACAGCAATGGCTATCTCAATGGAGGTAGCTATCACCATGATAATAGCTACGGCAAAACCGTAGGAGCAGATAGTTACAATAAGACCGCCACTGGCAAAGGATTCTTATGCATCTGCGGCCAACATCAGAAAGTGGTGCAAAACATTGAGTACATAGCTAACTGTTTCAGAGAGCAGAGGGCACACCAGGCCAAAGGGGCTGAGTGGAAGAAGGTTGCCAAGGTGATGGACAGGTTCTTCATGTGGGTGTTTTTCATCATGGTCTTCCTCATGAGTATCCTTGTCCTGGCCAAGGCAACCTAGACCGTTTACACCTTAAAGACGCAATCAGTTGATTATATATTGGCTAACACTATGTGTCAAAAGACCAGTTAGATACTGATTGTTTAATTTTTTTTAAACAATAATTCCTGTAATCCTAAATTTGTTGGCAAATGGGCCCATGTTCTACATTCAACTTAATATCTGGGTTACAGTTAATGCACAGATGTTAGATGTTTAAATGTCCTCCATTCAAGAAGATTCTCTGGTTGTAACAGTTCAAGAAATGGCATTAATATTTCAGGTGTAGACGTGTTCCCACATGTGTATATAGCGTAACACAATCTTTGTCTGGCATGGACACACATTAATAATGCACAATTAACTCTGCACATGCGCATGGACAGACATCCACACTAATGCACATTAAAAATGCATAAATAGACCAGTCTTGAATGTTGATCACACACATAGTGAAAGACTTGCATCCCTGAACAATCTTATCTCATCAGAGAAATCGACCTACGATTTCTGTAATTTCTTGTTTCTTTGATTTGGTGTGCTTGTTCCTAACTTTGTTCTCTGCTTACATTATTCTTCACAAATGGTGCTACACAAACAAAAACCTTTATCAATCACAGAATCTTAGAAATAACAAATGCTCATAAAAGGAAAGAAAATTAGATGTAAATTGAACATTAGCATCTCAGACTGCCTACTGAAACTTGATTATATGGAGACATATCAATTCATCCACTTGTGTAAGTATTAAATTAAGCATTGCATTAAAATGAGCTGCCGAAATGCAGATTAGTGAAGAGACTTATTAAATAGGTGCTGGCCTAAACCTCTATCTTGTTAAAACATAACTTGTGGAATACTGTTTCTGGGTCTACTTATTTCAATTGAGCATATCTCAACAGCCGTTTATAAACACTTTTTTATTCAAATCACACATTTAGGCTAAGCCTTGGAAAACAAATGGTATACAGTACAGTCTCTAGGCTCATGGCATCCCAGACACCCAAATTTTAACAATTCATAAATAATGAATCACTGTCTAGCTAGCCATTTGAAATCTCGGTTTTGGAGATAAAGAGAGATTTTTGAGAAAAACAAGCATCAGAACAAGTGCAGCAATGAGTAATTGAAGCCACTTTAAGGTGATTTTAGTTAAAATGGGTGAAAAATCATGAAAAACAACCACTAGTAATACAATATAATCGGTTATCACTTTTGACCACAAGTTAGCACTGTCTTGAAACATTTTGAATACTTTCAGGTCATGGTCTCCATGGTACATACAAATTTTTGTAATGGTACACCAATGCATTGGAAAAAATGTAGCATTTGATATCATAATACTCTATTTTAGTCAATGGCAATTTCATGTTTTGTTTCATTATAGCGCCACAAAGACGCACAATCCTACCAAACTTTTTTTGTGTCCTTAGAGTGTGCTTTTACATATGTGTGTCAAATTTGGTGAAAATATCTTATTTTGTTTTGTGAGTTATAAACATTTTTATATATGAGAAGAGAAAAAATTACCGACGACTGACTTTGTTTGCATTTTTTGCCACTTACTATAAAAATTTTGGCAATTGGGCATTAGTGTATAGCCGGTACGCTATGTTTCTGAATTTCTTATGGTGGTTTCGTGTTGATAGGGGTAATGGTTTCTAAGATATTGGAAAATGTTTTATAAATGCTAAAATGCAACGTTGCACAAACCATAAAGCAAAACCTGGCATGTTTGGTATCATTGGACTCGGCAAGGACTCAGGAGTTTAAAAATGAGACTCATATGAAAATAAGTTATAAGCATGTGAATATTTGATTTTACCACTAGGTGGCGCTGGCTTGAAACTTCTCAGGCTCCTTCAGGGCATGGTACTGATGACCCATACTGCGTTTTGTAATGATACATCAATGCGTTTATAAAATATAGCATTTTACTACAAAATCCAAATGGCCGACGCCCAAAATTACTTTTAAAATAATTTGTTTGCTTGTCAATCAACTTGAATTCCATAACTTTTTGCCAGCATGGTCTGAAGATGATCTGAACCAATTTTGGTAAAAATCAGACAAACCGTCTAGGACAAGTTCGAAAAAGTAGGTTTTTATTTCATTTTAAATTTTGTTTTTTAATTAAAAATCACATTTTGGTGTTCATTCGACTCAGCATGAGCCAAGGATTCAGAGAAAATACTTAACAGTTAAAAATTCATTAGCATAAACAAATTGAAAATTTGGACAAGTGGTGGTGCTAGAGAGTTTGAGTTACTCCAAATTTGCTAAGGTTAATGTTGAGACCGTCCTCTATCAGTGTGCCAAATTTCACAACTTTCCCACAAGCGGTTTTATGGGCTGCCATAGACTCAAGAGCAGAAGGAACAGAAGAAGAAGAAGAAGAACACCAACGGATATAATAGGTGCCATCGCATCTTCGGTGCTTGGCCCCTAATTACCATCCATTCATCCTCCAAACTGCTTGTCCTATGTAGGGTCATAGTGATGTTGGAGTCTATCCCAGCATCTCAGCATCCCAGCAGGAACTACTAGAGGCTACTAGAAAAGAACTTACTCTTACATATGTATACCTTTACATTTAGTAGGGATGCTAGAGACATGTCCCTACCAATATCCAGCAACTGCTGTTATATCCCCACCAAAATCAAACCTATGCCCTTCAATCTTTTCTTATTCCATTTTACTTAGTCCAGTCACAGTAGTGAGTCTCATTTTGAAGTGAAAGCAATCCCAACTGCAATCTTCATTCTTTACTGTCCACCATGAATAAAAAATGAAGGTCCAGTTGAGCGCACTGCATTGTTCTCAGGTTGGACATTGCACGTTACTAAATTTAGTCTGGCAATTCCATAAGTAGGGGAGATTTGGGTAAGATGAGCCATTATTAGACATTTATGTGGTCCCCAAGATAAGGGAAAATGAGGCAGAAGTACAATGAAAGTATCTAAAGTAATTTCAGGATGTTTCCTATCATTTTAAATTATCAGAATCAGGTTCTAAAATTATGGCTTCTTATTAAAAAAAGTGTTCCTGTGGCTCAATTTGCCCCAGTTAGGGGTAAGTTGACCTGAGTCAGTGGGTAAGATGAACCATCTGGGTGAAAATTGACCATCTGATTGAATCTGATTCAAACCATGTGAAATTTGAAAGATAATTTACCTCTTTTAAACTAACTTAATCAAATTTCTTTTTACAAACAGTCATATATCTTTTCTTAAAGCTAACCTAAACAAAATAAAACCATCTTCCATCTTTAATTATTTGCATTTCTGAAACAATATGTTGAACACCAAAGTTTTAACCTTCCAAAAAACAGACTAAACAGAGAGTTTGTTGAATAAAATTAAATAAAAAACGAATTAGAATTAAGGAATAAATGTTTCTGAAACTAATAAAAATTTTAGTCAAAAGATTCTTGGCATGGTAGCTTTTCTGCAATGTTGAACAGACCATTAGGGACTACAGGTTGATAGATATATTTGATTATAATGTGATAAAAAGCATCTTCTGGTTCTCAGAGATGGATTTGGTGCACTTGTACACTACAAATAATATGTATATATGACAAACTAAACCAGCTGTGTAATATCACATTAAAATATCAGTTAATACTTTAGAGATTTAACATAACTGTGCCTTATGGTGGGGTATGTTAAAGTGTTGTGAACAGAATATATACTACATTTTGCAAAATTTTATAGTACACCATTCAGATGTCATGGATACACACACACACACACACACACACACACACACACACACACACACACACACACACACACACACAAAAACAAAATGATAGTGCACCCAAGTACAGAGAGTATTTTTGCAAATGGTTCAAACAGGTCAGTGACAGTTCAATAACTGTCAGATCCTAGACAGTCTGAGCCTTTTTGATGTTGAAGCACTGGGCTAAACTCATAGCTGGTGAGTTCTATGCTAATTCTAATATAGATTCCACAAGTTCGCACTTACATACAATCAGGTTTGAGCAAACAGTATGCATATTTGGGATGCTGTCTGAGTGGAGGGCTCTGAACTCGGAATTTAGCCAAAACCCAGAGAACTCTCCCAAATCCGAACAGTTAAGAGTGTGGAATTGGGGTGGAAGAGGGTTGATAGAAGGTAAGTTGGCTGTGTATATATATATATATATATTGTGTATATAGAATTTCTTGCACAGCCAACTTAAATGTAAGCCATCAGTGGGACTTGAACCCACAATTAGGCCAGTGGTTTTCAGTGCTAGTTCTAGGGACCCACTGCTCTGCACATTTTGTATGTCTCCCTTATCTGACACACTTAGTTCAGTACATGGATCCAGAGACTGTCTTACTGTAGGAAGATGAGAGGGTCTGTATTACTTACTTTTGGAGTAAGTAACGGCTAACTTGGATAAATGTCCCTTAATAACCAATCACATTACAGCCTTCATGTGTGAATTTCAATCAGAGTTGTGTGACACTCAATCCCCTTTTATGAATACCATAGGAATGAATGAGAAGTGCAGTAATCCCACCTGTCATGAAAAATCTGTGACTTCTCTTACAAAACAGCCTTTTTTTGTGGTAAACTCTAAAAATAGTTAAATCCAAAAGTATTGTTTAGTGTAAAACATGTTGAAGATTAACAGATCAGCTGTCCTCTAAAAAGCTGTTTATTCAGCATAGTACAGTCTCACCTCCATTGACATCCATTCAAAAAATGGCCTCTGGTCTCCTTTCCCATGTACTGCCAGACAGGGAGCGTTAGCTTTAGCTGTTACGCTTTAGCAATTATGCTTTTTCGGCTAATGGTTGCAGGCTCGCCTTCCGTTGACACACTTGGCCTAAAGGTGCGTTCACACCGGATGCGACTTGTGCGAATAAATCGTAGTTGGACGCATTTTAGTTTCCTCGCTTCATTCGTGCGTGAAATTTGCGTCATTCACGCATGAAATTTATTTCACAACAGACGCGAATTCGCGTCATGGGAGGGGAGTCTGCCACTCGTCAGCGGGAAAGTAGTTGTAAAATAGGTGAATGAGCTCAATTTGCCAGCTTTAGCTTGCTTGTAGTCTCAATATGTATATACAGGTCCTTTTCAAAAAATTTGCATATTGTGATAAAGTTCATTATTTTCTGTAATGTACTGATAAACATTAGACTTTCATATATTTTAGATTCATTACACACAACTGAAGTAGTTCAAGCCATTTATTGTTTTAATATTGATGATTTTGGCATACAGCTCATGAAAACCCAAAATTCCTATCTCAAAAAATTAGCATATCATGAAAAGGTTCTCTAAACGAGCTATTAACCTAATCATCTGAATCAACTAATTAACTCTAAACACCTGCAAAAGATTCCTGAGGCTTTTAAAAACTCCCAGCCTGGTTCATTACTCAAAACCGCAATCATGAGTAAGACTGCTGACCTGACTGCTGTCCAGAAGGCCATCATTGACACCCTCAAGCAAGGGTAAGACACAGAAAGAAATTTCTGAACGAATAGGCTGTTCTTAGAGTGCTGTATCAAGGCACCTCAGTGGGAAGTCTGTGGGAAGGAAAAAGTGTGGCAGAAAACGCTGCACAACGAGAAGAGGTGACCAGACCCTGAGGAAGATTGTGGAGAAGGACCGATTCCAGACCTTTGGGGACCTGCGGAAGCAGTGGACTGAGTCTGGAGTAGAAACATCCAGAGCCACCGTGTACAGGCGTGTGCAGGAAATGGGCTACAGGTGCCGCATTCCCCAGGTCAAGCCACTTTTGAACCAGAAACAGCGGCAGAAGCAGTGGTCCAAAGTACTTTTTTCGGATGAAAGCAAATTTTGCATGTCATTCGGAAATCAAGGTGCCAGAGTCTGGAGGAAGACTGGGGAGAGGGAAATGCCAAAATGCCTGAAGTCCAGTGTCAAGTACCCACAGTCAGTGATGGTCTGGGGTGCCATGTCAGCTGCTGGTGTTGGTCCACTGTGTTTTATCAAGGGCAGGGTCAATGCAGCTAGCTATCAGGAGATTTTGGAGAACTTCATGCTTTTCAGCATCATTTTTCAGCACGACCTGGCACCTGCTCACAGTGCCAAAACCACTGGTAAATGGTTTACTGACCATGGTATTACTGTGCTCAATTGGCCTGCCAACTCTCCTGACCTGAACCCCATAGAAAATCTGTGGGATATTGTGAAGAGAAAGTTGAGAGACGCAAGACCCAAGACTCTGGATGAGCTTAAGGCCGCTATCGAAGCATCCTGGGCCTCCATAACACCTCAGCAGTGCCACAGGCTGATTGCCTCCATGCCACGCCGCATTGAAGCAGTCATTTCTGCAAAAGGATTCCCGACGAAGTATTGAGTGCATAACTGAACATAATTATTTGAAGGTTAACTTTTTTTGTATTAAAAACACTTTTCTTTTATTGGTCGGATGAAATATGCTAATTTTTTGAGATAGGAATTTTGAGTTTTCATGAGCTGTATGCCAAAATTATCAATATTAAAACAATAAAAGGCTTGAACTACTTCAGTTGTGTGTAATGAATCTAAAATATATGAAAGTCTAATGGTTATCAGTACATTACAGAAAATAATGAACTTTATCACAATATGCTAATTTTTTGAAAAGGACCTGTATATGTAGGTCAAATTGAGTAAAGAGCGTTTTTTTAAAACTTACCAGATTGTGCGACTGCTTCACTCACTTTCTTCCTAGCAAGATCCTTTTTATTCCTGTTTCTATAAAAGTACAAAGATGTATCGTACAGCTCCAAGTAACCACAGATAGCAACGGTGATTTTGTCCTCCATTGTTGTTTCGGATTTCTGCCTCTGTCACTACTAGAGCAAGCTCCTGATTGGTTAACGCGGCGCAAATTTTTTGCCAAAGTTCAGATTTTTCAACTTTCGCGCAATTCGCTCAAATGGCGCGGCAAACGCTTAAAACGTTCAAAGCGCGCCACTTCATTTGCGCTAATCGCACGTTTTGCGCCACAGGATGGCTATTCGCGTCTTTGCATTGACTTAACATGTAAATCACTCGTGCTTGCCGCTTCATTTGCATCCGGTGTGAACGCACCATAAGACTACATCTCCAAGGTCTGACAATATTTGGTTAAATTACCATGATCTATAGTGTTTCCATTTTTTGCCAAATTAAATGAAACCCAGCAAAGACAAGCGAGGTGGGACTCAAACCCACAATCCCCAGCTCCGGAGGCTGATACCTTATCCATTAGGCCACTGGACCTTCCATTGACAGACTTGGCCTAACACAGCATCTCCACAGTCTGATAATATTTGGTTAAATTACAATGATCTGTAGTGTTTCCATTTCTTGCCAAATTACAGTTTTTTACAATTGTTTACACTCTAAAATAAACATTTCCACACAATTTGCAAAATTCTACTCCAAGGAGCAAAACACCGCCACAGATTTGCACAACATTACACACAATGTCTGCTTCACTCTTTTTGCAAAACATTACACACAGTGATTTGTAAAACTCTACACACATTTCGACACCTTAGACACAGAAAAGGATTGTGAGGTTACTTCCTTGTCATTACAAAGCCCCGGATTGCCAATGACCACACTAATGAACAAATTGGATAAACACATCCACAAGGTGTGGAAGCACACATGTGCTAATTTGAAAACGCAGCACTCAGGAGTGCTATAAAAGGCAGCAGGTGAGTTCACCTGTATTCATCAAAAATGATGTGGATGAAATCTTGCCTGATCCAGCC
The DNA here is from genome assembly GCF_049309525.1 of Garra rufa. Taxonomy (NCBI): domain Eukaryota; kingdom Metazoa; phylum Chordata; class Actinopteri; order Cypriniformes; family Cyprinidae; genus Garra; species Garra rufa. Next base: position 34,572,167 of record NC_133366.1, on the reverse strand, counting down.
AGACGGAGAGATGACCCTGCTGAAAAAAACCAGCATATGCTGGTTAGGTATGTTTTGGTGCTGGGATGCTGGTTTTAGCTGGTTTATGCTGGTTCTTTGCTGGTTTATGCTGGTTTATGCTGGTCCTTTGCTGGTTTGTGCTGGTTCTTTGCTGGTTTATGCTGGTCCTTAGCTGGTTTATGCTGGTCCTTTGCTGGTTTATGCTGGTCCTTTGCTGGTTTGTGCTGGTCATGTTGCTGGTCAAGGACCAGCATAAACCAGCAAAAGAACCAGCAAAGGACCAGCATAAACCAGCTAAAACCAGCATCCCAGCACCAAAACATACCTAACCAGCATATGCTGTTTTTTTCAGCAGGGGAGGAATAGTTACAGTAGTTGTGTTGCTTTTTTTTTCAGAGTCAAACTGTATGTACTTCATGCAGTAATTTTTATTTGTCTACAGATTTTATTTGTTTACAGTTTTTCTCAATTGCTAAGACACATTTCTTGAAAGCTGCTCTCCTTTTCTCTAAACTGTGAACACAAAACCCCATTTTGAAGCTTCATTCACCAAATCTCAGACTCTTCTTGCAAAACCAAACTTTCACCTCAAAACTGTTCAATCTGTGCTCAAAACTGAACTATGTTGTCAAATCGTGCCCCGAGTCAATCAAAATTAAAAACACTACTGAACAGTCGCTAAACACTACGTAGAAAAATAGAAAACACAATGCTCAGGACATGAAGCTGGAGAAATAAATGTTTATTGTTCACTGTAGGCTAAATGCATGTTGCAAAACAAAGAAAACCTGTGCATTTAGCACTTGTACAAAAAGACAAAACAGAAATCTTGTGCATTTACACGTAGCACTTGTAAAAACAAACAGAAATCCTATGCGTTTGCCACTTGTGAACAGTAAGCCCATGTAAAAATAAAGTACAAAAATATACAAATAAGTGCATTACTCAGCCACAGCATCATGTCTCCGTACTGGGTCAGGCCACAGGACTTCATCCACATCACAGGCCACATTTTGTCTGGCCAGGCAACAACATAGATGGGAAGAGTTCGTGTGAGAGGAGGTTGAGGTGGTCGAGGAGGTCGAGGTGGTCAGCGAAGACAAAGAACAGTAATATCTGATGAAATCAGAGCGACTGTGATTGACCATGTTCTTGTCCATGGTATGAGCATGAGGGAGGCTGGACAAAGGGTACAACCAAACATCAGGAGATTCACTGTGTCCACCATAATCCGAAGATTTAGAGAAGAGAACAGGTAAACCATTTTTTGACATTATAGTACAGTATGTAAATGTTGACAGCAATTACTGTACACTGTAAGAAATGATTCTGTGGCCATGTAGATTTGAATTAATGTTTTTGGTTAAAATGTATTCAATATAATTGTGTTTTGGATTTTGAGGCACATATTTAATTAAATTTCAAATAAAAATGTTTGGAATAAAATCTACCCATTGTAGTTAAATAAAACTTAAGCATTATATTTATCTAATTCCAAATGGAGAGAATATTGAGTGAATTCAAATTAATGTAATCAGGCAAATTTTAATTGAAAAGCACTTCCTGTCAAGGTTCGACTTTTTAAAAAAAAAGAAAAAAAATGCAGCCGGCTAACGTTACCTAGCCACAAGGCATTTGAAGAGACAGTGAATGTTCGTCTTCTTCCACATTGCTTATCTTGCAAAATTTAACTGGTTGACTAAGGTAAGAAAACTTCTTTTGTTATCACTGGGCTAGTGAAGAACGCATGTAGTGGTATATTACAATATAAAATGAGTTATCACAGAAAAAGAGACTCAGCAGCAACACAAAGTTGGCTTCTGTTGAAAGGCTATATAACTAATGTAACGTAGAAACTTAGTGTGATTTTGCTGCGCTATAATATGAACACAGGATTATACATTTTGTAAGAATTCTTATGTATTGAAGTCAAACTTTTATATTGAAGGATGTGGGTTAGCATTTCCACTAACTTATCATGGTTCCTAGGTCCTTTGCGTGTTAATATCATATCCTCAGTATGTTTTTATGAAATTGCGTTAAAAAGTACATTGGGTTTAATTTTAAGGTTCCATAAAGAGAAATATTTGGGGTTATCGCTGGAAGCATCTTATATTTCAAGACGGCACTTGACGCACTTCCGTTGGCTTTTCTTCCCGTGGAGCTCGTCTTCCCGAGGCAGGTAACGTAACTTCTCACTGTTGTTTCACTGTTTTGTTGCAACTTGCAAATTTGAAGGTAACTTAGCTAAATCCAGGCGAAGTCAGTCTATTAACAGTGTTACGTTTTAGAGCCGCAATTTTATTTATTTTCATGCATAAATCTGTTAATTTTAGTGTGGTAATGTCGCGGCTAGCACTTAAGTTAGTTAGTTAACGTAACTTTAGCAGGATGGGTGGACGCTTAACATGCCACAAACTCTTTTACAGCTAAATCGTACATTAAAAGTTTCTGAAAACATTTTATCATTTTATCATTTTAAAATCCCTCATTACAATGGAAGAACATTTGTAGACTACAAAACATCAAAATAGAGAAGAAAACAAAGCAAAGAACAATTTGAACCCAAGGCCTGCGAGAAAATAAAATTAAAATTAAAAAAATAAAATAGATTTATAAGCTATGAAAACAATAATGAATGTATTTTCTAGTAATGTGAAATGCTTGCAATATATTTCTGACAGTTTTATACTAAGACAATAACAATTTCATGTTGCAGGACACTGAGAACTTAGAGGATCTTGAACGGGTCATAATGGCCATTACTGTGACCCCAAAGCCTGGAGCTTCTACAAGCAACAGCCCAAAGAACATTGGGATCGTCATAGAGGGTGTGGAAGTCATCACAGGACTTGGAGATATTGCAAGGGCTTGCTCTCTCCTCCTTGGCTTGACCTACGCGCTGAATTTTGATTATCCCAGACAGCTGAAGTACACCTTTGAGGTGTTCCAAAAACTTTTCTTGGAACTGGATGATTCAAAGCTTTCAAACAAAGTCCAGTCCCTCAAGAGCAAACTTCTGGCTTGAAATGAGACTGTATTACAGTGCAGACTTTGTGCTACACAATGTCCATCTTCTACAGAGCTTGAGAATTGCACATTTGAAAGTGCCATGTTTGTAAGTTGGCACTGATTTGTCCCACAAATGTCGAGACATTTCGATTGTTCTAAGTTCCAAGTACAAATGTATTTTACTCTTGTTCAATTTGCACTTTTATGATTTGTTTTGGCACATTCCATTATGGAGTATTTTTCTTTAAGATCAATATTGCTCTTTTTTTTAAATAGCTGAAGTTAGCATTTTGTCCTTTTCATAGTTCTGGTTTTAAATGCGTGAGCAAACTTCTGGCTTGAAAATGAGACTGTAGTTGCAGTGTACATGTTTAGCTACACAATGTTTAGCTTCTACAGAGCTTGGGAATTGCTATGTTATAGTGCTATGTTTGTAAGTTAGCACTGATTTGGACTCTTATCCCACGAATATCTTTGAGATTTCTAGTTACGAAAGGTACGAAATGTTTTTTACTCCGTACAAATTACACTTTTCTGCTTTTGTTTTGATACATGCACCTCTGGAGGATTTTTCTTTAAGATCATTATTGACCCAATTTAGTGGCTAAGTGAGGTGAGAAAGCATGGAAACAGGTTTATGGACACATCACCATTCTGTAATATGGCTTTTATTTTTGTTTTTACAAAATATTTTGAAGTTAGCATTCTGTCCTTTTCAAATATCTGGTTTGAAATGCAAGATCCAACTTCTGGCTTGAAATGAGACTGTGGTTACAGTGTACAATGATATGCTACAATGTGTTGAAAGCACAAAAGTGAATTGTTAATAAAATTCTTATTTGACTATTTAAGTTCTGTACTTTCTGGGCCATATTATTCATAAGAAAGGAATGTTTAGATTTAATTAATTGCATTGATTAAATTTAAATCAATGTGCAGATTAATGTAGATGATGATTACTCAATTATGATATGTAGAATTAAATTAATTTTTATTAGTACTATTTACACATTAGGGAGTTTATCTTTTAAATCAAATCAATATTTTTGTTTAGGTTTTAATTAATTCTGTACTGTTTTCTATTCAAATCTACTCATATTAAATGGATAACTATTAAGGGTCTCATTTAATTAATATTTACTCAATACCAAACCTTGTGAAATTTAATTAATAATATTGCTTGTAATCTGTTGCCTCATTTTTATTACAGTTTTTTACGATTGCTTAGGCACAATTTTAAAAACAAGGCTCATTTTGTCAAAACCCTACACACAATTCACACATTTACACACACAAGTAGCAGAACATCTCAGATCTTTTGCAAAATGAAACACTTAATTCAAAACTGTACAATGATTTACCAAAAGCCTGTTTTGGTACCAAATGGCACACACATGGTTCATATAGTTGGATTCTGTTTGAACCACTTACACACTGCTGTGCTCAATCTTAAACACTTGTAACATTTCTACCTTTCTAATGATACAGTCTGGGTTTGATTTTTTTCTCTTTTTTGAGATATTGTTAAAGAATATGAATATATTGTCCAAACACAACACACAAGACAAGTATTGCACCTTGATGAAAGTATTTATTTTTTACCACGTTGTAAAATCCTTCAGTACATCATTGCAATTATGCTGCATTTTGCACTGAAAATCAGAACATATTCTAAATACAATATAGTACATATACTTTTGTGGAGAAAAAAAACACCTTAGCATCATCATCTCTTCATGTAGCTGAATATGGGCACTTTGTCCACATTACCCCTGCTGAAAAAAAAAAAAAACAGCTAAAACCAGGCTGGTTGACCAGCTAAAACCATCCAACCAGCCTAGGCTGGTTTTAGCTGTTTTTTTTTTGTTTTTTGTTTTTTTCAACAGGGACAGCCAATGTCCTCCCTCGCAAGATGGCAAGGGAAGAATTTTCTCGAATGGCGATTTTGTCCTTGCCCAGACTCGGCTTCTAGTAGGTCACACAGGCCTCCTCCATAGCTTGAATGAGGGGCATAACATAGGGTTGGAGATCCTAAACCTTCCACTGCCATGCGTAAGGGAAAAAGGAAAGGAAGGGAGAGTGTTGTGGGAGGTACTGTAACTGTAATGATGGAACAAGTTTCTGGTTGCATTAGTCCAGTACCTAGTCTGTCCAATAATTAGTCTGTCTAAAAATGTGAGTATGTGTTCTGTATTGTAAGGACCTATTTTGGCATGCCAGTGTAATGAGCCCATTCTGAATGATTGCAGCATATATAGTGATGTTCCCACAGCATTGGCCGGGGACATTCAAAATATCTTTGTGGTAAAAGATCTTTCTCCTTATTCCTCTTACTGCAACTTACTGCCTTTTATAGTGCTTACACCTTGATTGTTGAGTTTACAATTAAGCACCTAAGGGTCTGCACACCTGATGGCCATGTTTGATCAATTGGTTCATGTGTAGTATTTTGGAAAGCAGTGCCTTAAAATGGCAAAGAAGTGACATTTCTGTAGATTTCTGTGTCTAATGTAGAGAAGTGTGTTTAGTGTCTTGCAAAACAATGTGTGTAGTATTTTGCAAAAAGTGTGAGGCTGAGAATGTGCTTATAGTTGTGTAGATTTGGGCTGAGGTTTTGCTCCTTGGGTGTCAGGTTTCACTAACTGTGTGTTATTTTTAATTTTAGTGTGTAAGCAATCGTAAAAAACTGTAATTAGATATGGTGTATCTTTTCTTACAGTGTATGACATACTATAGAGCTGGTAAGTCCCGCCCATCCATAAAACCCCACTGGACCTCTAGATTGAAAAATCGTCAATGCAAGTGAATGTGAGAAAATAATTATTTGACTATAATGTCAAAAAATGGTAATTACCTGTTCTCTTCTCTAAATCTTCGGATTATGGTGGACACAGTGAATCTACTGATGTTTGGATTTCATCAGATATTACTGTTCTTTGTCTTCGCTGACCACCTCTCACACGAACTCTTCCTCTCAGGCCTCACAACCCAGTGTTCTCTGAACTGGCTTACTGTATATGTTCCCTCACATCATTAGCCACAAGTGTGATCAGTTTTGAGTTGTTGTGTTCAAGTGGTGAAACCTGTGCTTTAATTGTGTTTGACTTTTGTCACCTGTGCTCACCATTATGCAGCACGGGTGCATCACAATGAAAATGTGTTGGCAAGTTGTGTCTAAACAGGTGAAAAGTGCTTATGGTTTTGCCAAAAGAGTGATTGATTCAATCAATGGGTTCAGGCAACTGAGCATTTGGTTCAGACATTAGGGTTTAGTGTTTTAGCAATTGAGAAAAACTGTATCTCAAACTAATCATGAAGAATGTTGTTTGTCACTATTTTGTTTTGTCACCGAAATGATCCCTTACATAACAATGTCTGCCCAAAAATCTAGCAAATGCTATTTCCTAAAATTATTTATTTTTACAAATGTGTTTTTTTATTTATCACAGCAGTGTGAAACTGTCTGTAATAGTGTCTGATCATTGAGGACTGTGTTGGTTAAATGAAAACTAATAGCATTTTCACAAATATGTGTATATGTTTTGACTGAAATGTGTATGTTTTGAAGTGTGTCATTTTGCAAACAATCTAGGAATTTGGCAAATTGAGTGTGGTGTTTGGATAATTGTGATTATATTTTGAAAAAAAAAGAACCCGGTTTTCAAAATTGTGTGTAAACAATTGAAAAAAACTGTAAATGAAACCCAGCAAAGACAATCCAGGTAGAACTCGAACCCATAATCCCCAGCCACGGAGGCTGATACCTTATCCATTAGGGCACTGGGACGTGCATTGACAAACTTGGCCTAAGACTGCATCTCCACAGTCTGATAATATTTGGTTAAATTACAATGATCTGTAGTGTTTCCATTTTTGCCAACTTAAATGAAAACCAGCAAAGATGACCCTGGTGGGACTCAAACCCACAATCCCCAGCTCAGAGCCTGATACCTTATCCATTAGGCCACTGGCCCTTCTACTGAAAAACACGGCCTAAGACGGCATGTCCACAGTCTGACAACATTTGGTTAAATTACAATGATCAGTAGAGATTCCATTTCTTGCCAAATTAAATGAAACCCAGAAAAGACGTCCTAGGTGGGACTCGACCCCACAATCCTCCACTACAGGAGGCTGATACCTTATCCATTAGGCCACTGGGTCTTAAATTGACAAGTATGGCCTAACACTGCATCTCCACAGTATGAAAATATTTGGTTAAATTACAATGATCTGTGGTGTTTCCATTTCTTGCCAAATTAAATGAAACCCAACAAAGACAATCCAGGTGGAACTCAAACCCATAATCCCCAGCTCCTGAGGTTGACACCTTATCCATTAGGACACTGGGCCATCCTTTGACAAGCTTGGCCTAAGTCTACATGTCCACAGTCTGGCAACATTTGATTTAATTATCATGGTCTGTAGAGTTTCCATTTCTTGCCAACTTAAGTTAAACCCAGCAAAGACGACCCAGGTGAGACTCGAAGCCAAAATCCCCAGCTCCGGACGCTGATATCTTATCCATTAGGGCACTGGGCCTCGCACTGACAAACTTGGCCTAAGACTGCATCTCCACAGTCTGATAATATTTGGTTAAATTACAATGATCTGTAGTGTTTCTATTTCTTGCCAAATTAAATGAAACACATCAAAGACAACCCAGGTGGGACTCGAACCCACAATACCCAGCTCCAAAGGCTGATACCTTATCCATTAGGCCACTCTTTAACAAACTTGCCCTAAGTCTGCATGTCCACAGTCTGGCAACATCTGATCAAACTATCATGGTCTGTAGTGTGTCCATTTTTTGCCAACTTACAGTTTTTTACAATCGTTTTTGCACTAATAACTGAACCTTAATGTCATTTTTCAAAACTCTAGATACAAAACTCAAAACAGTCATTATTTGTAACACAGGCTGTCCAGTGTTCAAAACTTTGCATATTGCGTTCATATCTTTAAAGAAGCCTTGCATTAGCAGAAGCTTTGTTTCAAAAAACGAATGTATAATGAAATATTATAGGAACATTACTTTAGATCACCCATACACAGGTTACCCATAGTTTCAATGTGTTTTTGCTAGTACAATCATTAAATATAGTTGTACAAAATATGTGATTCAGGTTTCATTTTTTTACTGTAGACTGAGAACAGTACAGACACAGTGGTATCATTGAAATACTGTAATGTTGAAATTACTGATAAAATAAATCTCAGCATAGGTTTTCTAAAGGAAAAATTTAGATTCAAAGTTTTAGCTGTTTTTTTTCAGCAGGGTACAGAATACAGTTTACAGTATACTGTACCCTGTTGAAAAAAAAAACTGCTAAAACCAGCCTAGGCTGGTTGGCTGGTCTTAGCTGGTTTTAGCTGGTCTCCCAGCCTGGTCAGGTTGGTTTTAGCTGGTGGTTTCCCAGCCTGACCAGACAGAAAAGTGGCCAATACCCCTCTAAAACCAGCCTGCTGACCAGCTATGACCAGCTAAAAACAGCCAAACAGCCTAGGCTGGTTTTGGATGGTTTTTTTTCAGCAGGGCTAATTTGTGTACCAACATTCTTTATACATTCTTTTTTTTTTTTTTTTACCAGGGTAGCCATTAACTCATTAAAAGCCCAAAAGCAATAACATAAAAATGACATCTTGCATTCAGTAATGTTGAATATGAAAATGTGTTCTGTAAAAGAGGTATATGGGGCCATAGAAACCATATCTGATAAAGAATGAAATATGACATCCATAGATACACAGTTAAAAAAAAAGGTACTGCAGAGGTACAATTTTGTTCCTGGCAACAAAACATATAAAGGTACCTTTAAAGGTACACAATGGGTCCTTATTTTACAATTATGTACCCAAATTTTTTTACCCTTGGTAACACCC
>NC_133366.1:34543379-34562772 GCF_049309525.1 Garra rufa | reverse complement strand
ATATAAAGAGAATATAGTCTAATATTTTGCAAGATGCTCTTCTTTAGACTTAATTTCTCTAGTAAACTAATGAATCGTGGACACTGATGACTTGCTGAGCTAAATGAAATGCTATGTGACATTTGGTTTACAAGCATTTGGTTTATTGACATTTTTCTGTGGTTGATGTATGTACACACAGATGAGTGATTTCTTATTGATTAAGACTATGATATTTATTTGCTTGGAGAGTATAGATGGCCTTTGTCATTTAGATCTACAAACATTTTTGTTCAGGGTTCACATGAACCTTGCAACCTTTAGGCAGGACTGTATATTGAGAGTTTAGAGAAAAATTATTTTGATTTTAGACAGTGTTTAAAATTAGTAGTAAAAAGTACTACACATTAAAAGTAGTAGTATAGAGGAAGAGTTGTTCACGCTCCGTGCTGCTGTTTAAACTGAGGTGTTTATACAGCAATCTGTCTCGCCACATCAGAAAGCGCCAAAAAGGCATTTTTTGTTTGAATTTCCTGAAAAAATTTTACATAATTTGAAAGATGAGACTTTGTTTCTCATGCAGTGGTTAAAACAGTGCTAGTATCAAGGTATTAAAGTATGCTACTCTTTAGTTTAAACATCATGGTAGATAAATATGTGACCCTGGACCACAAAACCAGTCTTAAGTCGCTGGGGTATATTTGTAGCAATAGCCAAAAATACATTGTATGGGTCAAAATTATTGATTTTTCTTTTATGTCAAAAATCATGAGGAAATTAAGTAAAGATCATGTTACATTACATTTTTTTGTAAAATTCCTACTGTAAACCTATCAAAATGTCATTTTTGATTAGTAATATGCACTGTTAAGAACTTAATTTGGACAACTTTAAAGGTGATTTTCTCAGTATTTAGATTTTTTTGCACCCTTAGATTCCAGATTTTCAAATAGATGTATCTCGGCCAAATATTGTCCTATCCTAACAAACTATACATCAATAGAAAGCTTATTTATTGAGCTTTCATATGATGTATATATCTCAGTTTTGTAAAATTTAACCTTATGACTGGTTTTGTGGTCCAGGGTCACATATAGTAATCATTCAGTACAATGGTATTTAGCAAATTACCATATTAGTAAATTATTACATTGTAATACATTACCAAAATTTGACTAGTTTGAATCCCATATTTAAATGTTTTAACAGTAAGAGTGCCAGCATGTATCATGTCTACTAGGGATATGTGCCATATAGAGTGAGAGAGAGAATGAAATAGCATATTAATTTATTACAATGTAATTACATTGTAATGAATGTATTACATTGCATTTGAGTTAAAAGACTGTTTCTTGCCAGACTTTCTGACTTTGACGCCCAGTTTGCATCTCTACATTTTAGTTGTATGTTTGTTTTGGCCTTAGTACTGACATACGCAACCTCCCGCATATGTGTGCGAGCATCTGAAATTGCAATAAGAAAATCCCATGACAAGAATTTCAACCACAAAGCAAGGAGGAAAAATGAGCATCACTGAGAGAAAGCGTATTTCAAAAATATAAAACACTGCGAACTGCACTAAAGTCATTGAATACATTCAAATGAGGCAGTAAATCAGCATCTTTACGATCCCCTGAAGTGTCTATATGCGGTTTAGACATAAGGAATACTGCGCGGGACGGCAGGACTCTTCTGCTATGCTTTATGGCTTGGTCAGGCGTTAACAGAACCTTCCATTAGCCTTCAAACAAAATCTCCCTTCAACCATGATTATTTGTTCCTGACAAACTTGTATGAGAGTGGAACTATGGGAAAGGTCACACAGAGAGAGGGAGATGATAATGTTGACTGTGTTTCATATGTAATGTAATCAGATATGTAAAGCTGACATCTTAACAGCTGCTCTGGGCCGAGTTTTATTGATTGGTTCATGGTGGTTAAGCCGAGGGAAACTTCTAGTAAGGCTGACTCGCAACCTGCTATTACAAATGTGAGGCGCACACGTACACGCGCAAACGCACACACAAACTGCGGTGATCGTTAAGCAGTAAATTACAGAAGGAAATCCTCGACGGCTGTATGTAATTCCCACTGGCAGATTGAGTGTGACTGGAAAACCACACCATCTCCCTCCACTCTCTCTGTTCGCTATGAGATTTTCAATCTATATTTTGTAATTGTAGATTACAGAGAAGCTGAATTTGGTCTCATCTACTTACTCGACGTGTGCGTTGGAGAAACCGAACCTTAAAGCTCCAAAATCAACAGCTCTGACAGACACATCCTTAAAGTGACCCGCTGAAGAAATGTGGGCTTAACTCTGTGTGTGTGAGTGTGGAAAGGACAGATGGACTCAAGCAGCTGTGTGTGTAGCCATTGGTTGTGACTGAAGTTTGCGGGTGTGTGAAAGACAACATTGAGGCCTCGTCTGTATTTGAACAGGAATATTTCAGTTTGACTCACCCCCACACACACACATATACTGTCTGCTGGAATCTACGGCAAATAGCTACGAGACTCAAAACATCTTGAAAAGATTTAGAGCGAGAGAGAGAGAGGGGAGAGAGGGGAAATAGAGTTACTATCTCCTGTCTTTCATCTTCGAGTGTTTCTTTGTCTCAATTGTTTTGATCTGTTTGTCTTAAAGAGAAAGAAAGAGCAACAGATAGACCGACAGAGGCAGAAAGAGAACGAGTCAGAGAGAATGGCACACAGGGAGACACAGACGGAGAGAAAACAAGTGGTTGTGGGAAAGTTGGTGGTTGTCTGTGTGCACCCACACTGGCACAATCAAATCCTGCTCTCTCACATAAACACACGCACTGAAGTCTCACTGACTTTTTGACCCTGAACTCATTGTAGAGCTGGATGCACAAACTTTTCATGATTATTCTACATTAATATTGTAAAGATTTTAAGCAGTTTTTATAAGCTATTTTTCTTTGTCCTAAAGAGTGTGTTATCAGATTAGTTTCTCCTCAGTTTTTCTTAATGCTTTGAGAGTGTTAAGAGCAAAAATAGCTAAATATAAATGCTAATAATAATTAATTATGTAATTATTCAAACAATTAATGATTAATTATTCTGTATTCTTTTGATAAAGCAGTGGTGAATATACATGCCTTGGTTATTAAGTATATTTTTATTTAAATTTTTGCATTAAACATTGAACTGTCTGTAATTGTTGTTTCCATCCTAGATTAAAATTTATGTACAGTATGAGTCAGAAAAACAATAAATGAATAAAGCAGCATTTCCATTGTTCAAAAAATGTCCAATTCTGGAAAAGGAAATTAAGTTGTTGCCACTTAAAAAGTAGCTGCTGTGGCTGCGGTCAGCAGCCGATGCCTTATGTTTGGGAGTTCTGGAAAGTAATAATAGCCACTTTGGCATTTCAGAATGACCAGAGCAAAATGTTTTCTTGTATGAGGGAATTATGTTTAAGTAAAATGACTTTTTTGATGCGCCTCTAGGAATTTATTTAATACATTTTTTACTCTTTATATTAAAAACTATGAATCAGTCACTGATTCCATGGCTTGTCCTTTTACCATAACATTCATTATATAACCTGGGTTTGCTTTCCGAACTTTTAGTGCAATCTTTTTTCTTTTTATTTTGACTAGAACCTAAACAGTTTATATGACTGGCGAATGCCCACCTCGCCAATATTTCAGTCTGCATTTGTGTGCATGTGTCTATGTGTGTGAGAAGAAGGGCAGCCTGTGCCCTAAGAGCCAGGCTTACAAGACGAGTGCTGAATGCCTCCAGTTCATAAACACCTCACTAATGAGCCTCTCAGGGGAAAGCAAATGATCAGCGCTCATTTCTTCACAGATCCCTCTAACATCTGCTAATGTGTGTGTGTGTGCGCGCATGACATTTTCATGGATGACAGGTGGTCTCCCCAAGACCACTGGATGTTAAGGAGAGAGAGAAAGTGTGAACCACACATTCACGCTCAGAGCACTAATCCATTTTCAGTGTTTTTATCAATGCGTCTCAGCTGTCAGTCGAGCCAAACTACCACATACTGTAGAACGAAGAACAAATTCACAAATGGCAAACTATATTAAAGTCACAATCAAACAAAGGTAGCAACAGATTTATTTGTCACAAATTATCACAAAATCCATCAATTGTAGATTAGATTTTAAGATGAGGATATTACACTTAAAAAAGAATGCAGTGAGTTGTATAGAAGTACGAATTTTAAGCAGACTAAATGTTTAGAGAAGTCTGTCCTTTCATTGGCAGATCCAGCTATGATATTTTGATTAAACTTTATGACGTCAAAAAACAACAACAGCATTGAAACATGCAGGTTCACATTAAGACCTACAGTTGAGGTCAAAAATTTACATACACCTTGTAGAATCTGCAAAATGTTAATTATTTTATCAAAATAAAATGGATCATACAAAATCAATGTTATTATTTGTTTTGTACTGACAAGATATTTCACATAAAAGACGTTTACATATACTGACCAACAAACAAGAGAAAAAAATAGTTTCATTTATAAAAATGATTTACATATGCTTGATTCTTAATACCGTGTTGTTCTTTCAGGTCCCACAATTGCTTTGGTTTTTCAGCATTTTGTGCTGTCAAAAATGACTGTATGATTTTGATATCCATCTTTTTACATGTAGGACAACCGAGAGAGTCATATGCAACTATTACAGGAGGTTCAAATGCTCACTGATGCTTTACAAGGAAACACAATGCATTAAAAGCTGGGGGATGAAAACTTTTGAATGTTAGTGTACGTTTTTCTTATTTTGCCTAAATATCATATTTTTTTCATTTAGTACTGCCCTTCAGAAGCTACAGAGGATACTTACGTGTTTCCCAGAAGACAAAATAAGTTAAATTAACCCTGATTTTCAAATTCATAAAGTATTCACCCGGCTTTTTGTGAAGAAAAATAAATTGATCTCAAAATCATACAGTCATTGTTGGAAAGGGTTCAAATACCCAAAAATGCTGAAAAACCAAAGAATTTGTAGGACCTGAAAGATTTTCTGAAGAATAGTGAGCAGTTTAACTTTTCAGGACAAACAAGGGACTCATGAACAAATATTACAAAAAAAAAACAGCTGTGGATCATTCAGGTATCAGGTACAAACACAGTATTAAAAATCAACTGAAGCATATGTAAACTTTTGAACAGGGTCATTTTTATAAATTCAACTATTATTTTCTTTTGTGGACTATATGTAAAGATCTGTTACAGACACAACATGCATTTTGCAGATTCTGCAAGGTGTACATAAACTTTTGACCTCAACTCTATATTATACATTTGCGAAAGAGATTTAAATTTCACCCAATATTTACTTAAAATTCTGTTTAAAAATTGGAACTAACACAAGGAAACTATAAAATGTGAAGGCATCAGCCAATTTCAATAATGTCAAAATTGCCAAAAACCAGGCAATTAATCAATGCTCTTTATATTTGTGTGTATAAGTAAAGTGAACTTGATAAGGAATGAAAAAACAACCAGAATGTGAAGAAAGAAAACTAAAAGAAATGAAAAATGGTGTGCAAATGCAGAATTCATCAACTTGCGGTCAAACCGAGCAGGCGCGCATTGGCAGTAGATTGAGAGTCTCTCTAACCCTGGCTGAAGCTTAAAATCTCTACACACGCCGTCTGAGTGAAATAACCGTTTCTGATGCTGTCCAAGCAAATCCAAACACTTTCAGCTCTGATGTTTGCATGCTTATCGTGTTATTTGCTGAGATAGTGTTGTTTCTGGTTCGTCATACTGCCGGTAATGTAACGTTTGCTATCAAAGGCTCAAGGATGTGATAGCATCTCCGTCTGTCTGTTTCTCCCTCTCACTTTCCACTCATTCCACCCTATCAGTTTACTTTCCTTCCTTCATTCCCTCTCTATCTCTGTTGAGCGCTATGTGGTAATACAGACTAATTTTTGTAGAATTTCTAGGATTATTCCACCACAAACTTATTAGGAACAGAATTTCGTTTTTAAAAAGTGTTGTTTTGCTTAGCCACAGTGCAGTGGAAAAAAGGCAAGCATCCATGTAAAACAGCAACTTTAAGACCAAGCAGAGTGCTTTGCCAATCGGTTACTTAAAGTCTCGGGGCTTAGGACAAAATGTTAATCGGTGGGCCCCTTTTTCCAATAAGCAGGCTATAGCATAGTGCACTTTAGTGGGCCCCCCTCGGGACAACATTCAGGGCTCGGGACAGCATTCTTGGTTTCCCATCCCCCGACGACGGCCCTGGTCGGCAATGGACGGAGCCCACTTAGCAAATCAGTTACGAATGCAGGGCGAAAGTCATATCAGCCAAATATATGATATGTTTTAGAATGTATCCCTCCCACCAGCTTTGATATTGAATCAAAATATATAGTAAATCACTGACAGGATTTCACTGAATTAACCTTTAACTATTTGATTAGTCATCGGCATCTGTAATATCTTTACAAGGTTATTAGACCTAAGTAAACCTAAACAAAAACATTTAGGATAACATGTTGGTGTCTGTGTATGGTTGTCCGTGCTGGTTTGTACTGCCCCCTAGTGGATGAAGATTAAATCCATCACTGCGGCTACATGCAGACAAGTGTGTGTGTGCAGACAAGTGTGTGTGTTTGAGTGAATATTTTTGATATTATAAATACCTGTCTGTCTCCCTGGCATTTTCATTTAAATCCTGCTGCTCTGTGATTGGTGCTGTCATGTGCCACTCATGAAAATGACAGGCATTTCGATGAATAGACCCCTCGGCAGACAGACAATCTATCTCTCTCTGGCCTGACCTTGCCGCACACACACACACACACACACACACACACACAGAGTGGATCTCTTACGGTCAGTGTGTAGTTTTTGGAGACTGAGTGTCTGTCTCCCATTATGATTGACGGCTGAGGAATTTGACTGACAGGTCTGGCTAGCTGAACTGGCTATTCATGATTTGCGAGGGTCCCATGCTGTGTGTGTATGTGTGTGCGGGTGTACGTCTATAAATGAGAGGGTTGTCTTTGAGAGTCTGCTTTGCGTGAGGGAAGACACTTCATTAAAGTCACCCCCTACGGAGACACGCACACAGGAACCCGTACGCATGCACACTCCACGGGTGAAAAGGTCAACCTTTGGGAACCCCTGAATGGAGATTTGATCACGTGACCGGGATTTCAAATCTGATCATGTGACCTCTTGAAAAAAACAATTCGGAAGCATTTTGGTAGCGACTATTAAGATAATTGATATTCATTGAAAGTAGTAAGTGAATTTATGGTTATAATTATTACTTGTGCGTTCTCCGTAAAAGAGAAAAAGAGTATAACGCATTGATTAGATTAGTTAACTTCCCTCAGTGTTTTATAGTGTTATATGAGTTTTTTCCCACAACAGGAGAAAAGAAAGAGTGAAAGTGACAGCAAGTGAAGGACAGAGAGTGGGATGAAAGCAGGGATTAAGCTTCTGTTAGTTTTTGTTCATTTATTGAAAAGAGGAAGAGAGCGAGTGAAGCACTTCCTCTAAAGGTGCTCAGGGGTCATCATTCAACCCTCTTTCTCTCTCTTTTATTCTCTGTTTCTTTCTCTGCTCTTGATGCCCTCCTGGGTGTTCCTCTCTATGCTGCCACTGAAGTTGTATATATGAGTGTGTGTGCGAGCCTCCCTAGTTGTCTCACCTCCCACCATGTCTTTTGTGCGTGTGTGGTGCTTTATTCGATGTTAGTCGCAGTCTAACAGTCGTTGAACTGGGAACAGCTTTTTTTAATTGTTTGATTTGATTTAAATAGTTTGTCTGTGCCTGAATTCGTCCCGCTCTCATCTGGGTGACAGCTGGAATGTTTGTGCTGTAATCCAGAAGTACGTTTGATCTCATAAATGCGCACGCAGATCGGTGTCGGTGTTCTGTACAGGCACAGATGAACCTGATTAAAGACGATTCCCATTCAGTTCACATTCGGGTCATGTCAGGATGACATTTTTAAAGAGCGCTGAAGACTTACCCAGGCTGTTTAAATGTCTGCTCTGATGCCTAAAGTGCCTGAGACTTCAGTTAGAAATGTTTGTTTAGTCTCATCATAACTGTGTGCATTAGAGTTTGGTGTGTGTGCATATTTGTTGCCTTTCTTCTGCGGTTATATTTGAAAAGAGGGAATATTTCATTTTGTTCTTGTTTTCCATCCTACTTTCTTTTTGTTTTGTTGTTTATTTTCTCCCGCTGACAGTGTCTGCAGATGTCGATGAATGCTAAATACTATGTGTGATTGCGTTCTTTTTATGTCTTGTTTGAACACAAGGCTATTAGTCATGTGTAGATTTCACACTGGAGGATTTTGCTGAAGTGATTAATTATATCTTTCCTTTACTTTTCTCTAGTAACTGTCTTCTCTTTCTTCAGTTTTTTATATTGACTATTTATCTAAAGCAGCTTGAGACAAATTTCATGATTCATAAAACATCTACTTTGTTGTTTTGACTCTTCTTTCAGACATTTTGTCATTATTTACACACCCTCCCACCTAAACCTGTATGATTTTCTTTCTTGAGTAATACAAAAGAAGACATTTTGAAAAAGTTCCCTGCTCTTTTCCATACAGTAACAATCAATGCAGACTGGAGGTTTCAAGTTTTCAAAATAATCCAAAAGCGTTATAAAAGGATCCCAAAAATGACCCACTAGGGGGGTCTCGGCCACCTTTCACAGGGGCCCTTATACAGTCAAACTGAAATGTATTCAGACAACTTCAGTTTCTCAAATTATCACAGTTTATTCACTATAGTTTAGAAAATGATACTAAAACATGACAAGAACTCAGTGTTAAACTGTCTAAACAAATTCATCTTAATAATTTTAGATAACTTTGATAGAAAAGTATGTAATGAATTAGGTTGAATAGCTGTCGGCTGATAAATTTAATACTTTAATAATTTAGGTTAACAAATTACCAATAAATAAATCCACAGATCATTCTAATACAATTCTGTCTTTATAACTGCTTATGATTGTTAACATTCTCTCTCTTTATTTGCCAGTGACCTGAGTGAAAATCAAATCCAGGGGATTCCCAGAAAAGCATTCAGAGGAGCTACTGAGATCAAAAACCTGTGAGTTTTCTGTATCTATGTGTGAAATAGAGAAAGAGAGAAAGAGAGCTTTGAATTAATGATTGTGTGCTTTAATGAGATGCCTAGGCAAACTGACCATCACACACACACACACACACACACACACACACACACACACACACACACACACACACACACACACACACACACACACACACACACACACACACACACACACACACACACACAAAAACTGCATTAAACCAGCTCTTTAGACTGTCGTTTGCATGTTATCTAGCACTTATCATGCTGGCCCTTAATAAGTGTGATTATGGGGTAATAGGGTGTAATAACCACATTAATATGTATGATTCATTAGCATACATTTTGTAGATTGGAGTCCTTTGTGGGTGATCATGATTTAATCCCATTTACGTGATGAGCTAAAGTAGCTAATTGCTATATCGGTATTCTGGTCCTTGTTAGCTAAACGTCAGCAATGGATGATGGAAAGAAACCCAGTGAACTCCAAGATGAGAAGGACCAATTTGACCATGAAACCTATACTTACACTGTGGTTTACCATACAGTATTGTTGTTGTAACTAAAACTAAAGGTGTTAAAAAACATTTTTGCTGATTGAAATAAAGCTGAAATAAATAAAGTATTAGATAAAAAAAACTTACAAAAGCACATAACAAAATTACTAAAACGTAAAAACGAAAACGTAAAATATAAAACTAAAAGATATTAGTGTGTTACAGTTTTTTCCAGACGCTAGGACACATTTCTCAATACTTAGGTCACTTTTGCAAAACTCTTGACACAGTGAGCACAACAGAAGTCTATGTAGGCTAAACTGAGGATCAGTTATCATTGTTTTGGCACAAAATGCATTCAATGACTACATCTCTCAAATTTCATGAATTATTTTCTCACTCAGACACAACAACTGACAAAACTCTTTGTACGTACAGCACATTTTGCACATGCTTACATACTGTTTTCAAAACTGTTAAACTTATGTTCCAAACAATAACATAATGCAAAACTGAACAAGACAGCAAAATTCAACAGCATTATTTTATTGAGACATATTTCAAATCTAAAAATGCAGTAGATTAGCATTACTTTTTTATCTGTATCAGTAGATGGTGTGGATACAAATTCTTGCATTTTGGAATGACTTAGTAACAAAAAAATAAAAAATAAATAAACAACATAAAATATTGACGAATTCTGCATCATGTCTGATTCGTTCCAGTAACATATATTGCAGTTATAAACAATATATATTGCAATTATAAACAGATGTTTCCTTGTTTTACACAAGAAAACAGTGTGTAATGCTACATGTTGTTAGTGTTTTTTAGCTCATTGTTTTGTGGGTGACAAAGTGTGTTTGTCAGCTGTCAACCTTTGCTAGTGTTCTGGAAGAATAAGTTTATTTGAGACCTGAATAAAGTGTTTTGGTAGTTGTAGTGCATTTTGAATGTGAAATGAACTGTTTTGCCAAGCTGAAAGTCAGTTAGGAGAATTGTGTGAAGAGTTTTGCAAAAGTGACCTAAGTATTGAGAAATGTGTCCTAGCGTCTGTAAAAAACTGTAATAATATTAAAATAAAACTGGTAACATAGTTACCCATAAATGTCCATGGAAATAATAAATGTTCATAGATTTTACAAAAAGTTATATGTAAATGTTATACTATGTTATACTTATCCTACGAGTTTGAACTTCCAAAATGCAGTTTAAATGCAGCTTCAAAGGGCTCTACATGATCCCATCCGAGGAAGAAGTGTCTTATCTAGCAAAACAATCAGTTATTTAAAAAAAAAAAAAAAAAAAAAAGACAATTTCTATACTTTTTAACCTCGAATGCTCATCTTGTCATAATTTCTTTACGACTGAAGAAAGAAATACATGAAAATCTTGGATGACAAGGGGGTGAGTAAATTATTTGTAATTTTTTGTTCTGGAAGTGAGCTTACCCTTTAAAATAGTTAGAATGTTCTGCTGTATTTTAGTGGGCTAAAGTGATTTTTGTCATCCTCATTCTTGACCCAACCTATTCAAAAGTCTTTCCAAGGCCCATTGGGAAGGAAAGCTTTCTGGAGATAAAACAAGAACAGTCCATTTCAATGCTTTCTCCAGCTCTGTTCAGTGTAAAGTCGGTCATATGTGTGTGATGATTTCTGCAATGACAAAATACTCCACAAAATGAACTCTGTCCTCTATCTCTCTAAACACATGCTCTACTGTCATGCCATGTTAGAAAAGATAATTGGCTTGTTACTTCAGATTTTCAGAGCCAGTTACAACCAGTGTTGAAAAAGAAACATTCAAAAGTAATGCATTACAATATTACTCCCTAAAAAAGTAACTAATTACGTTACTTAGTTACTTTTTAAGGAAAGTAATGTGTTGCATTACTTTTGTGTTACTTTTTAAATCTGGACAGGGCTTGCTTGTTTGTTTTCAATATATTAAAAGCTATATTTTTGCCAAATGTAAAATCCCTTTCACACCAAAAGCCTCAGGCTGAAGGAAAAGTAAATTCACATCTGTACAGTAGAATGAAGAAGAAGAAAGTTCAACACTCATCAGCTAAAAAACAAAAAACAAATGTTAGTTTATCTGAGTAATTTTTGAAGATCAGCAGTAAAGATACTGATTAATAAAATGGGATTAAATACATAAAGGATATTTGTATTATTTAACAGATTTAATTATTTTAGTTTGCATAATATTCTGAGTTGCATTTCACTGTTTTTATTCATTTTGAGGAATACTGAATATGTTTGTTTTTGTGAGCGAGATGAATTAATGCATGTTTACATTTATTCTAAAACTAAGGTAACATCTTACTCCATATTTCTCTCAACATGGGGACAGGAGTAGCCTGGCAAGCCAGACCCACATAAATGTAGGGTCTGGGCACTCTCCATAGACAGGGCTCAACCGGAGGGGTGGGATAAACGGTTGTCTTTCAAACTCCTCGCCACGCAATAGGATAGCGCTACAACCAATCAGAGACTTAGTCGGTCAGGTGACGTAGTCAGAGCGACGAAGATTTTTAACAAAAGTCAGTGCACTGTGCAGTCTGTCAGCTAAATAATAGACATAGATGGGCACTAAACCTTTAAAAGTAAACAAAAACATGCACAGACAAATCCAAATTACACCCTGCGGCTCGTGACGATACATTGATGTCCTAAGACACGAAACGATCGGTTTTTGCAAGAAAATGAACAGTATTTATATAATTTTCTTTTTACCTTTGATACACACCCACGTCCATCTGTCATGAGCACGAGTTTAGCATATCTATGATTCGACTCGTCACATGTGAACGCGCTTTGATGTAGTATACGCAAACACCGAAAGGGGAAATATGTAAAAAAAAGTCCAGGATGAGTTTGCGCAAGCAAACGTAATCTTTTTCAGCTTTAAATGGGTTTGAACAACCAGGACAAGCGCAAGTAATTACCATTTTGAATAGCCGATATATCCACAATCTCTTGTGCTGTGTAAACAATGAGTGTCGTATCCACGCCACAGATCGCTTCCGGTGTTTGCGTATTCTACACCACAGCGCGTTCAGATGTAACGAGCTCCTGCTCAGGACACATGGACGTGGGTGTGTATCAAAAGTAAAAAAATATATAAATACTGTTCAGTTTTCCACGCTTAATTCACGGAACCAGGAATTCATGTCTGACTGAACTTATGGTCGCAGGTCAGACGTCATCATGTTAAGCCCGCCCACCGACTCGTGATTGGCCCGGTACATCTTGGATTTTTCGGAAATTTAAGTGAATTGAGAGTAACTAGACTGACCTTAGAAGCAAATGTAATTTGCTGCCGCTAGGGGCGCGTCTAGATTCTAGGCTAGGACAGGAGAGCTTTCAATCAATAAATAGGAAAAAAAAGTAACTGGTACTTTACTAGTTACTTGAAAGAAGTAATCTGATTTAACCCCAACACTGGTTACAACTAAATGTTTATGTTTAGTTTTAACATTAATCTTGTTAGGGGAAGGGCTCCTAAAGCTGCTAACCACACAGAAACACCAAAGTCAACTGAGAAATCATTGTTTGTGTGTTTGCATGTTGTCTGCAAGTAAACAACAGTAATTAATGAACATAAAATTGTCTGATGCAAAGTCAATAATACTCTCTCGCACACATGCGCACAGGTTTTTATTGATATATCAGCTTAGACTACCATTAGACCTTCAAATGACTCTTTCTCTGTCACTTTCGATCTCTCTAGTCGCCTGCACTCAAATAATCTGCTGTGTGATTGCCATGTGGCCTGGCTCTCTGATTGGCTGAGACAGAGGCCCCGCCTTGGCCTCTACACACAGTGTATGGCTCCGCCCTCCCTGAGGGGCCACAACATTGCTGAGGTTCAGAAGAAAGAGTTTACGTGTACAGGTACGTTTTTGTGTGTGTTTTATTTGTATGGCTTGTATACAGAAGATAAGAGCTTGTGAGAAAAAAAAGAGAATAAATACATGCATTTGCTGTTTTGTGTTGTCAAAGCTTTCATATTCTGTCCATTTTTCGGCTGTTCCCTTTCTTTGCTCATGCTTTCAAGACTTCAGTGAAGGCAAGTTATTTGTGCTGAAATAACATGGGCAAAAAAGTTTGCTTTACTTCAAATTGCATTTAGTTGCAATATGCAGTTCACAACTTTTTTGCTCGAGAAAGTTATTATTTTTTAAAATTTAATTCAACCTTCAAACTCAGCCTTCCTTTGTGTAGCGCATACCCCTGCGTCCCCATCACGTCTCTGTATGTGTGTTTTAGGGCCCCAGTCACACTCGTCCTGTAGTGTGCTGCAGTGTCCTGAGCTGTGCACCTGCAGTAATAACATCGTGGACTGCCGGGGGAAAGGTCTGACTGAAATACCCACTAACCTGCCAGAAACAATCACTGAAATGTGAGTGAGCAGCAGACATACACAAACATCCAGACGTTTAGATAGATAGATAGAAGTTAGAAATGTAACTTTTTAGGGTATGCATAAAGGAATAGTTTGGTCAGAAACACACACACACACACACACACACACACACACACACACACACACACACACACACACACACACACACACACTCTCACACATACGTAGAGCTGTCATCATATGTGTCTTCCTCAGTCTTGTATTAGGTTGAGTGTAATGGTGGATTTGTTTGGCACTAGTCTGATGTCTGCCTGCTTTTTGACAGATGTAGCTTCCACATTCCACAAACACACATACACACAGTGAGGGTTGTATCTGTATCAAATATTTTAACTACGGAGGCCATGCTGAAGTCATGCGCATTAATGCAGTGTGGAAATGGATTTATTTTATCAATGGCATCTCTTCTGTGGGCCAACGCTCTGCCAACGGGGCCTGGATTGAGACGCCACATCTTTTTTAAACTGTTGTGCCTCTCAGTGCCAGGGTCATTGTCTGTCTTTTTTCTTCCCTTCCTTCTCTGTCTGTCATCCCTTCGTTTTTCTTCCTCTGAAAGCCGCATGCAGGGTCTTGGCAGATGAGTCGGATTATCTCATTTGGCTCCGGTTGAATGAAATGTGTGTGTGTGTGTGTGTGTGTGTGTGTTCGTCCACCTATGCGGGAGCCCGATTTTCATGCTCTGTCAACTTTGGAGAGCTTATCTGATTTATGACATATTTACTGTCAAAGAGAAGAAGAGATATCTAGAGAGAGACAGCGAGAAGGCGAAACGTTATAAATAAGCATTTCTATATGTTGAATGCTGGGGTACTGAATAAATAATATATTTATGCTTCTTATTACTTGACTTGGTAGGTAGGATGATTACTACTGATGTTGATTTATCTTTTATTCCACTAACACTACATCAACCTTTTATCACATTTTTGTATTTAATGAAAAATTTAAATTATTTTTACAATTGAAATACTTTTTATTGTCTGTTTAAACATGCACTCAAACTAGGGCTGTCATGATTCCTCAATTAAATTTGAGTACTCTATTTTGAAAAAAATCCTTGATTGCAATTTGCCCTGCAAAATACCGGAAGTGGCGCATTTCACAATATAATGCTATTTTAAATGCAGAAACGCTACTGTTTAATTAAACAAATATATGCGCTTTAAATATTTTACATGCATGTATGTTACATATGGGCACCGTTCACAGTAAATGTTGCTCCACACAGTTATCATTTACATGTGTGGAGCATTTTAGAGTCAATCTCTGTATATTATAACGTTCATCTCAGAACGCAATGTGAGCCATTTCATCAGATTTGTAAGGTAAATCATTTATAAACCTACACAAACACAGGAGAATACGTCAATATCTTTCTCAATATTCTAACTGTTCATTGCGATTTCGAAATAAAATCTCATACAAACTCACATTCTGAGTTTACACGTTTTGATGTCCACATATTCAAGAAATTACAGCGGCTGTAGTATTTCTGGCGTACAGAAATGGGCAAATATTAAAGATTAAGTGGACATTTGAATTAAATGTTGTTTAGTTCATATTAAACAAGTATTAGATCGTGATTACTCAATTAATTGTCTGAATAATTAGCCAATTACTCTATTATAAAAAGTTTGATACAAAAATCGTTAGATACAGCCCTAAATCAGCATCAGTTTTGGTTTGAAAAACAGTAGTTAGCCATCAGCTATGCATGCATGTTATTGAAATAACATAAAGAGTAAAAAATAAAACAGTATAAAATGTGACCCTGAACCACAAAACCAGTCATAAGGTTTAAATTTTTGAAATTGAGATTTATATATTATAAGACGCTTTGTATAAATAAGCTTTACATTGATTTATTTTTTCATTCATATTAAGAAAATTGCCTTTAAAGTTGTCCAAATGAAGTTCTTAGCAATGCATATTACTAATCAAACATAGGTTTTGATATATTGTATTTATGTTAGGAAATTTACAAAATATCTTCATAGAACATGATCTTTACTTAATACCCTAATAATTTTTGGCAAAAAAATAAAAGAAATAAAGAATAAAGTAATATTTGCGATAGTTAGAAAGTCACAACGAGAAATAAAGTCACATCGGTGAGATATAAAGTCAGAATTATGAAAAATAACACTGCAACTGTGAACTATAATATGTCAGTAGTGACAATAATGAGAAAAAAAAAAATCACGATAACCTTTTCCTTCTTACTATTTTTTAATCAGAGCGGGTAATAGGCTTCCAAAGTCATTATTCAATTTATACTCAAGCAAAAGTATCTGATAAGAGGGAGGTTACTGAGATAAAGTGAGACGGCCCATTAGGTGACCCACTCCATGTATATTAAATCCTATGGCAGCCTTATGATGTGACCGACTTAATGTAAAATACAACAGTTTTGCTACTAACATAACTGATACTAACCTAACTGTTCTTTTCCTAAAGGCTAAATGTTTCAAATGCAGAAAAAACCCTAAGTGCACTTTTAAGGCAATGTTGAAATGTCAGTGTGTTCATAATTCAATTTTTCATAGAACACAGATGTTGGATTTGTTCTTAGTCTGACCAAATCACACAAGCACACACTCATCCAGACATGGGCACTGCCTCAAACTGGAACTACAGCAAACTGACACAGCTGCTACACTGTGATTAAAGTCATCCCAGAGATATTGACATTAATCTTACATTTGTGCCTGTCACGTTGATTTCCCCCCTCTCTTGTCCTGGTACCTCTCTTATTGTATTAAATTTCTTTATTACAAAAACAGACCCTAAACTCAGAATTAATGTCCAAGGTTTAGCATTCCAAATCAGTCATCGCCCATCACCCATCATACTTTTCCAATAACTCCTCAGTACTGCTGTCAGTGCCCATTATTTTCCAGTTTGCCTCACCTGGATTATTCCCTCTGCCACATTCCCTCCATTTGCTGATCTGGTTTATTCTCTCTGTTCACAGCCGACTGGAGCAGAACTCCATCAAGATTATTCCACCAGGAGCATTCTCACCTTACAAACGGCTGCGGAGAATGTGAGTGTGTCCATGCGAGCACACATACATACATAATCACACTTAAACTTGTTCGCACTTGTTCCTCATCTTTCTCTAATTTTCGTCTCTTTTTTTAGAGATTTGAGTAATAACCAAATAACTGAACTGGCTTCAGACTCCTTCCAAGGTCTCCGATCTTTGAATTCTCTGTAAGTATATATGTGTATTTGTGTGTGTGTGTGTGTGTGTGTGTGTGTGTGTGTGTGTGTGTGCGTGAGAAGAAAATGTAAGAGTTATATTAAGCCTCCATCATTCTTTCAATTTTTGATGATCTGACTCATTCAAGCTTTTAGAGAACAGAGCAGATAGATCCCTGTAGAGTCTGAGTCAACCTAACCGCCATTCAAACATACAGGACATTTTCCGTTTCAATAGATTAACAGTTTTAACGGCATTTAAGTAAATAAATTAATATTGATCTTATTAGAAAACGTAAGGAGTTGGCAGTTTGTTTGGGAAGAAGTAAGCATGGTAATTCCAAGACAAATGACACAAAAATACTCATACTGTATATGGCTAAAACCTTAAAATATGAAACACTAATATAAGCTCTTGCTCAAACATATTAAGCTATTTGTTTTGGCCTGGCATGCAATGTTTGTGTTTTAGGGGGATGGGATGTATATGTCCTTTTCGCGTGGTCTCTGTATTTTCTTTGGTTTACTTTACTGAGCGGGTTCCAATGAGCCAGAACTTAGTGTGGCGGAACAGTTCTCCCTCTCTCTCTCGTTCCCTTCGGACCAGCCTCTTAGGAACACCAGCCAGCCATTTAAAATCTCTCCTCCTGAAAAAATACAATTTCAAGCCAGAAGAGTGATCCAATGTGAAACATAAGCGAACACACACATGCAAGTCCTGATATGACATCACAGTAATGAAATACTTCAAATGCAAGCTCAGACCTTTTTTTTAGATGCTGATTTTGATGGAAAATCTGCCTGTTAAACAGAATTCGAATTTGTAGCTTAAAGAATAATCTAATTAGTCAAAATATTTAATGAATAAATGTACAAAAGAACAACTTTGTACAACTTTGTGAAAGACAGACGTTCCAAAATCTTGAAGCTTTCTGTAGAGTTTCTGTGTGGGCTGCACATATGTAGGAAATCAGCATATAGCCAAAGCCACAATACCATTATTCATTCTAAAATAAAAATGCCAATAAATTTTTAGCCCTGCGTGGCCTTTTTAGATTAGTTCTGTATTTGCCAATATTCATCACCCATTTTTACGACAACCTCAGTTTGCGTAGGGTTATAGACCATTAAGATAAAGTAATGAATATGAGATGTAATTGATATATTCATCACAAGAAGATTATTGCGCATATGTTTTTCATGAATCTGCGTCCATATGATTTCATTTGTGTTTAAATATGATTCGTCACTGGTTGCACTAGGATGATTTGTGGTGGTGCATCTTGTGCTCTGTTTGAGGAACCTTTTTTTGATGAATGGTTGTGTGTGTGGGTGGGTAATGAACATCTTTAATCTTTGCTTTTATTTAATGTTCCCTTGTGTTTCTGCCTTTCAGGGTTTTATATGGGAATAAAATCACTGAACTTCCCAAAGGCCTTTTTGATGGACTATTCTCATTGCAGCTACTGTGAGTAATGCACATTCTATGAATTTATGCTTGAAAATGCCATGAACAAAGGGCTTTTATTTCTTTTTGAGTGTGGGTGGGTCAGGTTTTGCCAAGTAAGGACCAGCCTTTGGAAAATGGTTTAATAAACATACTCAATAATGACTCAATTAAAATCTAATAATGCCAAATGTGTGTGAGGGGAAATATCGTTAACTCAGTACAGAGTAATAGAATGAAAATGTATTTATTTTACACCAAGTATAGTTCAAGTCCACTAACATATTTACTGACATATCGCTTAAGGCTTACTGATATAAACATTGTAATTAAACTTTATTTGGAGTACTACTTATGCACAATGCACATTTCTTAATACTAAGCCTAAAATATGTTTTAATGCCACTATTGATGAAGATTGTATGATCTTAAAAAATATCTGTCTTTAAATGCAGAATATTTAAAGTGTATCTAAAGTATACTTGCAATAGTTCCACTTTAGCACAGTCGAATATACTTAAGTATATCTTTAGCTGGACTTCCGCACTACTTCCACACAATTAAAGTGCATTAAGTACAAAATTAGTTGTTCCAATTTAGCAGACTTTAAATATACCAGTTTAGTATACTAAAAGTACAACTGCAGGGTAGTTTTATTAAGTACATAATATGTAAATGTCAATATTGTCAATTTTGTAATTTAAATGAGTATTAGTAACATACTTTGAAA
>NC_133366.1:34382349-34542879 GCF_049309525.1 Garra rufa | reverse complement strand
AGATCGTTCCACCAGGCAGGAATGGTGAACGAAAATGTTCTGGAAAGTGAGTTCATGCCTCTCTGTGGTGGTACAATGAGGCGTCTTTCACTAGAGGATCTCAGACTCTGGGTGTGTAAATTAGGTCAAGTTGGTTGCCAGATTTGTGAGTGCATTGTCACGTTGATGAATGAGGTCAGGGTCCAAAAATGCAGGTGAGGAATTTTTAATTAAACAAACAAACAAACAAACAAAACAAAAGGCCAACACGGCACAACAAGACACAACATAAGCAAGAGCAAGACTGGAGCAAGAAAGACAGACATCCGAATACACACCAAACTGAAAACAGAAACCAATGCAACCTCGACGAGTGGTGGGAGAGTGGAGACTAATATAGTCCGTGGTAATGGGAAACAGCTGTGGGTGTAAAGTGTTTGATGAGATAGGTGTATGTGATCAGGAGAGAAGTGCGGGAGGAAGGAAGATAGTGACCTCTGGTGGGGAAGGGAAAACACCACAGTCCAGACTCGTGAC
This sequence comes from Garra rufa, assembly GCF_049309525.1. Classification (NCBI taxonomy): domain Eukaryota; kingdom Metazoa; phylum Chordata; class Actinopteri; order Cypriniformes; family Cyprinidae; genus Garra; species Garra rufa. The sequence continues at coordinate 34,542,363 of NC_133366.1, read as the reverse complement.
AGGACCCCTCCTCTAAGGAACGGCTCCCAGACGTTCCACAAAGGCCGAAAAAAAATCTGGAGGGAGGAGGAACGGGGGAATGGTGAACCAGGGGAAGGGGTGGCGGGCCAGGCCCGTGTAACGGCAGCAGGCCTGGAGACAAAGGTTCCGGGAGGCTGGGCGAGACCAGCGTAGGGCTTGGGAGCTCGGGCAGGGCGTGACCGGTCTCAGGAAAAACATGAGCGGGCACTGCCGCCAGAGGAACGTCAGCGGGCACCGCCGCCGCCAGAGAAACGCGAGCGGGCACCGGCGCCAGAGGAACGTCAGCGGGCACCGCCGCCAGAGAAACGTCTGCGGGCACCGCCGCCAGAGGAACGTCAGCGGGCACCGCCGCCGCCACTGGAACGTCAGCGGGCACCGCCGCCGCCAGAGGAACGTCAGCGGGCACCGCCGTCAGAGGAACCTCAGCGGGCACCGCCGTCAGAGGAACATCAGCGGGCACCACCGCCAGAGGAACGTGAGCGGGCACCGCCGCCGCCAGAGGAACGTGAGCGCCTCTGCCGCCGCCATGTATCGGACGCGCTCCAGCGCGGGCACCACTCCGTAAGCGGGCACTTGACCGGACTCGAAAAAAAATAACCTCCCCGCTGGACCCATTTGAAGAGGTTGCATTCTGTCATGTTGCGAGAGATGAATGAGGTCAGGGCCAAAAAATGCAGGTGAGGAATTTTTAATTAAACAAACAAACAAACAAAACAAAAGGCCAACACGGCACAACAAGACACGACATAAGCAAGAGCAAGACTGGAGCAAGAAAGACAGACATCCAATACACACCAAACTGAAAACAGAAACCAATGCAACCTCGACGAGTGGTGGGAGAGTGGAGACTAATATAGTCCGTGGTAATGGGAAACAGCTGTGGGTGTAAAGTGTTTGATGAGATAGGTGTATGTGATCAGGAGAGAAGTGCGGGAGGAAGGAAGATAGTGACCTCTGGTGGGGAAGGGAAAACACCACAGTCCAGACTCGTGACAGGACCCCTCCTCTAAGGAACGGCTCCCAGACGTTCCACAAAGGCCGAAAAAAAATCTGGAGGGAGGAGGAACGGGGGAATGGTGAACCAGGGGAAGGGGTGGCGGGCCAGGCCCGTGTAACGGCAGCAGGCCTGGAGACAAAGGTTCCGGGAGGCTGGGCGAGACCAGCGTAGGGCTTGGGAGCTCGGGCAGGGCGTGACCGGTCTCAGGAAAAACATGAGCGGGCACTGCCGCCAGAGGAACGTCAGCGGGCACCGCCGCCGCCAGAGAAACGCGAGCGGGCACCGGCGCCAGAGGAACGTCAGCGGGCACCGCCGCCAGATAAACGTCTGCGGGCACCGCCGCCAGAGGAACGTCAGCGGGCACCGCCGCCGCCACTGGAATGTCAGCGGGCACCGCCGCCGCCAGAGGAACGTCAGCGGGCACCGCCGTCAGAGGAACCTCAGCGGGCACCGCCGTCAGAGGAACATCAGCGGGCACCACCGCCAGAGGAACGTGAGCGGGCACCGCCGCCGCCAGAGGAACGTGAGCGCCTCTGCCGCCGCCATGTATCGGACGCGCTCCAGCGCGGGCACCACTCCGTAAGCGGGCACTTGACCGGACTCGAAAAAAAATAACCTCCCCGCTGGACCCATTTGAAGAGGTTGCATTCTGTCATGTTGCGAGAGATGAATGAGGTCAGGGCCAAAAAATGCAGGTGAGGAATTTTTAATTAAACAAACAAACAAACAAAACAAAAGGCCAACACGGCACAACAAGACACGACATAAGCAAGAGCAAGACTGGAGCAAGAAAGACAGACATCCAATACACACCAAACTGAAAACAGAAACCAATGCAACCTCGACGAGTGGTGGGAGAGTGGAGACTAATATAGTCCGTGGTAATGGGGAACAGCTGTGTGTAAAGTGTTTGACGAGACAGGTGTATGTGATCAGGAGAGAAGTGCTGACATAGTTGAGTTCAGGATCCCATTATCACCTTTCCTTCTCCTGCTCAATGACAATTCCAATTTGGAACTTTCTCTTCAACAAAGGCGCATATTGTGGGCTGGACTCACTGCAGCTAAGAAAATGTTGGCATTGAGATGGCAGCCACCTCATAATTTGTCATGGCAACAATGGGCCAACTCTTTTTTAGACATTGTCATGATGCAGAGATCAGTAGCCCGGTTGCATGCAGCCAGTCAGAAAACAATTAATGCATGGGATGTAGCTTATAATTTGGTTAAAGAAAGAGTGCAGCATAATTATCCATAAGGTGCCAGACGATTTATGTTTGTGTTTTATTCTTTCACTTTTATACATTTATTTTCTTGATGTGTAGTATATCTTGAGATCCGGGGTGGGATGGTTTAGGGGGTCGCCATAGGGTTGGGGTGGGGGGGGGGGGTTAACTGTGTGAGTTTTTATTTTTGTTTCTATTCTGTGTTTCATGTATATCTTGTGTTGTATGTCTCTGAAGATACACAATAAAAAACATTTGATCAAAAAAAAAAAAAAAAAAGGACAGAAGTGCGGGAGGAAGGGAGATAGTGACCTCTGGTGGGGAAGGGAAAACACCACAGCCCAGACTCGTGACATGCATGTAGTGACAATGCTTTTGAGATCAAATGAAGCTAGGAGCGAATGGAAGTCTGCAGCATAAGGTTTGTCTAGGGGAATGTTAAAGTCACCAAAGACTAAAAGTGGACTGCCATCCTCTGGAAATGAGGACAGCAGCCCATCCAGCTCCTCTAAGAAGATGCCGATTTGACTAGGAGGGCTGTAAATTAGCACAACATGGAGTTTTCCAGGAGATGTTACAGTTATTGTATGAGATTTAAATGAGTTATAATTGCATAGGGGAGAATGTGTTGGGTATTTCCAGTTGTTCGAAATGAGCAATCCAGTACCCCCACCCCTCCCAGTCTGACGAGGGGTGTGAGAGAAAGAGAAGTTGTTAGATATAGCAGCTGCGGTTGCTGAGTCTTCTGGACGAATCCAGGTCTCAGTCAAGGCCAGGACACTCAGTCCAGATTGCAAAGAAAAGGCAGAGATGAAGTCAGCTTTGTTGACAGCTGACTGGCAGTTCCAGCAACCAGCTGTGTAAAAAGAAAGGTTCAGTGGATGAAGTGTTGATAGGACGCAGGTTAGTAAGATTACGTTGGCGTGTGCGTGTGATGTTAGGGCGGTGTTTAAAGACCACTGGAATGAATTGGACACACATGATAGAGGAGGACAGAAAGGACAGTGAAGAAAGGGAAAGTAAGAAATACTTAAGTGCGTTGCCGGTTTCGTTTCTCAGTTAAAGTCGCGCAGGAAAAAGTTGCAGGTCTTTACCCTCGTCGGTCTTCACGCAACGAGGCTGAACGCTTCTGCATCAGCTAGCAGATCATAATTAAATACACAACTAAACTACACTTCAGTGATAACAGCACCCTGCTGAAAAAAGCCTAGGCTGGTTGGCTGGTCTTAGCTGGTTTAGGCTGGAAGTAGTTGGTTTTAGCTGGTCTCCCAGCCTGGCCAGGCTGGAAAAGGTCCAAAACCCCTCTAAAACCAGCCTGCTGACCAGCTATGACCAGCTAAAACCAGGCTGGTTGACCAGCTAAAACCAGCCAACCAGCCTAGAATAACAAAAGCTTCCCTTAACCGGCGGCTTCCCTGGTGGAAAAAAAACAGCTAAAACCAGCCCAGGCTGGTCGGCTGGTTTTAGCAGGTCAACCAGCCTGGTTTTAATTGGTCAGCATAGCTGTTTTTTTCAGCAGGGTTAGTATTCAAATTTTAATAAGTGCAATCAAAACTACAATTTAAAACGAAAACAATAGCAAGACAAATAAATAGAAATGAATAAGTACTTTCTAGCAGCAACTAAATGTAACAATGCCTACTGAAAACAGAGTATTTAGGCAGACACTTACGTGCTGTCGTTGCTGTCTGCTCCTGAGGACTGAAATCACTTCTCCCAGAATATGGAGAGTGACCACGCGTTTTTAAGCAGTACTCTGTTGCTGGGCACGCCTACTTAGGTAAGTCACCCGAAAGTCTACAGCACGGCAAATGGCTCAAATCGAAACTAAAATGCATCAAACTTCACACTTAAAGCGTGGTCAGGAAGGGAACGATACGAATAACAAAAGCTTCCCTTAGCCAGCGGCTTCCCTGGTGATAAAAACAGCTAAAACCAGCCCAGGCTGTTTGGCTGGTTTTAGCAGGTTAACCAGCCTGGTTTTAATTGGTCAGCATAGCTGGGGGTTTTTTCAGCAGGGATAGAATTAAAAATTTAATAAGTGCAATCAAAACTACAATTTAAAACAAAAAACAACAGCAAGACAAATAAATAGAAATGAATAAGTACTTTCTAGCAGCAACTAAATGTAACAATGCCTACTGAAAATAGAGTAGGGGAGAACGGGGTAAGTTGTCACACTTTTCACACTGTCTAACTTTTACTGAGCACCATACATCACAATGTAATAAATGTCTTATCAAATGAAGGAGAAGGAAGTCTCGGGCACATATGATGTATTCATTACATTTTCATATCTTATCTCATTATGGAGTTGTAGACTGTTGAATGGAATATGTGCACTTGGGACAATTTGCCCCATCGGCAGGTAAGTTGTCACACTATATTATCTAAAAATAAGAACACAACTACTTAATTGTGATTATTGATTTTATTTGTTAAATTCAAACCAAAACTGGAAATATGAACAATTATGCCTAGAATATTTGGGGAGGGGGGGGGGGGGGGGGGACTAATATTTCAATCCAATACACATTTCAATCAAAACATTTCAATCAAAGTGGCAAGACAACTTTACTTTGAAATTTAAACTCAAATGTTCTCTGGCTTGCACATAAATCCATGATAACTGAATGGAATGCTGCAAATAACTTGCTTAACTTAATATGTTTAACCTCTGAACAAAACAGATGCCCTGTATCTGATTAATCAGACTCATCTTCAGAGTCACAATTCTACACATAAATTGCCTGGCCTGCATGAGGTGCAAGCATCATGGGCCCATTTGTTTTCTGAGCATGTATTTGTACTGGGGCAAGTTGTCACACGTGACAACTTGCCCCAAACTGATGTAACCCCCATAAGAAGCTCTCATAGGAATGTGATTCTTATAATTACAGATGTTAATAATTTGTTATTTTATATTATCGCTCTTATTTCTTCAATCATAATGCTGTACAAAACCTGAATTTAGAAAATCTGCCTAATAGTTGAGCAGTCATGAACGGGTATTTGCGATTGGTTCATTATTTGAAGCTCCGCCTCTGCTTTATATACTGAAGGATGAGTGCAGAAGGAGATTGAGGCAAAGATTTTTGAGCTGCAAGAAAAGATTAACCCCTTCAGACCTGATTTTTTTTCACTGAACAAACAAAATTTGGTAACACTTTAGAATAGGTAACACTTATTCACTATTAACTACGACTTATTAGCATGCATATTACTAGAAAATTGGCCATTTATTAGTACTAATTAAGCACATATTAATGCCTTATTCTACATGACCTTATTCTACATCCCTAATACTACCCAATACCTAAACCTAACAACTACCTTACTAACTATTCATAAGCAGCTAATTAGGAATTTATCGTAGTTAATAGTGAATAAGTGTTACCTATTCTAAAGTGTTACCAAAAAGGTTTACCCACTTGATATTTGCTCTTCTCCAACATATAAATGAGTCTAAAAAAGAAAGATTTGTGCCAACTCATTTTTATTAGATTTTTCTCATGTCCACTACAATGGACGCCGGGTCTGAAGAGAAACAAAAATCCAAATTTTTTAACCATACATAATAAATAGAGTTTGTGCACTATAGTTAAACTAGTGTTTAAGATTTTGAAAAGAACACATACTGTACGAATAAACAATGCAGTAAGAATGTGGAAAAAAGGTAAGATTATATGAAATCTAAAAAATATAGTTTGATCCCTTTTTTTGGTTGAAGTGGGTGAATTGGAGTATATGTATAAATGTCTTTGTGTGTGTGTGTGAATGGGTTTATGTGTACTTGCTGATTGTTTTGATGAATATATGATTGTGTGTATTATAGCAGCAAGGTATTAGTGTACATGGAGGGGGTGTGAATGTGTGTACTGCATTGTATTCACTGATCAAACATCCACTATAGCTGTTCCTCACTAAAATCAAAGAAATATTGATTTACAGGCTATAGTCAATTTGAAGACATAAATTAAATCATATTAATATTAATTTCATTAATTTACATCAAAATTCATAAAACATTAACATTAGAATTTGTAGCTCTGTATTTAGCTTTGAAATGCTTCAACAAATTTCTCAACCTGTTTTACAATTAATTCATAAGGTTTCTGCTGATATCGCTCAAGACCTGATGCCCATTGTGAAGGACATTGCATTTTTAAAAAAATCCTGTGTTCTGCAAATCTGAAAGATCTTCAAAATAAATTTGAATATTATCATTTGATAGTCTTAATTTTATAATACTAATGCAAGTTGATGAGCCTTCCATTAACATAACTCTGCATATAAAAGGTCAAATGTGGGCTTCCTCCTCTTCCTCTCTAAGTGGTGATCATGTCTCTCTTTTGTGATGCCTGTAGCTTAATCAGATTAAGTTAGGAGTCATATCTTTGTTGTGATTGGTTGATCAGGAACCAATCAGTGACCAGGCATTGCTCATATTATAAAAACATAAAATTGTATTGGTTTAAACAAAAAAATCATGTGATGTCCATTTCAATGGACGCAGGGTCTGAAGGGGTTAAGCTGCAAAATACTTAGCAAAATCATGTTGCTGTTTGAAAAAAGTAAAAAAAAAAAAAAAAGGGGGAGCATATGCATCAGAAAGAAGTGCATGAGAATCGTTTTTTGTATTTTTTGTTGATTTCGGGAATGAAAGATTGAATCTCGGTGAGTACTGATTTATAATTAATATATAAGGCTGAAGACTAGAGTCATGTTGTGCTATTTCGTGTTTTATGTTATATTGAACCTTTGACAAGGTTAGTATCATTGAACTGTATGTGATTACTAAGAAATGATGTGTTATTTTATGTTAACACGTGTGAAACAGCAAGATACTAACAGCTATATTACAGAGATGTAATGTAACATTTCAATTAACGTGATGTTTGTATGGAACAAGTCGTTCTGTTTAGTTATCTGGAAAATCGTTGTGTCGACCCATTTTGACTTATTATTAACTAATTTTTGTAAATGTTATGTAGGAAACATGTATACATGTGTATCCTATTTTTGTAATTGCTAAGTGAATTCAGGAATTGAGTTTATTGTAATTCTGTTTTATGTGCATTTGGTAATTAACAAACTAATTGTGTGATATTTATGTGCCTGTTTTTATGCAGGCCAGGTTTTTGGTTTTCCTTTGAATTCTCTTCAGGACTGAAGATGGCGAGCCACCCAGCTTGAATTTGGTGATCTTCAATTGATTTGTGCAGAGTGCCCTTGCATCCAGCATTTCGGTAGGACTGTACAATTACGATCTATGGATTTCCCCCTGCTAGAACACTGGTTTATTATTGAACCTAAAGGAACTCTACTTCCTGTGATTTGGAACAACTAATCTGAGCTCAGCAACGTGAACTGAATGGACAGATTTGGTGATACTTAATTCATCAAGTCATACACACACACTGATACCGCACACACACACTTGGTTATTGTATTGTTTATTTTATTTGTTGTTCAAATAATACAAGTTATCTTTTTGAACACAAATACTTGTTGTTTCTGATTCCAATACATCCTATGGTAAATCGTTGAATTGGGGTTTTCAGACTACTGTATATTCAGTCAACCGAACCTAGTGTGTACTTACCTATACCAGGGTTACACTGACATGTATGCTAATGTTGGCTAAATGTCAGGGTTATCTCAACATAGCACGTCAGCTAAAGTATCAAAAGACACGTTACTGTCTCCTCTATTTTGTGCAAAACAATCATTTTTAACACCTATACCTAACAAAGTTGTACTGAAGAAAATTTAAAGTGATTTTTTTTTTACTTTTTAGGTCAAAAAAAAAATTGTGCTCACCTCAGATTAGAGCAGTCTTAACCACATGTGGACAGGAGGTTGACTATAGAAGAAGTAGTCACACAAAGTGGCTATTTCATTTTTGAGATAGAGCTTCTAGTTTTGGAGTTATGAACAGTGTGACAACGTACCCCGCTCTCCTCTATTTAAGCAGACACTTACTTGCTGTCTGCTCCTGAGGACTGAAATCACTTCTCCCAGAATATGGAGAGTGACCACGCGTTTTTAAGCAGTACTCTGTTGCTGGGCACGCCTACTTAGGTAAGTCACCCGAAAGTCTACAGCACGGCAAATGGCTCAAATCGAAACTAAAATGCATCAAACTTCACACTTAAAGCGTGGTCAGGAAGGGAACGATACGAATAACAAAAGCTTCCCTTAGCCAGCGGCTTCCCTGGTGATAAAAACAGCTAAAACCAGCCCAGGCTGTTTGGCTGGTTTTAGCAGGTTAACCAGCCTGGTTTTAATTGGTCAGCATAGCTGGGGTTTTTTTCAGCAGGGATAGAATAAAAAATTTAATAAGTGCAATCAAAACTACAATTTAAAACGAAAAACAACAGCAAGACAAATAAATAGAAATGAATAAGTACTTTCTAGCAGCAACTAAATGTAACAATGCCTACTGAAAATAGAGTAGGGGAGAACGGGGTAAGTTGTCACACTTTTCACACTGTCTAACTTTTACTGAGCACCATACATCACAATGTAATAAATGTCTTACCAAATGAAAGAAGGAAGTCTCGGGCACATATGATGTATTCATTACATTTTCATATCTTATCTCATTATGGAGTTGTAGACTGTTGAATGGAATATGTGCACTTGGGACAATTTGCCCCATCGGCAGGTAAGTTGTCACACTGTATTATCTAAAAATAAGAACACAACTACTTAATTGTGATTATTGATTTTATTTGTTAAATTCAAACCAAAACTGGAAATATGAACAATTATGCCTAGAATATTTGGGGAGGGGGGGGGGGGGGGGGACTAATATTTCAATCCAATACACATTTCAATCAAAACATTTCAATCAAAGTGGCAAGACAACTTTACTTTGAAATTTAAACTCAAATGTTCTCTGGCTTGCACATAAATCCATGATAACTGAATGGAATGCTGCAAATAACTTGCTTAACTTAATATGTTTAACCTCTGAACAAAACAGATGCCCTGTATCTGATTAATCAGACTCATCTTCAGAGTCACAATTCTACACATAAATTGCCTGGCCTGCATGAGGTGCAAGCATCATGGGCCCATTTGTTTTTTGAGCATGTATTTGTACTGGGGCAAGTTGTCACACGTGACAACTTGCCCCAAACTGATGTAACCCCCATAAGAAGCTCTCATAGGAATGTGATTCTTATAATTACTGATGTTAATAATTTGTTATTTTATATTATCGCTCTTATTTCTTCAATCATAATGCTACACAAAACCTAAATTTATAAAATCTGCCTAATAGTTGAGCAGTCATGAACGGGTATTTGCGATTGGTTCATTATTTGAAGCTCCGCCTCTGCTTTATACACTGAATGATGAGTGCAGAAGGAGATTGAGGCAAAGATTTTTGAGCTGCAAGAAAAGATTAACCCCTTCAGACCTGATTTTTTTTCACTGAACAAAACCAACTTGGTAACACTTTAGAATAGGTAACACTTATTCACTATTAACTACGACTTATTAGCATGCATATTACTAGAAAACTGGCCATTTATTAGTACTAATTAAACACATATTAATGCCTTATTCTACATGACCTTATTCTACATCCCTAATACTACCCAATACCTAAACCTAACAACTACCTTACTAACTATTCATAAGCAGCTAATTAGGAATTTATCGTAGTTAATAGTGAATAAGTGTTACCTATTCTAAAGTGTTACCAAAAAGGTTTACCCACTTGATATTTGCTCTTCTCCAACATATAAATGAGTCTAAAAAAGAAAGATTTGTGCCAACTCATTTTTATTAGATTTTTCTCATGTCCACTACAATGGACGCCGGGTCTGAAGAGAAACAAAAATCCAAATTTTTAACCATACATAATAAATAGAGTTTGTGCACTATAGTTAAACTAGTGTTTAAGATTTTGAAAAGAATACATACTGTACAAATAAACAATGCAGTAAGAATGTGGAAAAAAGGTAAGATTATATGAAATCTAAAAAATATAGTTTGATCCCTTTTTTTGGTTGAAGTGGGTGAATTGGAGTATATGTATAAATGTCTTTGTGTGTGTGTGTGTGAATGGGTTTATGTGTACTTTCTGATTGTTTTGATGAATATATGATTGTGTGTATTATAGCAGCAAGGTATTAGTGTACATGGAGGGGGTGTGAATGTGTGTACTGCATTGTATTCACTGATCAAACATCCACTATAGCTGTTCCTCACTAAAATCAAAGAAATATTGATTTACAGGCTATAGTCAATTTGAAGACATAAATTAAATCATATTAATATTAATTTCATTAATTTACATCAAAATTCATAAAACATTAACATTAGAATTTGTAGCTCTGTATTTAGCTTTGAAATGCTTCAACAAATTTCTCAACCTGTTTTACAATTAATTCATGAGGTTTCTGCTGATATCGCTCAAGACCTGATGCCCATTGTGAAGGACATTGCATTTTTTAAAAAATCCTGTGTTCTGCAAATCTGAAAGATCTTCAAAATAAATTTGAATATTATCATTTGATAGTCTTAATTTTATAATAGATGCAAGTTGATGAGCATTCCATTAACATAACTCTGCATATAAAAGGTCAAATGTGGGCTTCCTCCTCTTCCTCTCTAAGTGGTGATCATGTCTCTCTTTTGTGATGCCTGTAGCTTAATCAGATTAAGTTAGGAGTCATATCTTTGTTGTGATTGGTTGATCAGGAACCAATCAGTGACCAGGCATTGCTCATATTATAAAAACATAAAATTGTATTGGTTTAAACAAAAAAATCATGTGATGTCCATTTCAATGGACGCAGAGTCTGAAGGGGTTAAGCTGCAAAATACTTAGCAAAATCATGTTGCTGTTTGAAAAAAGTAAAAAAAAAAAAAAAGGGGGAGCATATGCATCAGAAAGAAGTGCATGAGAATCGTTTTTTGTATTTTTTGTTGATTTCGGGAATGAAAGATTGAATCTCGGTGAGTACTGATTTATAATTAATATATAAGGCTGAAGACTAGAGTCATGTTGTGCTATTTCGTGTTTTATGTTATATTGAACCTTTGACAAGGTTAGTATCATTGAACTGTATGTGATTACTAAGAAATGATGTGTTATTTTATGTTAACACGTGTGAAACAGCAAGATACTAACAGCTATATTACAGAGATGTAATGTAACATTTCAATTAACGTGATGTTTGTATGGAACAAGTTGTTCTGTTTAGTTATCTGGAAAATCGTTGTGTCGACCCATTTTGACTTATTATTAACTAATTTTTGTAAATGTTATGTAGGAAACATGTATACATGTGTATCCTATTTTTGTAATTGCTAAGTGAATTCAGGAATTTAGTTTATTGTAATTCTGTTTTATGTGCATTTGGTAATTAACAAACTAATTGTGTGATATTTATGTGCCTGTTTTTATGCAGGCCAGTGTAGTGAACAACGGTCGAAATGGCATTCCAAGGATCAGTTTATGGCAGGCCCCCTTCTCTATCTGCCAGGGTGGAGGGAGATGTGCCACACTGTGATTGGATCTTGGTTGAGGAACATAAACAAATGTTCAGAAACATCAGATAAGATGCCAAGACAACTACCAGACACCTCTAACAGAACAGGAAGGGAGACCTTCTGCAACCACGACCACCTAAGAGAGGACTTCTCATTGGACTACGGATTGACCCTCTCCAATCCTAAGGTTTGGGAATGACTGCCATAAAAATTCCTTCAGGATGCAACAGCAGTGGCCGAAACAAAGAAGGCCACAAAGATCCATCCAAATCCATTCATACATATGTTTGGAGACCTTAAATTGATGTAAACTGCAACAGATTCACTTCACCCTTTGATAAAGTACAGTGTATGTTGATGGCCATTGACTGTTAACCTAACAGTTCACAGAAGCAGGCGTATTAACATATTATGATATGAATAAGTGATTGTTCAACAGTTTTCTATTATGTTTGGACTCTTTTTGCTCCTCATAATGTGGGTAACAATTTGAAAGAGGTTTGGTAAAGAAATGTTGCATTGGGTAAATTGTAAAAGACACTGTCTAACTTTGTACTCTACTATATGCAAATGAGTTCCACACTAGGGCGGGTAACACCATGGCCACCTCAGACACAAGTGGCCAATCACATTCCTGGAATGGAGAGGCGCTAGATTCCAATCTCCTCCTCCTCAGAAAGAGATAAAGGTAGCCTCCAAAAAGACACTCCTTGTACTGCGTCTAAGTCCCGTAAGGGAAGAGACATTAACAGCTACACCGTACTGTGTCTAAGTCCCGTAAGGGAAGAGACATTAACAGCTACACCGTACTGCGTCTAAGTCCCGTAAGGGAAGAGACATTAACAGCTACACCGTTCTGAGTCTGAACCCCGCAAGGTTAAGACATTAGCAGATACAAGGTCCTGAGTTTCTGGCCTGACGAGGAAAGAGACTTCAAGACAGCTAAGGTTCCACTCAGCTCTTGAGTAAACCTTCTATACTTAATTCGGCTGCCCTTCAGTTGCAAAGGACCCAGCAGTGACGGACCCCGTCTGACTCCTGCCACTCCGAAAGCAGCGCAGCCCAGTCCGCAAAGGACCTCCACATTGGCAGACACTGCCTTGAACACACGGATCCTCAACGACGCAGCCCTGCTGCAAAGGACCCTGTGAGAATCCATCTGACCCAGCTGCCTGGTCCACGCTCTAAGGACCACCTCGGCACAACAGAAGTTCAGCATCCTCCAGGTCAGCGCATCGACGGCTACTGGAACGCAACTCTGTGCCCTCCCCACTGTACGCAACCTGCATCACCAGTGGAAGACGTCTCTGCCACCGGACTGATCACCCGACCAAGTGGAACGTAACTATAAACTTACCAAACCTCTTTCCTAAAGACCTTGGCTTAGTTTATACCCGCAGCCTATGTTTTCTAACCTGTTTAGATAACATTTACTTGTGGTCAGCATTACAAATGATAGCTATATTGTTTGTTCCGAGATAAATACGCAGTTATTTATCATTGAACCTACCAGAGCCATTAAGTGGGTTTCCCATAAACAACATTACCATAGAAATCTCTTATATTGCTACTTTCAGCTCAACAGGCATTGCATTCTGCCATTCTGCGTTCATTCCATTTTGTTAGTTTCTACACTTTATTTGGTATCTTCTTTCACATTTAGTTGCCTATTATCTATTAGTAGTGTGTATTCATTTATTGGTTTATCACTAGTGTTGTATGTACTCTTGCATATCTGTTGTTAATAAATTTAATTAATTTTATTACAATTGTGTCTTCATTGTGTTGATGATTAAAGGCTTTACTAGCTAGCTAAACCACCAAACTTTCAGATAAATCAGTTGACCAACTCCCTCCAGGGTGCAAATCTCAATTTATTGACCTATTGCCAAATTAACAGTCTTTGACTGATACACTGAACCCAGCGAGGTGGGAATTGGTCATCTGATAGACTCACAAACGCACCTTGAGTGACGTGTGACCCAAAATCACAGCGTCATTGGTGACGTGAGCCCCGTTTACTACATAATTGGCGTCCCTGGGTGGGCTAGCTAAGATTGAAACGAGCCAGTTGATTTATCAACACAAAAGAATTGACTTAAAGATTTCAAGAGTAATTACTTTAACAGGAAACTAGGTTCCTCAGTTTGGTCAGTTACTATTTGTAAAAGCAGGTGGTTCCTCCCAAGCCTGATTCATAGTTTCCTTACTCAGCTTTGTGGTACTATTTGTGAATAGGATTTGTTGCAGTTGAATTGTTTGCAGTAATAAGAGTTGTGGTTAAGTTTTGGACCATTTTACAGTGGCATAGATCTGGTAAAGGTTTCCTCACTCAGGAAACTCTACTGTTAGAAGAAGTTGTAATTTTAGATTATAGCTAATTGATTCTAAAGTATAGCCAAGGGTTGCTATACCTTGTAAGTCTATCAAGTGAGTCCTGGTGAAACTTAGATGAGTGTCAGATAAGGGTAATTACCTCTGACAACGCGTAGCCAAGTGCTAAAGCTTTATCACTAGTAAGTGTCACTTACATTGTCTCAGTGATTCCAACTAATAACACTTTTGTGGCAAGCGTTAGGACAGATTAGTCGCTAAGTGCAGTAGAATATCTGTTTTAAAATGGCTGAATTAACCCTGCCTGAAAAGCTGGTCGTAGACCTGACCAGTGCTGTGAATCCAGGGTACATAGAAACGCTTAAGGGCTTAACCTATGAAGAAATCAGTCTCAAGACAGCACAGCTAACAGCTGAAGCTGCGGGCCAGGCCTTAAAGGGCCCCACGCTAGCCAAACTCCTCTCGAGTCTAGCACTAAATTGGGCTGCTCAGTTAACCCAAGCTATAGACAGAGTATCCCTTGCCAACGAACAGGTAAGAGACAGGGATATGAGAATCCAGGAGCTAAAGAGTGAGCTGGCTGATCTGCGCCAGGCAAACGACCATTTGAAGGTCGAAACTGTTAGGCTATCTGCAGAGAAAGAAGACTTGCAGAGTATCACTGACAGCCAAGAAGCACAAATTAAAAGGTTAAAAGATAAAAATCTAGACCTAGAAACTGAGTGTGAACGACTCAAAATTGACGATTCAAGTCCAGGCACCATACCTGGTGACCAGGACGTAGCCGCTCTGCAAACAGAACTGGCTCAGGCTCAAAATGATTTGTCAGCACAGGCAGACAAACTAAGGCTATTGAGTAGGAATGAAAAACAGGTTAAAGATGAATTAACGTCAGCCTTGTCTGAAATTTCTGGTCTAAAAATGGACTTAGAAAGAGAGCACAAACTTTACATTGATGCTCGTAAACAGTCTGAGTTGTTTAAACAACATCTGTACCGTTCAGAACAGACCCAAGTCCAACTCAGGGAGGACTTAGATAGAGCAGATGATAAGTTGCTAGAAGTTCAACACAAGCACGATAGAATGGCTACCAGAGCCAGAGAGTGGGCAGATAAAGCTGTTGTTGCAGAGCAGAGGCTAGAGGAAATAGAGAAAGGGATGGAGCAGTTAGACATAAGTAGGGACACGCCCCTTGAACCTGAACCACCTAGTGTGTGCTTCAGCTCATTTGGCTCAGCAGTAAAAGACCCCCTACTGGGTAGCCCCTCACAGCAACAGCGTTATCAGTCCCATAGTGATGCTGCAGCACCGGGTGACCTAACCGTCTCCACTCCCAGCCATTCTCATGGAATAGATGCTGACTTCCCAGCATGGGGAAAGACTAGTCGCCCCAATCCTGATTTTCCCAGCCCAGCACTATCCAAGGATAGCCGACTGCGGCAGGTTAGGGAATTAGCACGTGACATTGAAGTGTTTAATCCTGATACTCCCGGAAGCAATATAGAGTTGTACCTTAAGGATGTGAGTTATGCATTGTCTTATATCCCTGAGGCCACTATGGCAGATAAACTCCTCCTTCTGAGGAAAACAACAGTGCGAACTGTCCACGGTTTCATGGAGAGACAAAGTCCGGCCATTGCTGGTAATTTCCGTGAACTGTGTAGGGCCCTGAGAGCAGAATATACAATGTACCAGAACCCGTCTACTTCCAGACTCTCTGCCTTGCAGACTAAGCAAAGTCGCTATGAGTCACCCAGAGAGTATTATGAACGCTTACGCAGAGTGTATTTTGCTGGTGCAGATTCCCCTAGAGCCGAAGAAGATGTGATGTTTAAGAGCTTATTTGTGAGTAATTTGCATCCTACCATTAGGAAATCCCTCTCACTTCTGGTAGATGTTGATCGCATGACTGCAGCAGAGTTAAGACAGCTTGCCATGCGGGCCTGGGAGAATGAGAAGTTGCACACAGACAAGAAAGACAGGGAGACAGGTGCCCATGTGTTTGAACTGCGAAATGACAGTGAGGCTCCTCTGGAGCTAGAAGGGTCAGAGCTTCCCCAAAGTGGAACTGCGCGGACCAACCGCTCCTCTCGGCCAAAATCTGGTGAGTCCACACAGGACACCCAGGGCCATAAATCCTCCGGTAATGGAGGATACAAGAGAGGCAGGCATGCACACAGAGAGGAAAGGCAGAGGAGACCCAGAGATAGATCAAAGGACAGTCACAAACAGGGCAGTCAGAAGAAAAGGGAGTCCAAAGGTACTGAAGAAAGGGACCAGGAAAATTTTAAGCAAATTCAGAAAATGATTGCTAAAGCCCTCCAAGACCTTAAGTCTGAGGAGAACACTTCCAAGAAGGAGAAAGACCCTCCTTTTAAGCAATGACTAGGCCAGGACCCCTCCCCTCCCCCACCTAAAGTGTACTTCATAGGGTGGGGGGAAGAGCCAGGGAAAGGGGAAAGTAGGGAACAGATTGTGAGGCCTAACCACTCACATGTCAGCAGACCCCACCCCAGTCTCTGTCAGTTTCTGGGTGACTTGACACAAAAGGGCAGGGCTGGAAGGATTTACATTTCTGTTTCCATTGAAGGTGCCTTAGTATGTGATGCGCTGCTAGACACTGGCTCAGAAATTTCTTTAGTGTCACCCGGACTGTTTAAAGAGCTTACCCAAGCAACTAACTCACTAGGCAAGTGGCTTAAGGTAGAGAGCTGTCAGATCAAGATAACCAGCTACACACAAGACCAGGCCCCTATCAGTCAGAGGGTTTGGGTGGAGTTAACTTTTGGTGAAATGAAAATAGTTCACCCTCTCTATGTTGTTGGTTTTAATACAGAACAGCTTCTTATCAGCCAGGATTTGTTAGATAGACTCGCACCTTTGATTGACTATCACAGCTGTCAACTATGGGCACAGGTCAGAATCCCACAGCCCATCAGAGAGACTAGCTCCAGTCAGAAGTCCTGCAAGGCTGTCGAGGTAGGAAAAACATCTCACGTTAGACAGCAGACAATGCAGGACTCCAGTTTCAATGGAGAAACACCTGATGCGAGGGACATGCAAATCTTAGCAGGCACAGCTCACGAGAACAGACTTCCCTTGCAGCTGTTAAAGAAGAAAGATGCATTTTTGTGCGCCCTGGAACCTCATAACACTGAAGTGTACAATCCCCATGTGGTAGGGGGCATACACATCAATGATGTACCCGTCAAAGATGCTGTGGTTACACTCTGGTTAGAGAAGTCAGCAATAAGTCAGGAACTTTATATGTAGCTACAGGAGAAATGTTGCATGACCCCCATGGTGGAAAAGAAACAGGAGCTGCGGCTTTCCAGTTGTCCCCTGACAACAGTTAAGAGTGTTGGAGTCTGCTCAGTCTCTCTTAAGTTTGGCCATAAACAGTTCAAGCACTACATGCTTGTGGTACCTGACCTGCCACACTCAGTATACATCGCTTCTGATGTGTTAGTGAGACTGGGAGTGCTGTTAGACACAGTCAACAATGTGTTGTGGTCCAGGGCAGATACTGGTCCTAACGTGCTATCCGGTGATTCTAACAACATGCGTTCTGGTCAGACAATCCCTCAAGCATGTCAGGTAATGAATGAGTTCGAATTGGTGGTTCCTGCCCAAACGGCAGAGGTCCCCGTCAGGCTTATCATTAAAAGGGGTCAAGAACTGAATCAGACGGTACTAGCCTATTTCCAGCCCTCTGCTCAATTTTGCAAATTGGGACTCACAATCTGTGGGAACCCACAGCTTGAACTGTACAACCGCTCAACTTACATGCTGGTACAAAACCTCACAAGAGGAAGTATCCACATTCCCCCACGCACCCCTCTAGGGTATATAATTGATAGCTCCTTTCATGATTTTGAATTAACTATTCCTGTCATAGGAGAGCTTCCTGATTTGCCGATAGAGAAAGACAGCTATGAGCAAGTGTATCTCACCTACCCTACAAAAATGATTTCCATCACACCCCATCCAGCTGTGATTGAGGGGACTATGTGCAGAGTACACTTTGACAGTGAAGGCGAGATAGTGGTACATACTGTGATGGCCCAGGAGCCACCCGTACCACTGAATGATAAGCAAGATGCGGAACCTTGTACTGAACCATACCCTGGTTTTGAGGCAGAGGTGCAACAACAGTTAGCACAGGCAGATGCTCTGGACACAGAGGTCCAGCGTCAGGAATTACGACAGGCGTTTTATGAACACCAGGAAATCTTTTCTAGGGATTCCTATGATTGCGGTGTCACAGATGTCCACACTGTCCGTATTCCCACAGATCCAAATGCCCCGCCTACCTTTGTGCGTCAGTACAGAATCCCACTTGCTGCTTTTGACTCTATTCAGGAAATTATCGATTCTCTGTTAGAGAAAAAGATAATTCGTGAATGCAACTCCACTTACAATTCTCCAATTTGGCCGGTCCTAAAGCCGAGTGGAAAGTGGCGTTTAACTGTAGATTACCGCCAGCTCAACAAACAGGTTCCCCTGTCACGTTGGCCTATGATACATCTTGACCAAGAGTTAGCCAAGGTGACAACAGCCAAATATTTCTCCACAGTGGACGTGGCAAATGGTTTTTGGACAATGAAGGTAGACCCTGCAGATCAGTACAAGCTAGCATTTTCCTTTGGAGGTAGACAATTCACTTGGAACAGGTGTCCATTTGGCTATTCAAACTCCCCCGCAGAGTTTAATATATTTCTACGCAAGGCAATGAGTGATGCAGCTACACGCAGCAATGTAATTTTTGTTGATGATATCCTCATGCGTAGTCAGACCTGGCCAGATCATGTAGCTGAGATAAGACATGTTCTCACCCAGCTCACTGAGGCAGGTGCTAAACTGTCATTAGCCAAAGGACAATGGTGCAGAACCAAGGTGGAGTATGTGGGACTGACTGTTGGCCCTGATGGTATCCAACCCCAGACTAGTAGAATTGAAGCAGTAAAGAATATCAAACCTCCCACAAACGTCTCTGAACTGCGTAGCTTCCTAGGAGTGTGCAATTACTCGCGTCATAGAAGATTATGCAGACATAGCCAGACCATTGCATGAGCTACTTCAGAAAGACAGAGAATTTAGCTGGGGGGAAGGACAAGCACAGTCCATGAAAGAGCTGAAAGAGAGATTGTGCACTGCTCCATGCCTAGCCTACCCTGACAAAGACAAGGAGTTTTTCCTTGAGGCTGGTTTCTCTGAACACTGCCTCAGTGCAGCACTCTCCCAAAAACATGACCAAGACAAGCGGGTTGTTGCCTATGCTAGCAGAGCACTCAGCAGTGTAGAAGCTAAATTCTCAGACTGTGAGAAAGCCCTGCTCACTACAGTATGGGCAATTGAACATTTCCGTAGCTACATTGGTGGCCAGAAAGTCATTGTTGAGACATGTCATCAGCCTGTCCAGTTCCTAAACAGCCAAAGGCTTAGGGAGGGGAGAGTCTCAAACAGCCGCATTGCTACATGGATGATGGCTTTACAAGGTTATGATGTAGAGGTAAGGTATGCCCAGAACAATAAGATGGCACTAGGCCAAGGATTAGCTGCATGCCAGCATTGCAGTGATGGAGAACACACTCCAGAAGCCAACATGGTAGGCACCACACCCTCGCTAATCTCAAGCCATCATTACTATGATGAAAATTTCTGCAGAGGCCTTCCTAAGGCCTACATTGATGGATGCTCTTATCACCATGAACAACACATTCAGGCGGGGGTAGGGATAGTCTGGGAGAACGACATCCCCCGTGGTGCTCAGCAGTTCTCCTTGGGCTCTAAGTCTAGTCAGTACGCAGAGATCGCTGCTGCACTCATAACCTTACAACAAGCAGTGAAGTATGGGATCCGGGATTTAGTAATCTGTTCTGATTCGAACTATGCCAGGCACAGTTTTGTCTCTCACTTTCCTCACTGGAAACAGAATGGTATGAAAAATGCTAGAGGAAAGGAAGTTAAGCATAAGGAGTTGTTCCTTGCTTGTGATGTCCTTGTCAGTCAGGATGGCATGACCGTGTACTGGAAGAAAGTAAAAGGGCATTCACAAACTCCTGGCCCAGACAAAATAGGTAATGATGAAGCTGATAGACTAGCCAAAGCAGGTGCCATAGCAGGTACCCCCTGGCAGTTCCAGAATGAGTGGCTTCCAACAACAGAGCCTCCTCTTGTAAGTGTTAATGCTATCACACGCAGACAGGCCAAGAACACAGTGACAGCCCCTGCTGACATCCCTCAGGCTGTAGTGATATGCAGAGAGCTAGCAGATACCGACCTTATTGCTATGCAACAGCAAGACCCTGTGATCAGCACTGTTTACCTATTCATTTCTGACCCAGTAAAACATCCCATAACTGAACAAAAGTTGGAAGAGTCAAGTGACCTGAAAACTCTGTACCTTATCAGACACCACCTGAGGTTAGAGAAGGGTTTGCTAGTATATGCTCCTGATGAGAACACACCGCCTCGATGGGTGGTCCCAACAGCCCACAGAGGGGTTATGCTCATGCATGCCCATGATGAACCCTGTGGAGGCCACCGGGGGGTGAAGGCGACACATGAGACCCTTTGTCAGGTAGCATACTGGCCACAGATGAAACAAGACATTGCAGCTTATATCCAAGGTTGCTTAGTTTGTTGTCAGTTTCAGCCATCAAACCCCCATCATAGAGCTCCCCTTCAGCGGGCAGGTATCACCTTTCCATGGTCTAACCTCCAGATGGATTGGATTGGCCCTGTAGTTAAGTCTTCTAGAGGTAACAAATACCTCCTTAATGTGACGTGTGCATTCACAAAGTGGGTGGAATGTCTCCCAGCTCGAAATGACACTGCAGAGACTACAGCTGTCTTGCTGATTAATCACGTGTTCAGCAGATGGGGGCTACCTCTCTCTGTTGACTCAGATCGAGGTACTCACTTCACAGCGACAGTGATGGCTGAACTGTGGAAAATGTTAGGTGTCCAGGCAAAGCTCCATATTTCGTTCAGGCCGCAGTCATCAGGGAAGGTAGAGAGAGCCAATCAAAGTATTGTAGGAATGCTGAGGAAGTACGTTTCAGCCAACGGAAAGGACTGGGATGTAAAACTGCCCCTAGTGCTAATGGCAATTAGGTCCACACCTCATAACTCCACAGGTGTGACACCATTTGAAATGATGACAGGGCGACAGATGACACTCCCTCTGCATCTTCTCTACCAACCTGAAGATGTCAGTGTGGCTAGCGCATACACTGCCCACCAGTATGTGGCAGACCTGAGGGCTCACCTCAGGCAAACATTTGCATGGGCGCAAGAACACTTGGAGAAAAGTGCCGAGGGCAGGAAAGCATATTATGATCAGAAGGCTAGCTCCACAGAATTTCAAATAGGAGACAAGGTGATGTACTTCAATTTCACCAAACCAGTGGGTGTTCCTAAAAAGTTTCTCCCAAAATGGTCTGGCCCTCATGAGATTGTAGGAAAACTATCCCCAGTAGCCTACCGCATTAAGATCTCCAAAGGGAGAAGATCCCCTGAGTACAAGTGGGTCCATTTTAATCAGATTAAGTCTTATAAACCCCACATGGGAATACAAGGGGTAGCTACCACTCAGGAGTAACTCCTGCTGAAGCACATAGATCCAGGCAGTGTAGAGAAATCTATACTGTGTCAGGCACTGGAGCCAGCTCACCGGTGACTGGTTGTTGTACTTAAGCGTAGTGATATTTGGTAGTTGTACTTGAAAGTTGCGTTAAGAAGAAGTGAAGTGACACTACGTATATGTATAATTTCAGAATGAACCTGCTCTGCATAACCACTCTGATCTGCATACTCAATGCAGCCCAGCCCCTGGATATAGTACGATCAGGCCCTCCAACTGGCATTGTACTCCAGGATGCCCCTGGAATTTTAGTGACTGACTGCACACTCAGAGAGTATTTGTCCGGCTGGACCCTGCTGACGTGTATAAGAAACATGTCACCTCAGGGGGAATGGTACCCTGGCATGCAGCCCAATGGAGTAAGGATAACATAGGGCATGCGCAGTTAGACACAATCCACATGCTTAAACAGCTACAGAAAGTTACCATAACACATGAGGAATTAAAGGGTGTTAGACGCTCAAAGCGCTCCCTAGGTACAGTGCTGACAACGGCATCCACCTTGGGCTCACTTCTCTCAGTTGGTACTTCTACAGTTAACAGCATTAGCATAACCACTTTAAGGAAGCATGTAGAAGGTTTAAAAGGAGAAATGCCTGAGACACAAGAGAAATTGTATGCTCAGCAAAAGCAGCTGCAGCAGATGGACAGGACATTAGAGGGTACGATCCTTGCCATAAATCAGCATACAACTCTGTTGAACTATACTATCCACAGTATAGGCAGGATAGTGGATGTCATACAATATGACTATGCCCATGTCCAAAGGGTCCAAATACTTATGCAAGACTTGCTAAGAGAAGTTAATTTTGCTATTGACAATTTAGCAGCAAACAGGATCCCTTCATACTTGGTACCGGTTGAGCTAGTGACAAATATTCTGAATCTGGCCTTGCATGGAACCACGCAAACACTGCAGGTACATTTAGCTTACAGCCTGGGAAGTGCCATACCAATTCACATTAACCCAGAAGCTAAGGAAATTGGTTTCCTGTTAAATCTCCCAATGATTGACACTAAGAACATATACAGGATAAAATCAGTGTTAAACTTAGGGTTCTGGTCTCAAGATGTACACATAAAAATTGAGACACCCGCACTGATAGCTTACCAAGATGAAAATCCTGACATGTATCTGGTACCTAATCTACATCTATGCACAGTTATCAAAGACATTCACTGGCTGTGCCCCAGTAAACCTTTCGTGAGAGACCCTGTTGAAAGCCTATGTGGCATTAAAAGGTTAACTAAGGATGACGAATGCAAAGCTGTTGTGACACACAGGGAGGATGTAACTAACACGCAATTTGAGAGAGCAGGAAATAAATGGCTGGCTAACACCCCTGTGAGTGAAGCCATAGTGACACATGACCGTCATGATACCGCTACTACAATACACCTCCTTAATGAGACCATGCTAATTCAAATCCCAGTAGGAGCAATTCTCCACATTGAACATGTGGCTCTATACCATCTTGATACAGACATGCATGACATGGACTTTGAAATAGTTGATTCCTTTAAGGGACACACACTAGAAGTGGATGAGTCATTTAGGAAGCAAATCCTGTTTGAGGGACCTAAATTAGCAAAGATAAGCCTCCAGTTAGGTAGCCTACGAGCTACACCTGTAGAGTTAAAACATAAGAAGGTGCCATTCACTTGGGGATGGGATATCAGTGACAGCCTTTTGCTTATTCTAACACTATGTGGGTGGGTCACAGTGGGCCCCCTAGGGTGGATACTGTACCAGCGAATCCACAAATTGCAGGCTAATCTGGCAGGACAGAGAAGGGTGAGACCTAATGAAGCTCTGGAGCTCAAATCTGCCATGTGCAGGCCACTACCTGAGCTTTCTCCTACTATGACTAGTAACGTTGTCTAGATAAAGTAGTAGAACACTGTTTAGTCTCTATACCCACTCACTGAATAGCCCACTACAGTATTCCTTGACACTGATCACACCTTTCTTTCCTTACATGTAGATTTATTAGTAACCTGTTTGTAGTATTGAAACAGGATATCACTATTATACTCCCTTAAATTTAGTTATGTATACATACTATTGAACTATAGCATACTCTAAAATGCCAATGGTCGAAGGATAAGGTGAGGTGTGTTTGTCCCCGCTGTTCCCTTTCAGCACCCCGACCCGATCAACGACTTTGGGTCCTCGATCAGTCCGGGTAGGGGGGAGATGTAGTGAACAACGGTCGAAATGGCATTCCAAGGATCAGTTTATGGCAGGCCCCCTTCTCTATCTGCCAGGGTGGAGGGAGATGTGCCACACTGTGATTGGATCTTGGTTGAGGAACAAATGTTCAGAAACATCAGATAAGATGCCAAGACAACTACCAGACACCTCTAACAGAACAGGAAGGGAGACCTTCTGCAACCACGACCACCTAAGAGAGGACTTCTCATTGGACTACGGGTTGACCCTCTCCAATCCTAAGGTTTGGGAATGACTGCCATAAAAATTCCTTCAGGATGCAACAGCAGTGGCCGAAACAAAGAAGGCCACAAAGATCCATCCAAATCCATTCATACATATGTTTGGAGACCTTAAATTGATGTAAACTGCAACAGACTCACTTCACCCTTTGATAAAGTACAGTGTATGTTGATGGCCATTGACTGTTAACCTAACAGTTCACAGAAGCAGGCGTATTAACATATTATGATATGAATAAGTGATTGTTCAACAGTTTTCTATCATGTTTGGACTCTTTTTGCTCCTCATAATGTGAGTAACAATTTGAAAGAGGTTTGGTAAAGAAATGTTGCATTGGGTAAATTGTAAAAGACACTGTCTAACTTTGTACTCTACTATATGCAAATGAGTTCCACACTAGGGCGGGTAACACCATGGCCACCTCAGACACAAGTGGCCAATCACATTCCTGGAATGGAGAGGCGCTAGATTCCAATCTCCTCCTCCTCAGAAAGAGATAAAGGTAGCCTCCAAAAAGACACTCCTTGTACTGCGTCTAAGTCCCGTAAGGGAAGAGACATTAACAGCTACACCGTACTGTGTCTAAGTCCCGTAAGGGAAGAGACATTAACAGCTACACCGTACTGCGTCTAAGTCCCGTAAGGGAAGAGACATTAACAGCTACACCGTTCTGAGTCTGAACCCCGCAAGGTTAAGACATTAGCAGATACAAGGTCCTGAGTTTCTGGCCTGACGAGGAAAGAGACTTCAAGACAGCTAAGGTTCCACTCAGCTCTTGAGTAAACCTTCTATACTTAATTCGGCTGCCCTTCAGTTGCAAAGGACCCAGCAGTGACGGACCCCGTCTGACTCCTGCCACTCCGAAAGCAGCGCAGCCCAGTCCGCAAAGGACCTCCACATTGGCAGACACTGCCTTGAACACACGGATCCTCAACGACGCAGCCCTGCTGCAAAGGACCCTGTGAGAATCCATCTGACCCAGCTGCCTGGTCCACGCTCTAAGGACCACCTCGGCACAACAGAAGTTCAGCATCCTCCAGGTCAGCGCATCGACGGCTACTGGAACGCAACTCTGTGCCCTCCCCACTGTACGCAACCTGCATCACCAGTGGAAGACGTCTCTGCCACCGGACTGATCACCCGACCAAGTGGAACGTAACTATAAACTTACCAAACCTCTTTCCTAAAGACCTTGGCTTAGTTTATACCCGCAGCCTATGTTTTCTAACCTGTTTAGATAACATTTACTTGTGGTCAGCATTACAAATGATAGCTATATTGTTTGTTCCGAGATAAATACGCAGTTATTTATCATTGAACCTACCAGAGCCATTAAGTGGGTTTCCCATAAACAACATTACCATAGAAATCTCTTATATTGCTACTTTCAGCTCAACAGGCATTGCATTCTGCCATTCTGCGTTCATTCCATTTTGTTAGTTTCTACACTTTATTTGGTATCTTCTTTCACATTTAGTTGCCTATTATCTATTAGTAGTGTGTATTCATTTATTGGTTTATCACTAGTGTTGTATGTACTCTTGCATATCTGTTGTTAATAAATTTAATTAATTTTATTACAATTGTGTCTTCATTGTGTTGATGATTCAAGGCTCTACTAGCTAGCTAAACCACCAAACTTTCAGATAAATCAGTTGACCAACTCCCTCCAGGGTGCAAATCTCAATTTATTGACCTATTGCCAAATTAACAGTCTTTGACTGATACACTGAACCCAGCGAGGTGGGAATTGGTCATCTGATAGACTCACAAACGCACCTTGAGTGACGTGTGACCCAAAATCACAGCGTCATTGGTGACGTGAGCCCCGTTTACTACACCAGGTTTTTGGTTTTCCTTTGAATTCTCTTCAGGACTGAAGATGGCGAGCCACCCAGCTTGAATTTGGTGATCTTCAATTGATTTGTGCAGAGTGCCCTTGCATCCAGCATTTCGGTAGGACTGTACAATTACGATCTATGGATTTCCCCCTGCTAGAACACTGGTTTATTATTGAACCTAAAGGAACTCTACTTCCTGTGATTTGGAACAACTAATCTGAGCTCAGCAACGTGAACTGAATGGACAGATTTGGTGATACTTAATTCATCAAGTCATACACACACACTGATACCGCACACACACACTTGGTTATTGTATTGTTTATTTTATTTGTTGTTCAAATAATACAAGTTATCTTTTTGAACACAAATACTTGTTGTTTCTGATTCCAATACATCCTATGGTAAATCGTTGAATTGGGGTTTTCAGACTACTGTATATTCAGTCAACCGAACCTAATGTGTACTTACCTATACCAGGGTTACACTGACATGTATGCTAATGTTGGCTAAATGTCAGGGTTATCTCAACATAGCACGTCAGCTAAAGTATCAAAAGACACGTTACTGTCTCCTCTATTTTGTGCAAAACAATAATTTTTAACACCTATACCTAACAAAGTTGTACTGAAGAAAATTTAAAGTGATTTTTTTTTTTACTTTTTAGGTCAAAAAAAAAATAAATTGTGCTCACCTCAGATTAGAGCTGTCTTAACCACATGAACAGGAGGTTGACTATAGAAGAAGTAGTCACACAAAGTGGCTATTTCATTTTTGAGATAGAGCTTCTAGTTTTGGAGTTATGAACAGTGTGACAACGTACCCCGCTCTCCTCTATTTAAGCAGACACTTACTTGCTGTCTGCTCCTGAGGACTGAAATCACTTCTCCCAGAATATGGAGAGTGACCACGCGTTTTTAAGCAGTACTCTGTTGCTGGGCACGCCTACTTAGGTAAGTCACCCGAAAGTCTACAGCACGGCAAATGGCTCAAATCGAAACTAAAATGCATCAAACTTCACACTTAAAGCGTGGTCAGGAAGGGAACGATACGAATAACAAAAGCTTCCCTTAGCCAGCGGCTTCCCTGGTGATAAAAACAGCTAAAACCAGCCCAGGCTGTTTGGCTGGTTTTAGCAGGTTAACCAGCCTGGTTTTAATTGGTCAGCATAGCTGGGGGTTTTTTCAGCAGGGATAGAATTAAAAATTTAATAAGTGCAATCAAAACTACAATTTAAAACGAAAAACAACAGCAAGACAAATAAATAGAAATGAATAAGTACTTTCTAGCAGCAACTAAATGTAACAATGCCTACTGAAAATAGAGTAGGGGAGAACGGGGTAAGTTGTCACACTTTTCACACTGTCTAACTTTTACTGAGCACCATACATCACAATGTAATAAATGTCTTACCAAATGAAAGAAGGAAGTCTCGGGCACATATGATGTATTCATTACATTTTCATATCTTATCTCATTATGGAGTTGTAGACTGTTGAATGGAATATGTGCACTTGGGACAATTTGCCCCATCGGCAGGTAAGTTGTCACACTAGATTATCTAAAAATAAGAACACAACTACTTAATTGTGATTATTGATTTTATTTGTTAAATTCAAACCAAAACTGGAAATATGAACAATTATGCTTAGAATATTTGGGGGGGGGGGGGGGGCTAATATTTCAATCCAATACACATTTCAATCAAAACATTTCAATCAAAGTGGCAAGACAACTTTACTTTGAAATTTAAACTCAAATGTTCTCTGGCTTGCACATAAATCCATGATAACTGAATGGAATGCTGCAAATAACTTGCTTAACTTAATATGTTTAACCTCTGAACAAAACAGATGCCCTGTATCTGATTAATCAGACTCATCTTCAGAGTCACAATTCTACACATAAATTGCCTGGCCTGCATGAGGTGCAAGCATCATGGGCCCATTTGTTTTTTGAGCATGTAATTGTACGTGACAACTTGCCCCAAACTGATGTAACCCCCAGTTCTCATAGGAATGTGATTCTTATAATTACAGATGTTAATAATTTGTTATTTTATATTATCGCTCTTATTTCTTCAATCATAATGCTGCACAAAACCTGAATTTAGAAAATCTGCCTAATAGTTGAGCAGTCATGAACGGGTATTTGCGATTGGTTCATTATTTGAAGCTCCGCCTCTGCTTTATATACTGAAGGATGAGTGCAGAAGGAGATTGAGGCAAAGATTTTTGAGCTGCAAGAAAAGATTAACCCCTTCAGACCTGATTTTTTTTCACTGAACAAACAAAATTTGGTAACACTTTAGAATAGGTAACACTTATTCACTATTAACTACGACTTATTAGCATGCATATTACTAGAAAATTGGCCATTTATTAGTACTAATTAAGCACATATTAATGCCTTATTCTACATGACCTTATTCTACATCCCTAATACTACCCAATACCTAAACCTAACAACTACCTTACTAACTATTCATAAGCAGCTAATTAGGAATTTATCGTAGTTAATAGTGAATAAGTGTTACCTATTCTAAAGTGTTACCAAAAAGGTTTACCCACTTGATATTTGCTCTTCTCCAACATATAAATGAGTCTAAAAAAGAAAGATTTGTGCCAACTCATTTTTATTAGATTTTTCTCATGTCCACTACAATGGACGCCGGGTCTGAAGAGAAACAAAAATCCAAATTTTTTAACCATACATAATAAATAGAGTTTGTGCACTATAGTTAACCTAGTGTTTAAGATTTTGAAAAGAACACATACTGTACGAATAAACAATGCAGTAAGAATGTGGAAAAAAGTTAAGATTATATCAAATCTAAAAAATATAGTTTGATCCCTTTTTTTGGTTGAAGTGGGTGAATTGGAGTATATGTATAAATGTCTTTGTGTGTGTGTGTGTGAATGGGTTTATGTGTACTTGCTGATTGTTTTGATGAATATATGATTGTGTGTATTATAGCAGCAAGGTATTAGTGTGCATGGAGGGGGTGTGAATGTGTGTACTGCATTGTATTCACTGATCAAACATCCACTATAGCTGTTCCTCACTAAAATCAAAGAAATATTGATTTACAGGCTATAGTCAATTTGAAGACATAAATTAAATCATATTAATATTAATTTCATTAATTTACATCAACATTAAAAAAAAAACCCTGTGTTCTGCAAATCTGAAAGATCTTCAAAATAAATTTGAATATTATCATTTGATAGTCTTAATTTTATAATACTAATGCAAGTTGATGAGCCTTCCATTAACATAACTCTGCATATAAAAGGTCAAATGTGGGCTTCCTCCTCTTCCTCTCTAAGTGGTGATCATGTCTCACTTTTGTGATGCCTGTAGCTTAATCAGATTAAGTTAGGAGTCATATCTTTGTTGTGATTGGTTGATCAGGAACCAATCAGTGACCAGGCATTGCTCATATTATAAAAACATAAAATTGTATTGGTTTAAACAAAAAAATCATGTGATGTCCATTCCAATGGACGCATGGATCTCAAAAATGAAAACTAGCACAGTTGATGTCTTACATAAGCACTCCTCAGCATAAAGATTGAAAGGATGAAAATCAGGATGCATCTGTAATAAGAAAGTAAAATCATAATTGTATTTGAAAAAATTATGTTGAATAAAAAAAAAAACAATGCATTGCATTAACATTGCTTGCATTTCAATGCATTGTATTTTCTCACATCAGCACACATTTTTAGTGGCTGAAATGCAACGTGGTTGTATATTTAAGCAGTAAATATTTCAATTTACACATATTTCACACATTTTCATAATATAAAAAAATCAATAATCCATATTCAACTTCTAGAGTTCACTTTAGAAATGTTCAGTTGGTCCAAAAATATGATCTGTCCACCTTTTTCTTCCCATAAGAGTCTGAGTGTGTGCGGCCATTAGTAAAAATTTAGGGTCTGGATTTTGGTTTCAACTGCATCCAGCTATTTTTAGCTGTACAAAACAGCTCATTTTGCTGCTTGATATTGCAAATTTGTGTGCAATAAAGATGATTCACACGGCACACGTAAACATTTACATACACATTTCCTCCTTTTAAACTGGCAGTTTACAGTTCAGGTCAAAAGTTTACACCCCCCCCCCCCCTAAAAATCTGCAAAATGTTAATTATTTTACCAAAACAGGAGGGATCATACAAAATGTATGTTATTGTTTATTTAACATGGACATGAATGAGATATTTCACATAAAAGATGTTTACATATAGTTACATATAGTATTAGACTATATATTTGTAAAAATGACCCTGTTCAAAGGTTTACACCCCCCTGATTCTTAATACTGTGTTGTTACCTAAATGATCCACAGTTGTTGTTGTTTTTTTGTTGTTGTTACTATTACCATAGTATTTTAATTATTATTGAAACCAACACGGAAGTGGCTTAAACTGCAATTCATTGACTGGCCGCTAGAGACTGGCTGCAAAAGGGAGTCAATCCCATAGACGCCCCATGTTAAAATGGCCAATATTGGACTTTACAGCAGAAAAAAATGTTTACAGCCTGGTGCAAAAAGTGGTTTTGGCCAATATAGCTAATTTCACCCTTCATGTCAACTGTGAGGGGGGTGATTTTCTTTTTTTTTATAACTCATATAACTTTTAAACTTTATAACTCAAGGCAGGTGTGGTTTCAGCAACCAGCTCCACCCACGTCGTGCCTCTTTGCCTATATTTCGATTATCCGGGAGTGACGCGCGATGATGCGATTCCAAGAAGGCGACGGCTGAATCCCGCCCACTATATGAGCTTCAAAATTGCTCTTCAGAAACCTATGGATGACGTCACAGACACTACGTCCATATTTTTTTACAGTCTATGGTTTTTACTAGTAGTAATTCCGATTAGAAAGCTCTCTAATTATTACTAGTAAAAATGCAATTAGTGAGCTCTATAATACAATTTTTACTAGTAAAAAACACATTAAAGATATGTTTAATTGCAGAGCTCTGTAATTGAACTAAAGAGCTCTCTAATTCAGTTCTTACTAGTAACAATTGAATTAGAGAGCTCTTTAATTGGAATTCTTACTTGTAAAAACTAAATTAGAGAGCTCTTTAATTTGAATTATTACTAGTAAGAATTAATTTAGAGAGCTCTCTAATTGTAACTGTTACTAGTAAGAATTCAACTGTAGAGCTCTCTAATTGTAATTTCTTACTAGTAAAAATTCTGTTTTAGAGCTCTGTAATTAAAAATGAATGGAAGTCAATGGAGACATATGACTAGTAAAAATTAATTTGTAGAGCTCTCTAATTGGCTCTCTAATTGGCTCTTGAGCTCTCTAGTAAGAATTGAATAAACAATGCAGATTTATTTTCACAGTCACCTTTGCTCATATTTACTAAAGGTGCCAATATTAGTGGAGGGCACTGTATTATATATATAATTTTAACAAAAAAATCATACAGTGGACTACCAGTAAATCTGATGAAAAGTTGGAACCAAAATGTTTATTTGACACTTTGACCTGACCATGTTTTGTTACACACCTTTCTTTCAAAGTTGTTCTGAGATCATTGCATTGGTGTGAGTTGTGAAAAATTACATGCCATTTTTGTACCATTGTAAAGACTGTAAGTCTATCCCTTACAGCCTTGTTTTCATCAGTGTTAAATTTAACATGTTGTCTAACCTGATTAAGGTCTGTTGTAGGATGTTTTGGAATTATATCATGTTTTTTTTTTTTAATAATAAAAGAACTAGAATTATTATTAAATATAACCTGGGGGATCTCAAAGGTTAATAAATATTGTTAGAAAATATTGTTTTTTCTGTTTACAACCACTAACATTTTGCTTGATAGTTGAGGTAAAAAATGGACATCTCCCTTACCAAAATAAGAGAGATGATACAAAAAGCATCTTATGGTTTATTTAGTTCTGACCTGAATAAGATATTTCACATAAAAGATGTTTACATATAGTCCACAAGAGAAAATAATAGTGAACTTAACACCCACTGGAGAAATATAATACAAACTATTAACAAAATTATTAATGTTAAGCTTCCACCTGATCCAAGATTTATGTTACTGGGGATGAATCAGTTCTTCAGCTTGATCAAAGGAAGAATTTACGTTTAGTTAAAATGGCTTTGATAGCAGCAAAGAAATGCATAGCTACACAATGGAAATCAGTAGAACCACCAAGTCACATGGCTTAGAGAACTTTCATCTTATGTTCCTGTTGAAAAAAAATGTTTAATCTAAAAAAAAAAAAAGTCATCAATGTTTGAAATGATTTGTGGCACATTTATTGAACACATGAATAATTTGGATGTTACATTGACTGAAAATTCTGATGGGATAATGTGACTCTTGTAGTGCCTGGAGCCCATCAGACATGAAATAACTAGTTATATTCCTTAAATGACTTCTCCCCCGATTATCTCCATGATTAACACCTAGGTGCTATGAGCCAGACCTCTGGTCACTATCCAGCTCATCCCCCCCACCATCAAGATAAGACTCCTACAGGAATGCAGGGAAAGATAGACTTTCCTTATTCAGACATACAGTCCCACATACAGTTATATAGAAATGTACACGTATCAATGTGTTACCTTTTCTTATATTGTTGTTTCTGTTATGTATGTCGGCCTCAAACATTAATCCGCAATAGGTGAATTATTGTGCATGCTAAGACTCTCACGTTTAGAATCACTCAGTCAACCGAGAAGATTCATAGATTATGTTTGGTGTCTATGAGCAGCATTTATTATTCCCTAAATGTTAATGTTTGTGGCATCTTAATAACTCCTTGCTTTATAGGTATTATTGAACTTTTGGAAGTTTTGTGGCAAAACAACCAATCAGCTTCCACATGCGAAACACCATTGCGAGAGACAAAGACTTTCAATCTTCCCTCCAAAACTCAGATCAACCGGATTGGACAAGGTCCAACTGTGGGCGTGAACGACCTACAGGTTTATAAACCTTCCCTCATCTCTCTCTCACTCTCTTGCCTTCTGGATTCAAACCGACGTCACCCGCACCTCCCCCCAGATCCATGGGGGGGGGGCTCACCTAGCAGTGGAGATGATGAGGCCTGCAATACTCTCAAGGAACTGGAAAGGACTTTCTGAACTGAACACATACGGAACCAATGCACAACAACAACAAGCTTGCAAGTATCCGTCCTTTCTACAAACGTAGATAGCTGCGTTTAAGGCGTTTTATAAAAGAAACAATTTCAGGTTGTTCAGAACCGTTTCATTCCTGTCCCTTGCAAACTCACTTTCTGTCTCTCTCTCTTACTCTCTCTCTCTCTCTTACTCTCTCTCTCTCACGCGTTCTCTGTCTATTTGTGTTTTATGTACGTTTGTCTATGTGCGATCGTTTGTAAGTAGAATAGTTTAATAAACAACCATATATTCACATATAATGATTCTCTGTGCTGAATGCTTACATCACAAAAGTCACTTAAACTGTTTCGATCTCATATTGCTACCTTAAGCCCTATTCTGTTCAATTGTTTTAACTCCGTTCTGATTAGTAAAATACGTTGCCGTGACGACGAGCCAACGTCAGAGTAATGGGTATCACTGAACAATTTGCTGGACAAAGAAACCAGTCGATATCATTATTGCTGTTACTGATCAGAAACTGGAAATTGCGTATATTTAATGACGATTATTATACACAATTTCCTGTGAGTTAAACTACTTTCCCTGACTGAAATGTATGTTTTAAATAACTCATTTCATCCTATTAATTGGTCAAAAGACCTGGTGGAGTTTTGCAGTGCATATGTGATGAGAGAAACAGTCTCATGCATGTACACACATATATTGATCATCTTAAATTCTTTGAGCTAACCAAAATTCTCTACATAATTGGTGGAGAATGCAGGCGGTTTTAAACTATGTGATGTGAGCAGCTCAGGAATAATTTGTGTGTCTCCATGCTTGTTTATTCAAACTCGGCTCGCGACTCGCGTCTCTTTTGTTTGTGTGTGTGTGTTAGAACGGTGTGGACCAGCCCACCTTTAACACCTTCACAGATGTTTGAGCCTCTCGCACAGAGAAACTCAACCGCTGTTAAAGACGTAACTTAACTGCAGTTTATATATTGACCCTATATAATAGTGCGTCCTAAAGCCACCCTAAATTAAGCGAAGAAAACCTTTTTTAGCGTGAAGAAGTTGATTGAGCGATGTTCCTCTTTCACCTTACAAGGCCTTTATATATTGACCCTATATAATAGTGTGTCCTAAAGCCACCCTAAATTAAGCGAAGAAAACTTTTTTTTTTAGCGTGAAGAAGTAGATTGAGCGATGTTCCTCTTTCACCTTACAAGGCCTTTATATCTTTATATTTTGAGTGTAGATAGATTAGCCATTGATGTGCACTCCAATGTTAAGCAGCTATCTTGCTCCTTTGGGTTAAAACCTCAGCTTAGCTAACTGATTAGGTTGACCCCGTTTGCTCATCGAATAGATTTAATATAGTAAACAACTTCGCGTCATTACTGTACAAATCTTGATCGAGTGTTATTTATTTGTTTTGTGCAAAGCACACACAAGTCTTGTGTCAGCAGGCTGACTCAAGATCAAGGTGCACGCATCGTAACTAAGCAACCTTTTAATAGTGTAACCATCCTATTAAGTTAAAGTTTGCAAACACATGTACCTGTGTTCAGTAAAACGGACACAAGAAATATACACCCGCGATAACGCGTCGCCATGGTAACTGCGCTTAGATGCGCGTTTAAATCCACACAAGGTGGAATCTGAAATCCCGCATAAAAGGTATTTCCTTCTATTAAAAGATAGAAGTCTGTCTAAAACCTCTTCCAATACCTATGCATGATTTCATATTTTTGTTTTCTTTGGGCAACAACGCTTATGGATAGTCCCAGTCAGTCTCTCCCTTCTCTTTTCCTTTTTGATTTTACATTATTAATTATTGTTATTTAAACCATAATGATAATTAACATAATGTATGTTTTCTTTTTTGTGTGATTTAATTTTAATTATTTCACCTCCTTAGATTCAACTCTCCCTTTAGCAATTATAATTGTATTTGCTCATTTTTTTAAAATTTTTGATTAAACAGTCTTGATTTAAATTTAAACTTTGACCAGTTAGTTCTGTACGGACTTGCATTGGCTCGTTGTGCTTTGTCTCTCCCTCTCTATTTGTGTCAACATGTCACCATCCAGTCCCGCCATCCAGTCCAGGCAAGGCAAAGATGCCATCCTGCCCTGGATCTAGTGGCTACAGCACCCGAGCGGAGAACAGCCGGACGACCACGCACACAGGCGAATGGATCACGATCCAGTCAAGAGCTACAGCTGAAGAGAACCAATCAACTCATCTACAGCCCGGATCATCAGTGACCACGCCCTCAACAAGATCGTCTGACTAAAGCCGCAGCGGAGAAAGCTTCACCCACGACGGAACCAGGACAGCGCGCAGAACCGCCTATACCAGCTGGATGTTCAGAGATAGCGGATGAAGAGGACAAGGACCTACAGGAGGAGAGAGGAGAAAAGCTTCAAGACACGCCTGCAACACCCCCACAGACTGAGCGCAGAGAGCAGTACAGCTGAACAATCCTAAACAGCAGAAGCTCTCTTTACAGTGGCCTCAGGCAGACAACGACAACCATGCCAAGGGGGACGTCTGACTGACTAAGGTGAACGAACATACAGTGGTGTATGGGAGCTGAACACGCAGCGACATCACTGTGTGGGAGTGATCTGAGATCAGTGCAGGCCAACAAAAAAAAAAAAAAAGGGAACAAGGGCTTCTAGGAACAGAAACATTTTGGTGGCATAACTGTTACCAGAGTAGAATAGGAAACGGCGTAAAAGATTAAGCAAATAGTAGAAGAAGATAGAGCTGTGCTAGCTGGAAAGTGCTACATCTGCCTGAGGGGCAGATTGCAGAATTTGTTTACGTAAACCATACCACACGGCCCAAAAGATGCAAGCCTGGAGCTCCCATGCACCTGACCATCAACACTAGGTGCATGTACGCACCATGTACAAATCACAGATGGACACACCCTTTTTCTGAAAAGTCATCTTTTGCAGTGTACATACCATACAGGTATTTCAAAGATTTTAAACAATTCCGTCATGAAGAGCCTAAGAGAAAGTGGCCACTCAGAAGTGGTGCCAAAGCTGCTCTCCACATATGACGATGATGCAGAACTAATGTCATGTACATGGTCCCACGTACAGAACGACATGGCATCACACCAAGCCTACCTGCATCCAGGGCTACACAGAAACCACCGACAAGCTTGGAGAACTGTGAAAAGAACCGCCCACTCAGGTAAACAAGCGCTCAAGACAGTGTCACAAACACCAAAATGACACCTGCGCTACACCAAATCCCTGAGTTGCACACACTGAAGGGAGCATCATCTGCCATCCACTACCTCCACCCTGGTCCACACTGACAGCGCGGCCAGAAGGGGGGTGGATTACACCTGCAGCGGCTCTCAGCAGAGCCCAGCACCCAGATGACAACAGCTGCGCTGCACAAGCCATCCAGCGATGCGCCAATCGCACCAGAAGACAGAGGGAATCACAGAGACCTGCCACCAACGTGTGATGTTTATAACTGTCAATACCTGCAGACCAAGGGTCCCACGCACACAAACCCATGTGCTTATAGACCAAAGAGTGAGGCAGGACACGCCCAGAGCAGGTACTTAGTGGAAAACGACAAGCCTGTCCCACTGCAACACCTTAAGCCGGGCCACCCGACACCACAGCACGAGTGAAAGCTACCTGGATCAACCCTCCTGTCGCAGCAACTCACAAGAACTCCCTCTTATGCTAACCTGCATAGACTCAAAGTAGACTAAGCTCAGTTTGAAACAGCCGAGCATCAACACCTGTTCCAGACAAGCATTGCCATCACAATAGGAACATTACATGCTATTCGTGGAAAAACAGTGAAAGGCCCAGTAAAAAACTGAGGGATTTTGTGGCACCCTAAGGTTTTCAACAACAAAAAAAAAAACCACCCACCCACCCCAAGCATCGCTTCTAAGCCACAAGCAAACACCTCACGCTGCTGCGCCGCCTGCATCACACCCACGCACACTGGCTCCACCTATAAAATAGCTCTGCTAAAGCAGCCTCCACTGCTCCCAA
This sequence comes from Garra rufa, assembly GCF_049309525.1. NCBI lineage: Eukaryota > Metazoa > Chordata > Actinopteri > Cypriniformes > Cyprinidae > Garra > Garra rufa. The sequence goes on along the minus strand of NC_133366.1, from coordinate 34,505,170 downwards.
GCAATGCTGACACTTAACCTTGCACTGTCCAACCACACCGAGGCACTAAACCAAAAACAACTCAGCGATGTCACACACATGCCGCATCTAGATGACAACATCCTCACATTTGTTCCTGATAATCAAACACCGCCACAGCTCCCAGCTTTCCAGGAACAAAAGGGGGGTCATTGCTGATGTATGCCCAAGATGCACCATGCAGAATACACCAGAGTACCAAAGCCACTACCAACGCAAAAGTGGCGCACTGCCAAGCATGCAGTGACAGAGGACATCAGAATATGCTAAGTTTGATGCCTGCTCGAAACCAGCGGATTTCAAACGACACAGCCTCTCTACGATGCAAAGCAGCCAGTCGACGAGAAACATCTGTGAACGTTTACCACCAGATGGCACCAGAAACGACACCCGTGTCAACTAAGAGACCATCCTTGTCACCACCTACATTGCTCACCAGTACTTCAGTGAAACATGCCCGAGTGCGACACCTGCATCCAAAGAGCGCAGGAAGCCAAAAGCATGCCGCAGCCAGCGAGATTCACAATAGGAACTGTGAACCAGCGTGTCTCGGACATCCAGCCCTGCCACTCATCAGGACCAACTGGAGACTCAGCAGAGTACAGAGAACGGCATCCTTCAGCCTAAAGCAGCCAACGGCCTGCAATGGCAGAGAAAGGAACAGCAGGACTGCGACAAATGGACAACTCACATCCAGCCTGGACAACCAGGAGCTGAGCAGCATCATCTTCTCCTTGGCCCACACCCTCAAGGGCCTCAGACAGGAGGTAAATGAACTGAACCTGCAAGTCTCCGAGTACCAAAATTAACCGACACCCACTGGAAAAGAGAAGGAACAGAACAAATGCAAGGAACCTGACAGAACAACTTAAGGAAATCGCCTGTCCACAGAAGGCTTTAACAGCTGCCAGACACAGGGAGCAGTTTGAAAAGCCACCAGACAAGACACAGACAAAGAACTGTTCCACGCAAAGTCACTGTTCAAACAGTGTACATAACTTAATAAGAGACTAACACTCAAGCCAGAGTTAGGAAGGACTTTAGAGGGCTCAGACAGCTGCTGAATAAAGAGAGCAGCTGGAATGAGCAACACTTGACATGCAGAACTGTCGCTATGGCAACGGCCTTTTGCTATGCACAGCATGGTATTTTCAAAAGGCAGTCCACCACAAATCCTCCTCCACACCCTTCACACAGGTGCCAAATGGAGGCTGCACAAGGACAGCTGGACACGCCTACTTCTCCAGAACAGAGTTTCTGATGCTAACAAAGAGCTCCTTGAATGAAACTCCACTGAGAAGTACTGAAAAGATAAACTTCTGACTCCTTGCCCAACGCAACACCGCATTAGACTTCTTCAAAGGAAAAAGCATCCCATAGGACCAGTCGACACCTCAGGAGCAGCCAGACAATGTTGAATGGAGCAACGGGCCCACAGGCCCAACAGCAAAACCCCTACCAACACAACTCAGACCCGCTCAAGTCAGTGTCGACAACCCCAACATCAGACGCCTAATGACGTTTGAGCAAAACAGCGGGATAACAGACACCTGCTGCCCTCCTGCACCCTAACCGGGTCCGTCTGAAACTTTCGTTACACTACAAAAATCTTTATGACAATTCCCTGCGAACCCTGGAACTACCTGCCCTCTCACAAGTGAGAGTCCAACCAGCGATTCCAGACTGCAGGGACCACAGATACTACAGATCTGGCCATTTAAAATGCGCGCGGGAAGTAAAGTGGTCTCGCGTGACGCCGGTGTATTCCAAAGGAACACGGAAAATACAATGACATAGGAAAGACATGATCAGTAGGGGGCAGTCATGTAACGCACTGGACTGGAGCAGGCTGAAAACATTGCTGCAAACTAAAAGGTATGGTAACCTGGAGGGGACACCTTCGGTTCACTTATGTTTGTCGTGGCCACACAAATGAATTCGTAGGAACGTCATATTACTTTTTGTCATTGCCACGAGATATTAATTCCTGGGAATGTCATATTATGTCGTGGCCACAAGATTATTTTGTCGAGGTAAGGACATCCTTATGTTTAATGCATAAACAAACCTGCGTAACCATAACCCAGGATTATCAGAGATAGGTTTATTAATATTTTTTATTTTGAGTTAAGAAATGTTTTTATTAATTGTTATAGAAATTAATGCAATATTAAGTTATATATTAACAATAGGCAATGCTGTATATGCGAATGTCTGTGCGCGATGTAGACAGCATTCAAAAGTTTATCAAGAATTTATTACATATAAGTACTTCAAATTAAATAGCCCTGCAAGAAACATTTTATGCATCCTTAAGTCTTATCCATTAATTGATCCTTTTTTTCTGTAATAAATGTATTATTCGTTTATATTCAGTATGTCACCCTTAATTTCGATCTCTTAACATTCCGAATCTAAATGATAAATGCTGACATGCCATGAAAGCTTTGATTATACTATATGGCATATATTCATTTTTAGTCTAATTATAACCTATATAGTGTTTCATTGTCGAGTGAATCATTCACGTTCCATTTGTAAATCGTATGGTCACACACGGGCATTAATACAATCATAAAGTCAAAACTTTATTGGCATAATTGTAGTTCACAATATTTGCTAAATATATGCCAAATAGCATATATAAAGTTATTTAGGTTAAGCGATTCACAATAAAGAAAAAAGTAGATAGCTCTAAATCACTTATTATTTATTCTTATTATAGGTTATTATTATTTCAATACCTGGTTAGGGCTATTTATTTTTAACGCCTGACAATTATGCCAATTACGTTTTGACTTTTTGATTGTATTTATCCCCGTGTGTGACGATAAATGAGCATGTTTTCATTTACAAATGAAACTACGTGAATGATTCATTTCTCAGTAAAACAGTTTAATATTCAGTTTAATACTAGTCTGTTAATTAGACTAAACAAAATAAAATATGTTCAATTCATATTTTATAAGTTCAATTCTTTAGTTAAGAGAAGGAATGTAGGCCTATTTTACTGTGTGACGATAAATTATTTCCAAATGAAACTATGTGAATGATTCACTCTTCAGTTATTTGTCTATTAGTTAGACTAAATAAAATACAATATATGTTAAATTTAACCTTTAAACTGCATTCCAGTAAAAACCCCAGTCATAGCACCTTTACAGTATCATTTACATTCAGAATGTTATGTAACGAGATCAAAATGAAGGAAAAAATAACGAATACAAACGAATAATACAAATATAATGGGAAAAAAAGAAGGTCAGTCAATGGACAAGATTGTGGGATGCATGAAATGTTTCTTGCAGGGCTATTTAATTTGAAGTAGGCCAACATGTAATACATGTAAACACTTGTGAAAGCTGTCTACATTGCGCACAGACAGCATTAGCATATACAGCATCGCCTGTATAATTATTTAATATTGTATTAATTTCTATAACAATTAATATAGGCAAACAATTTCTTAACTCAAAACGAAATATCTCAAATAATTCTGGGTTACTAATGTCACGCAGGTTGGTTTATTCATTAAACTCGTGGCCACGAGAAATGCATGTTGAGCAAAAATACATTTCACGAAAATAATATAAAGATTACAAAACAAAGAAAACAAATGGAATGAGGGATATGCTTTAAAGTTCACGTAAAAGCCAAATATTAAGCGGCATCCTTCATGTTTTCTTTAATCAGCAAATACTTAACATTTTTGAATTATATTCACCTTCTGTTTTTATGACAATAAATTTTGAATTTTGAATTCTTATTTTTTTTTTTTAGAAAAACGTCAGAACACCGGTCTCAAAAGTAGAAGCGAAAGTCTTGTTTCCACCAGCGCGGAATTTTTTTTATTCACTGTAATTGATGGATGTCTAAAACAAAAATAAGGAGAATCCTAAAACATATATATTTCTTAAAATAATAACATCTGAACTTCATACACAACAATACGGCAACGACTTTACAACAGGACACATTGTTTTATTTTAATTTTATTTTTTAGCTTGTACACCAATGGATTTCTGATGTCGGGATATTTCAGACTGCATCTCCACAGCTTAATCACTTTAGTATTAAACATACGGGTCAGGAGGCGGGTCGGGTACAATATTTATTTTTTTTATTCTGCGGTCCGAGTTGCGGGTGGGTTATTTGAAAACGGTCGGGTTCGGGTTGTTTATCCACTGACCCGCGTGTCAGGTTGGACACTAATGTTTTGAAAAAAGTGGAGCGTGTGAGGAAAGCTTTCCCCTTCTCCCTGGCATGCATTTGAATGCTGAATTCGAAATGCAACTGAATGCAGTCGGAATCCGCCCCCAGCACCCCCAAGTCTCCAAATGTTGATTACAACAAGGCAACAGACAGCATTCAACACCCCACCCCACCCCCACTCTGCCATTCATAAACATTTCGCTCTTTATACTGCATGCCGCTTAACTCTGATGCCTCATTAACGGCTACTTTTCAGAAAACTGAAAAAAAAAAAAAATACACTTCCCTTTGGTTTCCCAGAACAGACTTAAGCCTAGTTCCAGGCTAAAATGATGTAAATCGGAGCTGTTTAAAGATGGAAAGAAGAAAAAAAAAAAAAAAAAAAAAAAAAAAAAAAAAAAAAAAAAAAAAAAAAACTTACTGATCGTTGGTCGGAGATTCAACCCGCAGTTCGTGACTGGAAGCTGTTAAGAGACAGACTTAAGGAACTTCTCCGAAATAGAAGAACTACTTTTCCACTTAAAAAAAAAGAAAAAGAAAAAAAGGTGGAAAAAAATTGCATAACTCACTGGAGCACTTTTGATACTTAACAATTGTTGTATTCGTTGTCAGTCATATAGGCTAAGCTTTATTGTTTTGAAAAGTGAGCCTTCTGTTTATTTGTCTAAATTATTTTCTATATTAGGATATAATACTAGGCTAGTATTTATGGACATTAGGCCAAATCTACATGGGTTTCTTCCCTTTCACTTCAATTAGTTTTTAAGAAAAAAGAAAAAAAAAAACTGCATGGGCAGTGCGTCATAATAATGTACGGCATCAAAATGTAAGAACAAATCTAAAGACAATAATAATAATAATAATAATAATAATAATAATAACAATAATAATAATAAAATTAATTATTAACACTCCTAAAAGTACAGTATAGTGCTCAGATACACTTACGGTAGGTGACCTAACCCTAGTTGATACTTTATTTCAACTTTTCAATTATTTCATTAATTAACTAATAAACAAATGCCTTTCCGATATGATATAAGTGAAAAGGGAGACGATTTCGAAAATGATTTCACCAAAAGGCGGATGCGAACTCGGGTCTCCCGCGTCAAAAACGATATGTTACTCGTATTATCACTTACGCCACTGAAAATGTTGCAGTATAGCCGTCTTTTGTAATATTTGTAAATATGGAGTATTTGCATTGTGTAAAAACATTAAATAAAAGGCACCAGACTATAGAAAATGGCATATACTAAAGTATTTATTTTTCTGGGGGAGGACCCACCCACATTTATTTTGCTTCCGACGCCCATGCTTGATGATGAAGTATAGTCTACAGGATATAACAATAAAGTGCTTTTCCAGTCCCGATTCCACAAGGTTTTATTCCGCATCCACCCGCTCCCGCTATATTAACTATATTATTCGCCCGCTGCCCGCTTAGAATAAATTTCTAAGCACCAAAATCGCAAAAACAAATCAAAATAATAATAGTAATAATACTAATAAATAAATTAATTAATTTTTAACTCTATAAAAACTGTAGTTTATATTTATCCTCTCCATTTCTATTCCTCTCTACTCAAATTAATTGTCAGTGTATCTAAAATTGTGTATCTTAGAAAAAGAAAAAGAGGAACTACCTCTTAAACATGCATATCTTAATTTGATGTTGCTTTAAAACGCTGAAATATATAATGTATTTTATTCTGAAGGTGAAAGTGGTCCAGTTATTTAACTGCCTGCAGCGCCGTCAGGATCACGTTTTTTTCCCCTTTTAATTAAGTGGATACAGCTTACAATACTCGTTCAAGAGTAAGGGATTGCTCAAAACTATGCTATTTTACATATTTCTGTTATTTGTGTACAATCACAACGAAAAAACAGATGTGTATGCTATTTGTAAAAAAAAAAAAAATGTAAACAAGATGCTGGTTCAAGGGCGCGTCACAGAAATTGCCTACAATTCTGCATATAGGCTTGCTACTTATTAATTTTATTTTATTTCGTTTTGTTAAATTATTATTCATTAAGAAATTTATATTTCGCATATGGGCATTTTTATTTATTTTACATACAGCTTTTTGGGGTTTTCTCTGTGCATAAGATCTGCGCGTGATGTTCTGATGTTTATGCTGCTTTTTGCTTGTGTACAATTAACCCCTCAAAACGAATTTAACTGTTATTAATGTGTCACAGCCACGTTTCAATTTAAATGTAATTTAACACAATCTTGTCGTTAATAATAACTAAACGCGTCGGTTGTCGTTTGGAAAAAAAAACAGAAATTAACATTTCTATTTTCAATGCAGTCTAATAAAAGTTCAACAGGAAAAAAATAAAAGAAAATAATAATAAAACTGCTCCTGCTTATGAATAAATTTTTGCTTGATGATGAAGTATCTAAATAGTCTATAGGATATAACAAAGTGCTTTTCCAGTCCCGCTTCCACGAGGTTTTATTCCGCATCCACCCGCTCCGCGCTATATTAACTATATTATTCGCCCGCGGCCCGCTTAGAATAAATTTCTAAGCACCAAAATCGCAAAAATACTGTAGTTTATATTTATCCTTCCCATTTCTATCTGTCTCTACTCAAATTAATTGTCAGTGTATCTAAAATTGTGTATCTTAGAAAAAGAAAAAGACGAACTACCTCTTAAACATGCATATCTTAATTTGATGTTGCTTTAAAACGCTGAAATATATAGCCTAATGTATTTTATTCTGAAGGTGAAAGTTGTCGAGTAATTTAACTGCCCGCGGCGCCGTCAGGATCACTTGATTTTTTTCCCCTTAATAAAGTGGATACAGCTTACAATACTCGTTCAAGAGTACGGCATTGCTTAAAACTATGATATTTTACATATTTCTGTTATTTGTGTACAATCACAATAAAAATAAAAAAAAAACAAAAAAAAAAACGCGTAGGCTATTTGTAAAAAAAAAAAAAAATGGAAACAAGATGCTGGTTTAAGGGCGCATCACAGAAATTGCCTAAAATTCTGCATATAGGCTTGCTACTTATTAATTTGTTAAATTATTATTCATTCAGAAAAGAAAAACATATATTTCTTATGTGGGCCTATTTTATTTATTATTATATATAGGTTTTTTGGGGTTTTCTCTGTGCATAAGCTCTGCACGTGAGGTTCTGATGTTTATGCTGCTTCTTGCTTGTGTATAATTAATCCCTGAAAACGAATTTAGCGGTTTACGTCAGTTGTCGGTTGGAGAAATAAAATAACCGAAATTAACATTTCTGTTTCCGATGCAGTCTAATAAATGTTCGTCAGGAAAACAAAGAAAGAAAACAAAATAACAATACAACTGCACCTGCTTATGAATAGGCTATCTTTTTGCTATTGGTTTGAACCATAATTTCAGGAAAGAGGAATCATTGAACTATTGTACTGGTATTTGTGACCAACGCCCCCTAGAGCTGGCCATGGTGTTTGGCTACAGAATCTTGTTCCTTGCGCCACCTGGTGGATATTATATGAAGTGCAACAACGTTGTAAAAAAATCTAAAAAAGCCGCTGCGGCAGGACGCGTGCCCACGCGTGCCGAATTGCAGGCTGCCGCGTGAAAATAGACGCATTTTTAATGGCCAGATCTGTAGATAACAACCACCTGACACAGACCAACTTGGGTCAGGATGACAAGTGACAGTGCCTCGACACCTGCTGCACAAGCTCGAGGACCCTTACCTTGCCACTGTCTACCTTATCACACCTGATAACGTCGAGCACGGCACCACAGCCACTCTTTGAAGCACCAACCTCCAGAGAGCCACCTCTCTCTTCCAGCCGTGAGTGCCGGGTGCATGTCTGATTGTTCCGCACTTTTGACGTCGCTCGCTGTTGTCTGTTGGACGGACAACAACGTTCGAAAGAGGGGATATGTAGTGCCTGGAGCCCATCAGACATGAAATAACTAGTTATATTCCTTAAATGACTTCTCCCCCGATTATCTCCATGATTAACACCTAGGTGCTATGAGCCAGACCTCTGGTCACTATCCAGCTCATCCCCCCCACCATCAAGATAAGACTCCTACAGGAATGCAGGGAAAGATAGACTTTCCTTATTCAGACATACAGTCCCACATACAGTTATATAGAAATGTACACGTATCAATGTGTTACCTTTTCTTATATTGTTGTTTCTGTTATGTATGTCGGCCTCAAACATTAATCCGCAATAGGTGAATTATTGTGCATGCTAAGACTCTCACGTTTAGAATCACTCAGTCAACCGAGAAGATTCATAGATTATGTTTGGTGTCTATGAGCAGCATTTATTATTCCCTAAATGTTAATGTTTGTGGCATCTTAATAACTCCTTGCTTTATAGGTATTATTGAACTTTTGGAAGTTTTGTGGCAAAACAACCAATCAGCTTCCACATGCGAAACACCATTGCGAGAGACAAAGACTTTCAATCTTCCCTCCAAAACTCAGATCAACCGGATTGGACAAGGTCCAACTGTGGGCGTGAACGACCTACAGGTTTATAAACCTTCCCTCATCTCTCTCTCACTCTCTTGCCTTCTGGATTCAAACCGACGTCACCCGCACCTCCCCCCAGATCCATGGGGGGGGGGCTCACCTAGCAGTGGAGATGATGAGGCCTGCAATACTCTCAAGGAACTGGAAAGGACTTTCTGAACTGAACACATACGGAACCAATGCACAACAACAACAAGCTTGCAAGTATCTGTCCTTTCTACAAACGTAGATAGCTGCGTTTAAGGCGTTTTATAAAAGAAACGATTTCAGGTTGTTCAGAACCGTTTCATTCCTGTCCCTTGCAAACTCACTTTCTGTCTCTCTCTCTTACTCTCTCTCTCTCTCTCTTACTCTCTCTCTCTCACGCGTTCTCTGCCTATTTGTGTTTTATGTACGTTTGTCTATGTGCGATCGTTTGTAAGTAGAATAGTTTAATAAACAACCATATATTCACATATAATGATTCTCTGTGCTGAATGCTTACATCACAAAAGTCACTTAAACTGTTTCGATCTCATATTGCTACCTTAAGCCCTATTCTGTTCAATTGTTTTAACTCCGTTCTGATTAGTAAAATACGTTGCCGTGACGACGAGCCAACGTCAGAGTAATGGGTATCACTGAACAATTTGCTGGACAAAGAAACCAGTCAATATCATTATTGCTGTTACTGATCAGAAACTGGAAATTGCGTATATTTAATGACGATTATTATACACAATTTCCTGTGAGTTAAACTACTTTCCCTGACTGAAATGTATGTTTTAAATAACTCATTTCATCCTATTCATTGGTCAAAAGACCTGGTGGAGTTTTGCAGTGCATATGTGATGAGAGAAACAGTCTCATGCATGTACACACATATATTGATCATCTTAAATTCTTTGAGCTAACCAAAATTCTCTACACTCTTCATGGCTTTAATCTTTTATTTGTTATCATCGTTTATTTATTTATTTCCTCTTATTTTACACATCATTACAATTATGTCGATTTAAGTGTTCTAGTGAGGGTGGGACTGGGGTGAAGGGTGGTTAGAAAAGAATGTTTACATGTATATTGAAATAATTCTGTAAATTGTTGATGCAAAATAATAAATATATTGATAAAAAAGAGAAAATAATAGCTGAATTTATAAAAATGACCCCATTCAAAAGTTTACATCCTCTTGACTCTTACAGTTTTTTTCAGTCGCTAACAAGCGTTTGTCCAAACAGTTGTCACATTTTCAAAACTCTAAACACAATTAGCACAGCATCGGTCTTTTATGGCCATACCATTCACAAATTTCATGTCGTTTTCACCCAATATGCAGTCAGTGAACACATTTCCACAATGCTTACATTTTCTTAACAGACAAGCTATACCTCCCAACAAAATTATGGATTGTTTTTGTAGTATTTACGAATGTTAGCACACAACATCCCACAATAGCAAATACATTATTCCAAACCTTAGATACAGTATAAAAACCTCTGCTTCTGCAATGAAATCAGTTCAAAAACAATATCAATATCAAAAATATATCTCAGCTGATAATAAACAAACAATTAAATAATTGACACACAGCTGATTTATGTTTATGTCTGGCTTAGACTCAGAGGCAGTGGTTGTTATTTTTTTTTATTACATTTACACTTATACAGTAAAATGAGGACTTTGAGGAGTGATGTTTTGGAAACAGGGTTGGGGTCAATTCAGGAATGAACTCAACAATTCCAATTCAAAGAAGGAAATGTAATTGGAATGGAATTGGAATTGGAATTCAACAACAATTACAAGGAAACAGAGTTGGAATTGAATAGGAATTATAGGAAGTGGAATTAAATTCAGAGAAATTCCAATGAATTCCATTTATTGCTGTTTCTGAGCATCTATGTGTGATTGCACTTAGAGACATACATTTGAACTTTATTTATAATGCTTTACAAATACCAAGTAATGTATGAAATAGAGTTGATCAAATGCAAGTAAATAAAATGAATGACAGTGGTGATAAGTTTCTCTATGCACTATACATTCAATATATGATTACCACATAATATATGTCTCAACTCACAAAAAATGAGTCATGTTCATTCATGTATTTCATTCACTTTTTATTGCATCAAATTATAGTAATTTCTTGAAATTTGGCATGTGAAATGATCATACTTAACCAACTAAACAGTACTTTGTATTTCTTTTATATGTTTGTTGTTTATGTGATTTACAATATTTAATGTGTTATAAACTAGCAACTCAAATGGAATTTTTTGGAATTTTATTTCAATTCTGTTTCCTGACATTCCAATTCCAAATCCAATTCCATTCCAGGAAGTGAATTGGAATTTACCATTCATTCTCAATTCAATTAATTTCAAGATCGCAGAGATTAGACACAGTAATTTTGTGCTTTTTTAGACCCCCCCCCCCCCTTTTTTTATCTGGGCTTTTTGCTGTTTTTTTTTTTTTTTTTTTTTTTTTGAAAACAAACTTATTTGCTTTTTACTGGAATGCTTTTGAATGTGAACATTATTGTACATGTGGAAAGACAGTTCCCAACCAAGAAATTTAGTGTCAAAACAGTGGATTGCATGTTTTGCATGCAAATACCTGTAAAACTGAAACATAAAAAGTCTATGCAGTTTTTGTAATGTCAACAATAGCCAGTATTTTGAAACCTGGTGTACTTTGACTGACTGCATGTACCTTGTGAAGTGAAAACAAGTGTTATTCTTTGACAGAATAATTTCATTTTGAGTGAGATTTCCAGTGTTTTGGTAAAGTTAGTGTGATCAGAGAAAGATGTGTTCTGTTTTGAAATGAAGAGTTAGTATATATTTAACAAAATGTATTTTTGAGAAGAAAATTATCCATTTGGCCAATTGTATTTTGTAGGTGCCATTCTGTGTTAAGAGTTTAGAAAAAGTATCTGAAGTATGGGTAAGCGCTTGTTAGCGATTGAAAAAAACTGTAATACTGTGTTGTTACCTGAATGATCCACAGCTGTTTTTTTTTTTTTTAGGGATGTTTTTTGTTCATGAGTCCCTTGTTTGCCCTGAACAGTTAAACTGCCGATGTTTTTCAGAAAAAAAATCTTCAGGTCTCACAAATTCTTTGTTTTTCCAGCATTTTTTGATTTGAACCCTTTCCAGCAATGACTGTATGATTTTGAGATCCATTTTTTCACACTGAGGACAACTCATATGCAATTATTACAGAAGGTTAAAACACTCACTGATGCTCCAGAAGGAAACACAATGCATTAAGAGCCGGGAATGAAAACATTTTAACAGAATGGAGATAAGTGTACATTTTTCTTATTTTGCCTAAATATCATATTCAGTACTACCCTCCAGAGACTAAGGAAGAGGCTACAAATTTACTCTGATCTTCAAATTCAAGTTTTCTATTGATAATACATAGTTGCATATGAGCCCCTTAGTTGTCCTCAGTGTGAAAAGATGGATCTCAGAATCATACAATCATTGTTGGAAAGTGTTCAAATACACAAAAATGCTGGAAAACCAAAGAATTTGTGGAACCTGCATTTTTTTTTTTATTTTTTTTTTTTGAAGAACAGTGGGCAGTTTCACTGTTCAGGACAAACAAGGGAAAACAGCTGTGGGTCATTCAGTTAAGAACACAGTATTAAGAATCAGGGGGATGCAAACTTTTGAACGGTCATTTTTATAAATTCACCTGTTATTTTCTCTTGTGGACTATTTGTAAACATCTTTTATGTGAAATATCTTATTCATATTCGTACTAAATAAACAATAGCATACATTTTGTATGATCACTCCTATTTTAGTAAAAAATTAACATTTTATAGGTTTTGAAAGGGGGATGTAAACTTTTGACCTGAACTGTAGTGCCAGGTTAAAAGGAGGAAATGTGTGTGTGTGTGTGTGTGTGTGTGTGTGTGAATGTTTACGTGTGCAGTGTGAATCAGCTTCTTTATACGGCCTCTCGAGCAATCACGAGCAACACATATGTTTCTCCAGCTCCATTTAATGTCTTATGCTGTCAAAAGTCATTGTAAATCACTGTAGAAGAATAACACCTGCAAAAGTGACATAAAATCGACCCATATTTACTTTCCTTCATGACCTCTGTCTGCAGGGGGGTTAAATGAATCACTTTGACCTGTTTTTTTTTTATATATATATGTAATGTATATTGTAAAATGTTACCGTAAATGTTTTTTTTCCTCTTTATGGTGCATGTAACATATGATTAAATGTCACAATTAAAGTAAGGAACAACATATAAAGTCTTGAACAGGTTTTCCCAAAAGACTATTCTTTTAAGTATATGGATATGTGAGGCAGAGATGGGTGGAGTGCTGGAGGTGAATGAAGAGAGGCCAGAAATTAGGCCAAAGATGCTGCTTGGAGGACGGTCCGGGAGGAGCCCGCCTGCTTAAAAAGAGAGAATTTGAGCAGAGAAAGTTGATGTTGTCTAGACACTAACTGCGCTTCTGCATTGATGGTCAAATACAGAGGTGTAGATATTCTCACTAGTGCAATCATCAAGTAAGACTGGGTGAGTTTATTTTTTTTTATACTACATCTACAATTACATAAACGTTGAAGATTCTGAGTGACTGAAATTGAAAAATAAATGCAGTGTCACTTAAGAAAGTTTTTTTTAAATAAACTTAGCAATAGATTTAAAGTCACTATAATGATTTCTATTTTGTTTGATTTCTAATCTTCTATTAGAATGTACTGAAAAGCCACAAAAATGAGCATCAAGGTATGCCATTTTCTTTTGCATGCTGATTCAATATTTTATATATTATATTTTTACATAACATTTATTACATTTTAATATGTTTTATTGCATTCTAATTAAAACGTTTACTAATATGTAATTTTTCTTGACAAGGTATTTGTAACTTGGGTGGTTCTTGTTACAAGTAAGTTTGATTAAAAAGGAAGCTGTTGTTATAACTGCTTAATACTCACATTTGTATTCAAGAAAAAAAATGCTAACATCCCTTGTCTGTCATTACTTGTAGGTACACTTATCTCACCTTCCACTCAAAGTAGGTCTGATTTTTCATTTTTAATAAAAAAAAAACTTGGTCCCACTTTACATTAGATGACCTTAACTACTATGTACTTACATTCAAATCAATCATTTGGTACAATGTACTTATTGTGTACATGTTTTTACATCTTTCTTAAAAACCTCTATGTAATTACATCTGTAATTAATTTCTGTAATTACCACTGTTGACCCATCCCTTACATCCTAACCCACCCTTAAACCGACCCATACCACCAAACCTGTCCCTAACCTTACCCATATCCCACCTTAATAGAAGCAAAAGTGTTTTGCAATGCAATATGACCACATTAAGTACATTGTACTTATTTTTTGATGTAAGTACGTAATAGTTAAGGCCACCTAATATTAAGTGTGACCAAAAACTTTCAAAGATTTAAAGGGGTCATGACATGGATTTAATGATTATTTAATGATAAAATGATTATTTTCAACCCTCATTCTGACCCTATCTAAAACAACCTGCTTTAAAGAAAGGGTCCTTTGAGGTTTGTCAGTAATTGTTATGATTGGCTAACATCATTGCAAAACCAAAAAAGAACAGTATCAACCCCCCCCCACCTCACTATTGGATGTGAATGTTTTGATAACATGATCAAAATAAAACAGTCATTTCTGAGCAAAGCATGTGAAATAATTTACTTAAAGTTTGTGATGCAGCTGCAGTCTGATCTAGTACCGCTTCATCTTTTAACAAATGTTTCTTTGTGAACTCTCCCTGACGCTGTCCCTCATTTACAAAACAACATGCTCACAACAACAACAAGTCCAAATGATCCTTAGACACAATCTGGGATGCCATTAAACATAATCCTTCTGATATCTGTACAAAGTCACGAACGAGTTTGAACTGAATGCCTTGAAACAAATGTTCTTTCACTCCATTTGCCCTTTTGATGACAGACTCAAGCTCGTAGACTGTGTCAGAAAGCGAACGTGTGTCTGTATACTGTATGTAGTGTAGACAAGATAGTGGCAGTGATAGTAATTTCTATTTGCGTTTGGCGCAACACGACACGATGCAAGTGTCAGCAGCCAAGCAACTGAATGCTAGTGGGACGGACCTATGATGAGAAGAACGCCTTGCACTGGAGGTAGTGTTTTTGCAAATGAAAGCACCCGTGTGACGTAACCTTGCACCTCGGTTCCAAATAAGCCGCTTTCTGAGGGTTACAGTTTTTCTCAATTGCTTAAACACATTTCTTGAAATTATGCCTCTTATTTGCGAAACTCTAAACACAAATCCACAACTCCTAACTCAATTCCCCAAACTTCTTATATTGAGGTCAAAATGAAGCTCTCCACTCAAAACAACACAATCTTGCTGAAAAACCAAACTTTGCTCTCAGACATGACACACAAATCCTCAAAAACACACACACTACAACACAGTTTTACACACTGATGAGATAAATTCAAAACAATACAACCAAAACAATCCAAATAAAAAACTTTTCACATGATGAAAACAACAAATCTATGCCTTTGCAAGTGTTTTATTCCTTAATTTACAGTTTTTCTCAATTGCTTAAACACATTTCTTGAAATTATGCCTCTTATTTGCGAAACTCTAAACACAAATCCACAACTCCTAACTCAATTCCCCAAACTTCTTATATTGAGGTCAAAATGAAGCTCTCCACTCAAAACAACACAATCTTGCTGAAAAACCAAACTTTGCTCTCAGACATGACACACAAATCCTCAAAAACACACACACTACAACACAGTTTTACACACTGATGAGATAAATTCAAAACAATACAACCAAAACAATCCAAATAAAAAACTTTTCACATGATGAAAACAACAAATCTATGCCTTTGCAAGTGTTTTATTCCTTAATTTACAGTTTTTTCTGATTGCTTAAGCACATTTTTTGTAACTATTGGCTATTTTTGCAAAACTCTACACACAAATAAGAAAACCTTTCACCCAATTATCAAAACATTGTAGTTCTCTTGCAAAAGCAAACACAGCTAGATTAACTCTTCACACCTTCGTAAAAATGGTGTTTTCATATCAAACAGTACACACAAGCTATCATCTACTAAGCACACAATGCGCCAACTGCACACTGATGGTATGAATACAAAACACATCTGGCTTTTGCTTTCTCTGTGTACAGATGTCAATTTGAGGTCATACTTTTGTCATAGTGTCATGTAAACATACAAGGATCCAAACTTCAAGTATTGGTGTTTATTCACACTCATCAAAACCAAGACAAAGTCAGAACACAAAATAGTAATTTCACACACAAAAAAAAAAAAGGAAATAAAAAGACAATCAGCCTACATCATGTCGTCTTTCTGGGTCTGGCCACAAAATTTCGTCCACATCGCATGCGATATCCTCCAGTCCAAGGCACCGGGGAAAATATCTCCTTGAATGCCGTATCCAGGCCTGACATGATGCCTGGTCAATATCTCCACATGCCTCCTCCATTGCCTGTAAAAGGGCTACCTGTTGATGAGGATGACGGTCGTACACTTTCCAGCGCCAGGCAGAGAAGAACTCCTCGATGGGATTTAAGAATGGAGAGTATGGAGGGAGGTTGAGTGCCATGAAGGATGGGTGGTCTGTAAACCAGTTGCGGACCAAAGCAGCCCTATGGAAACTAACATTGTCCCATATGATGACATATCGGGTATGCTCTGGTCTCTGAACAGTGAGCATGTCATGTAAGGTGTCCAGGAATGCAAGAATGTGTGCAGTGTTGTATGGGCCTATGGTTGCATGATGGTGAACAACACCATTTTGGCTTATAGCTGCACACATGGTTATGTTACCACCACGTTGTCCTGGGACATTGATGATGGCACGGTGTCCAATAATGTTCCTGCCACGTCTCCTGGTTTTACTGAGGTTAAAACCGGCCTCATCTACAAAAAGTAGCTCATGTCCCATGGCATCTGCTTCTAGTTCCATCACTCTCTGGACAAGACAAAACAAATGCAACACATCAGGCCCATGCACAGCACTACAGTATGCACTTCCAAATTCAGAACCAATGACACTATAGCTTACCTGCACATAGTCATATCGCAGTTGCTTTACACGTTCTGTGTTTCTCTCGAAAGGAACTCTGTAAATTTGCTTCATTCTTATTCTGTGGCGCGCAAGTACACGACTTAGTGTAGAAATGCTTGCACTGTGTATATTTTGAAAGATGGTGTCATTATCAATTATGCGCTGCTGTATTTCGCGCAGTCTTATTGCATTATTGGCAATCACCATGTTCACTATATGGGTCTCTTGCTCTGGAGTGAACATTCTTCCTCTGCCCCCAACATCTGGACGTCTAGCAATTCTGTAAAGTAACAATTTCAGTATTTTTGCATGTATGGTACTGTTGTGTTTCTCATTAGAGTATGGCAGTGCTAAAAAGTACTTACCGATTCTCATTTCGAAATGTCCTAATGATGCTTGCCACAGTGTAGCGGCTCAAATTAGGCTGAACCCGTTGGCCAGCTTCCCTCAGGGTCATCCCATGGTTGATGACATGGTCCACTATTGTAGCTCTGATGTCATCAGTTATTCTATTTCTTACTCTTCTTACCCTTCCTCTTTCCCCTCCTCGTCTTCTTCTTGCTCCTCCTTGTCCTCTTCCTCTAACTTCCTCTAACCCTCTCGCTTCTTCAACTCCACGTCCTCTTCCTCCAACTTCTTCACCTCCACGTCCTCTCCCTCGGCCTCCTCTGATTCTCACTCTTCTCACTCTTACTGCTCCTTCCATTGTACTCCACATAGACAGCTTACCTGTGGCTTATTTATAGTGCTTAGGCTGATTGCAAAGTGAACTAATTATCTAAAACAGTTTTCACATGTGAAAGTGTGCCAAACAGTTGGCAAAATAGTGTTAATGATAGCCATACATGTGTATAATTTTGCTAGGAGTGTGTTGGAAATTTGGTAATTGAGTGTAAGCAGTGAGTTGTGTTTAAAGTTCTGCAAAGTGTGTGTTACAAATTTGCAAACTGAGTGCAAAGCAGTGTTTGTGCTTTTAGTTTTGCAAACTCAGTGAGTGGTTTTGCTATACGTATTAATAGTTTTAGAAATTGTGCTACAAGAATCACGATTAGCGCTTAAGCATTCAGAAAAAACTGTAATGTACTGTAGAGTACAGTACAAAACAGCAAACAACAACAAAATATAATTTTTCTGCCCAGAATCCTGTCTTTGGTCTGGGACAGGCCAAAGAACCTCTTCAGCATCACAGGCTAAATTAGCCCTGGCCAGGCAGCAGGGGTCAAATCCTCTTGCATGCCTGATCCAACCCTGGCACTCATCAACTAAAATATATGAGACTGCTTGTTTTCTCGCCCTTGCCCTTCCTCTGTCTCTTCCACGTTGTCGTTGTCATCCACCTTCTTCTCCTCCTCTTCCTCTTTCACCTCCTACTCTTCCTCTTCAAAATTACACATTACTGTATGTGGGATACTGATTGAAAAAGACTGGATAGGATTCACAGTTACACTTGTACTGTACTAGTGGTCTGAGAAAAAAAATAAAAATGCATTACAGTGTCATTGTGAAACAGCAAAGAAAAAGAAATATGGGCACAAAGGTAAAAATAAAAATTAGAAAGTCTACTGTCAGATTTTGTAACTCCTGCGTTGTCCTCTGTCTATATACAGTATGCTTTCCAATTGAAGGTTCAAGAGATGTACCTTTGAGCTATTTCAGAGAACTGCTTTATCATTGGTTGATATACATTATCTTCATTAGTGAAAGTCAAGATTCACTTGAATAATTCATGGCAAATTTACAAAAAGTCTAATAGAAATGTGTAGAATATATGATTGACAGTTTATAACAACTAGATCAAAAATTTTGCATTTAGGTAATGACTTATACGATGAGCTAATGACTTGATGTTTTGAGGGGTCA
Organism: Garra rufa; assembly: GCF_049309525.1. Taxonomy (NCBI): domain Eukaryota; kingdom Metazoa; phylum Chordata; class Actinopteri; order Cypriniformes; family Cyprinidae; genus Garra; species Garra rufa. The sequence goes on along the minus strand of NC_133366.1, from coordinate 34,486,475 downwards.
AACTATTGCACAGAGAACTATATCATACATTTTGAGCAACATGACAATAGCAACTGATAATGTGGGAAACCGCAGACAAATGTATCTAATCAGTTGTATGAATGTACCAAAGCAATCACAACTTGATCAGAAGAATGAGAAGCTTTTTATGATGTGCACAAGAGACTAGATGATGTGGATGTTGAACAAGTAGTTTTGACAATTTCATTTCTGATCTGAGAAATGCACCAAAGTGACTGAGAAAAACTGTAAGCTGACTTTGGCTTCTTTTAGGTTCTGATTTGTGTGTGCTAAATTTTGACTCCTAGTGTTTCCACTTGGATAATTGTGTGCTAATTGAGCTCAAACTTCACAGATTGAGTGAACAATGTTGAATGCTTGTGCTTTCTAAATGACCACATGGTGTAAGCACTGAGAAATGTAGGGGTTTGTGTGTAGAGTTTTGCAGTAACAGTTCACCAAATATAACTCATGTGTCAAAGCAGGGAATAGTGTTTATTGTTTAGGGAAATGGGTGTGCTTTTTCAAAAATGGCGTTATAGTTTTGAAATTTTAGTTCAAAAGACTGGCTATAGTGTTTTAGCAATTGAGAAAAACTGTAAGCACAAACTTAGTTGTTCCAATTTAGTACTTTAAGTGTACTAAAATTACAATTGCAGGGTATTTTTATTTTTAAGTACACGTAAATGTATTTGTAGTATACTTGGTATTAAATAGATGCATTTCAAATATATTTTAGTATGTTTACCAACTGATTAGCAGTTTACAATATCATTAAATCCCATTATAAAAAGTTGTAAGAACTGTAGGTATGATTTGCAAAAAGGTCAAGCAAAGTAATATCAAAGCTCTAAAATAAGTCAGATAGGAATCGGTCGAAATTATTTAGAATTTTTCCTTTTTAAAACAAAAATCAATGTAATGATCTTTTGTTGATTTTTGATAAGATCTGATATTTATTTCCTCTGTTAGCATGTAGGACACCCTGGTTTGACCAAGATAATCCAGATAAAGCAGGAGATTGGGAGACTCTGTCATTAATCCTGTTGGCATACCCACTACAGGTCTGCATTCAGCCCATCGCCATTGAGGTCGCAACCATTGGTGGGATCGCTGTAACGCCGAATGCACAATTTCCAATGTACGACAAACAATTTTTAAATGTTCAATTTAAACTTCCTTCAGTTTGTATTTCTTCATGTTTGCATTGCATGTATGTACACTGTAAAAAGTTTTCACCAGTTTCAACTTAAAAACCTAAGTTTTGCAGCTGCCTTAAGATTTTAAGTTAAATCAACTTAAGTCATTTAAACTCACAAATTATATCAACTCATTTTTATTGTAATAAGTTAAAATAACTTGTAGTTTTAAGCTGATTTAACTTAAAAACTTAAGTTTTTAAGTTGAAACTGGTTAAAACTTTTTACAGTGTACAGAATATCTGTTGCAGATCATTTCCAGTTTAGCCCTTGCAACTGCAACCACTTTCTGTACTTGAGTGAAAATACTGAAATCTGGAGTTTAGGAGCAGAAGAGAATGCATCTCCATTGGCTGTATAGACATTTTCATTCACAGAAACAATGTTAGCAGATAGTACTGTCTTTCTGCAGAATGTCACACCCCCGGACTCTGAGCGTCTGCGCTCAGCCCATCGCCATTGAGGTCACAACCATTAGTGGGACCCCTGCACTGCCACCTGGAAACATTTTTACAGTGTATGATATCATATATTCACCATTTAAATGTTTCCAAATAAAATAGACTGCTGTTATTTCTTAATCCGATGTCGAATAGTCATGAGGAGCTTGATAACTGTTTTGGATCTTTAAGAACATCTTTGAGAAATTTTGTGCAAAAAAATGCTTATAAATGCCATTTATGATTAATATACGTGTTATTTTCTGCAGATATGACCCATTGATAGGCTTTGTGTGTAGGAATGGGGCCTGTCAGGACTATAGGGTTCGCTTCACATGTCCAATGAGTTTCTGCAACTCAAGTATGTAGCATAATTCTTATTTTTTCAACTTACTTTATTTAACTTAATTCTTTTTCTCTGTGCTGTATTCATCAGCATGTGTAACCAGGTGGTTTGATTCTGACAACCCTAATACAAATGGAAGTGATACTGAGCTCTTGTCTAGCCTTCTCAGTATGTACTCTGGCTACATTTGTCCAAATCCAATCGGAATAGAGGCTCAGACCGTCTCTGGCCAACCAGCGTATCAAACTGGAGACATCTTTTATGCGTGAGTTTATCAAATCTATTACATTGCTTTATAGGGCACATGCTTCTGATAGCATTTTGTAGAGAAACAAAAAATGAACTTTTTTTTTTTGTGTCCTGTGAATCCAGCCATTGGGTTTGCTTGTGTAAATGCAGGCCAAACAGGAGGGGTTTGTGCTGATTATAAAGTGCGATTCTCAGATAATGTCAGATAACTTTGATAGAAAGGTATGATAACAAAACATGGTCAGGTCAAAGTGTCAAATCAAATGGTCCTTTACTAAAAATCCCATCATATTCACTGTAACACCAGGTGGATATCAGAATGGGCATGGAGAGTGGAGACCTTTCAGACTTTGTGGAAAACGTGGAATGGGAGTGTCATGGCATGCCGGCTGTTAAGAACGTCATAATGTACGGCTGCTGCTCCGACCCGTACCCTGACATAACGTACACAGTCCTGCTGAAGATATTTAACTTTTTTTTTTGTGTCCTGTGAATCCAGCCATTGGGTTTGCTTGTGTAAATGCAGGCCAAACAGGAGGGGTTTGTGCTGATTATAAAGTGCGATTCTCATGCCCAGAGACATTTTGCTCAAGCGAGTGACATTTACACAACAAATTCACTGCTGATAAAGGAAAGTGCAAGATAGTCTATAGTGGAAAGCCATTTTAATTGGTCTAGAGTTGCAGTCCCCAATTAAAACATTTTCAGTCACAATTTGACAGTTTTCCCCTTAAATTCTGAATCAACTGTTTATTCATTGCATGTTGTTTCTGTGACTGTTCAAAGTTCATATATCTATATGTAGAAACCACATTTGACAAATCAATGCGTCCACCACATCCTTGAAGACATGCGATAACCTTTCACAGATAAGAATTGTTTTTAATCTGTTCACTGCTTTCATTAAAAGCTGTAAGGTTCTATTGATGGTCAATGTTTATTAGAGCACATTCAAAATGATCTAACAGTAGTCCCACTAAAAAGTGCGTAGAAGAATGCACAGCATTATTCAATGTGTTGATGTGATTTCCACTGAAACAGCAAGTCAGCTTTTTAAAAGCCTGACAAAGTGGCATTTGACAGCTTGTGAGAGTTCACCCAAAGATGAAAATCATCTTTTACTCGCCCTCAATTTTTCCAACTTGTATGAATTTCTTTTAGCTGTTGAACACAACAGAAGATATTTTGAAGAATGTTGGCAACCAAACAGTTGGTGGTAGTAATTGACTTTCACAGTGTGGAATAAATACCACAGAAATCAATAGCTACCAAGTGGCTCTTCTTTTGTGTTCAGCAGAATAAAGAAACGCATACAGGTTTGGAACAAATGGAGGGTGAGTAAACAATGACAGAATTCTTATTTTACGGCAGACTATACCTTCCAAAAACTCCACATACAGTAAATATATTGTAGATGTATGTGCTAATGTTAGTCAGTACATCCTCAACATCCACAGATTATGAAGTGAAATCAGAATATATACAAATACCCAGTAAGGAGGAATATTACCAATTGTTTTGTTTTTTTCATTATTTTTTACATACAAATTATACATATATAGTCAAACCAAAATGTATTCAGACACCTTCAACATTTCTCATATTATCACAGTTTATTCATAAAGGTAATAAAATATGACAAGAACTCAAGAGATAAACTGTGTCAGAACAAATTCTTCTTGATAATGCCAGATAACTTTGATAGAAAGGTATGATAACAAAACATGGTCAGGTCAAAGTGTCAAATCAAATGGTCCTTTACTAAAAATCCCATCATATTCACTGTAACACCAGGTGGATATCAGAATGGGCATGGAGAGTGGAGACCTTTCAGACTTTGTGGAAAACGTGGAATGGGAGTGTCATGGCATGCCGGCTGTTAAGAACGTCATAATGTACGGCTGCTGCTCCGACCCGTACCCTGACATAACGTACACAGTCCTGCTGAAGCGCCGTTCTTCCTTCTACATCTTCAACCTTCTTCTGCCGTGTTTCCTCATCTCTTTCCTGGCTCCGCTGGGATTCTACCTGCCTGCTGATTCTGGGGAGAAGGTCTCACTGGGTGTGACGGTTCTGCTGGCCCTGACAGTATTTCAGCTGATGGTGGCTGAGAGTATGCCACCTTCAGAAAGTGTTCCACTAATTGGTGAGTTTAAAGTAGAGCATTTTCTTTTCTCTCTGGCTGAAGAAATCTGTCACTTCTGGTAAAATGCTAATTGTGTTCTGTTCATGCAGTTTGGATATAAACAAAAGTGACAACCATATGCTCTAAAGTACACTTTTTTTGTCATTCTCACTGTGGTTATAGACTTTACTCATGGCTCATTTGGCCTCCTAGTGGAAGTTACAATGAACTGTTTGTGAAGTGAAGTGAAAGCAGAGTACATAGTACAGGTCACAGTCTCAGAGTCTAAGACTCTCTATTGGAAATTAATGATTTTGAGATGTTTAAATATAATATATCAATGTTGTTGATATTGTTTATATTTTGTCTTAAGCATTTAAAATTGGACATAAAGTGAGGAAAATATATATTTGATCCCCTGCTGATTGTGTACGTTTGTCCACTGTCAAAGAAATGATCAGTCTATAATCTTAATGGTAGGTTTATTTGAACAGTGAGAGACAGAATAACAACAAAAAATGCAGAAAAATCCATTTCAAAAAAGTTATAAATTAATTTGCATTTTAATGAGTGAAATAAGTATTTGAGGCATTCACAAAACATGACTTAGTACCTGTGGCAAAATCTTTGTTGGCAATCACAGAGATCACACTTTTCTTGTAGTTGGCCGCCAGATTTGCACACATCTCAGGAGGGATTTTGTCCCACTCTAAGTCATCCTCTCCAAATCATTATGGTTTCAAGGCTGATGTTTGGCAACTCGAACCTTCAGCTCCCTCCACAGATTTTCTATGGGATTAAGGTCTGGAGTCTGGCTAGGCCACTTGAGGAACTTAATGTGCTTTTTTTTAGCTACTCCTTTGTTGCCTTGGCTGTGTGTTTTGGGTCATTGACATGCTGGAATACCCATCCACGACCCATTTTCAATGGTTCTCAACCAAGATTTGATGGTACAGGGCCCCGTCCATTGTCTCTTTGATGCAGTGCAGTTGTCCTGTCTCCTTAGCAGAAAAACATCCCCAAAGTTTCCGCCTTCATGTTTGATGGTGAGGATGGTGTTCTTGGGGTCATAGGCAGCATTCCTCCTCCTCCAAACATGTCGAGATGAGTTGATGCCAAAGAGCTTGATTTTGATCTCATCTGACCACAACACTTTCACTCAGTTCTTCTCTGAATCATTTAGATGTTCATTGGCAAACTTCAGACGAGCATGTACATGTGCTTTTTTTGAGCAGGGGGACCTTGCGGGCACTGCAGGATTTCAGTCCTTCACGGTCTAGTGTGTTACCAATTGTTTTTTTTTGGTGACTATGGACCCAGCTACCTTGAGATCATTGACAAGATCTTCCCGTGTAGTTCTGGGCTGATTCCTCACCGTTCTCATGATCATTGAAACTCCACAAGGTGAGATCTTGCAAGGAGGCCCAGACCGAAGGAGATTGACAGTTATTTTGTGTTTCTTCCATTTGCGAATAATCGCACCAACTGTTGTCACCTTCTCACCAAGCTGCTTGGTGATGGTCTTGTAGCTCATTCCAGCCTTGTGTAGATCTACAATCTTGTCCCTGACATCCTTGGATAGCTTTTTGGTCTTGGCCATGGTGGAGAGTTTGGAATCTGATTGATTGCTTCTGTGGACAGTTGTCTTATATACAGGTAACAAGCTGAAATCAGGAGCACTCCCTTTAAAGTGCATATTGCAGGTTAGAAACTCAGGTGAATTGATGTATAGAAAAATAATGTAGGAACCAGATTTTCTTTAAATTTACTTCAAAAAATGCTATTAAGGCTTCTGGACTCGTTTTTGTGCGAGAATTTTACTTCCGCATCTGAAAAACTGCCAAACCGGTAGTGACGTAACGAGAGGGAGAGCGGTCAAAGTAAACCATAGGAAAAAAATGGATCGCAATGACTGTTCGGATGCGGAGAACATTTAAAATGTTTATTTACACTCGTATGACGAACCACAGACACAAATATGAGCCTGCTATGTGGCCAAGAGAGCAGGGACATGCCAGAATTAAACAGAACAAAGGTCAGAGGAGACAAATTAAGTTGCGGTGTGAGAACAGGGCAGGTGTCTTGGTGAGAGATCAGTGTTAGCTGACGAAATCTAATCGGGCAAAATCATAGCATTGGTCATCTAGAAGTATTGATTCTACTTACCAATAACACAAACGAATAATCGTTGATCAAGTGTGTCACACTTGTTAATATCCGATGCGAACGTTACATGATATAGCGGGTTCTTATTACCGCGCGTGCGAGAGAGATGAACACCTTTTTGTTTTATATTATGCTTATATGGGAAATGCCCCCAAACTTGGTGTGCTGTTTCTGACTCTGCACTTTGAGGCTTGCTGTCTGAAATCAAAATAGGTTCTACAGATTAAATGCATTTCAGGCAGGGTCATAGACATCTCCAGGCCAGCAGGCATGAGTATGTTTAGGGTAGAGATAATTTATTATTCTGAGCTAAATATTTGTACGTACAAATAAACAGTAAAATGCAATCTCAATTACAGTTTGACTATATTCAGGTCACAAATACATATAAAGTAAAACTTTTTAATGCCATTGGTATAAGACAATTAATATTGACAGCATACAGTCAAGTTGTCTGCTGGTATTCATCAGGAAGCCCTTACCTGCATGTGTTGTGTCAGCTATTAGACAGTTTACAAAGGATTGATGACTTTATAAAGGTTTTGAATGGCCCCATTTAGGTGACAATCAATAAACAATAATCAAATCTCAATCACAAACTGTCTTACTGTATACATTTTTTATATGAAGTTTACAACATATATATCAAGCAGATCTGCATTTATGGTTAATTCAATTCAGTTTAATTTATACAACAATAAATCATAAATATTATTTCATAGTACTGTTAATACCCAACTTAAAAATCAACATTGCAACTTTTAATATACACATGTAGATGTACCAAACATATACTACTGAAAGAAAATTATTTTCAGTGTGGGTATCACACTAATGTGTTACATTAGTGGTGGTTAATAACAGCTGGCCTCCACTGCTTCAGATCTTCACACAGCCTCATGTCTTGCAATATCTCCCAAAGCCCTATAAACACACATGACAAAAAATTACAAATTAGCTGTGCAAACAATGTGACCAAGCTGTAACTAGACTTGATGGTCATAATATTAACAAACTGAGGATAACTGACCAGTTATGCCTTCTCATATGGTACCGTTTTTACACGGTTCTTAAAATTATATTGCTAATGCTTACAAGCTAGCTACGTGCTTTACAACAACACATCTGTGTCTCATTATTTAAATAAAGATATTCACAGATTTGGTAGGTATGAGAAGAAAAAACTAGACTTACGGTGCACAGTTCACGTTTTCGTCGAGCTGCATCTCTGACGGCTTCTGACGAACCACAGTCTGACGGCGGACCCGATTAAGGTGCTGTGTGCACCGAAGGAACTGCACCAGCTCTGAGCCTCACTTGGTTCTTGCTTCAGCATCTCATGTTGAACTGTATAATATTGCCAGGATGCTAATCCTCTGGTGTAAAGTGAACGCGTTTTTCGAAGCAGATGCTGTAGTATAGGCCCGTCTCTTCACCCGCACAAACGCACCCGGATACGGAAGATGCACCATTCTTTTTATTGTAAGTAAACCCACGGACACGATGTCCTGACAGGCTGGAGTTTGTACAGCCTCCATAAACACAATAATTTACAATGACGATGATCAATTGAAATTAAAAATAACTACCGAAAACAGACGAACTCACGACTGCTCCTACTGAATAGCAACAGAGCTTGGCGAACGACTCCCTCTCGTGACGTCATATGACGCGGTGTGGAAAAAAGCTGTTTTTGAGAGCGGTCAAGGAAATCGTCACTTTGTCGTCTAAATTTGTGCCCTTACGTCTTGTAAAACATTTTCAAATCCTGCATTAATGGTTCGTATAATATTTTCATACTCGAATATATGTTTATCTCGAAAAAATTTTTAACCTGCAATATGCACTTTAAGAGAGTGCTTCTAATCTCAGCTTGTTACCTGTATAAAGGACACCCGGGAGCCAGAAATCTTTCTGATTGATAGGGGATTAAATACTTATTTCACTCATTAAACTTTTTTGAAATGTGTTTTTCTGGAATTTTTGTTGTTATTTTGTCTCTCACAGTTAAAAATAAACCTACCATTAAAATTATAGACTGATCATTTCTTTGTCAGAGGGCAAACATACAAAAACAGCAGGGGATCAAATAATCCATTCCTGTAAACTGAGTCAATCCCAAACACTGATTGTGTGACTGTACAGCCTCTTTGTTATTTATCCCTTGTTTGTCTTTCCTATAGGAAAATACTACATTGCAACAATGACCATGATAACAGCATCTACGTCTTTGACTATCTTTATCATGAATATACACTTCTGTGGAGCAGAAGCCAAACCTGTGCCCCACTGGGCCAAAGTCCTGATAATAGACTACATGTCTAAGATCTTCTTTGTGTATGAAGTAGGGGAGAACTGCACCACACCTGAAAGAGACCGAGGCACCTTGTTCTCTGAAGACCCACTGGCTAGCCTGGAGAGAGATGGGTATTTTGACAAAGGGTTTTACGGAGACTTTAACCATGATGACAGAAACCACAGTCAGTTAAACGGGTACAATCACAGAGACCAGCGGCATGGGAATGGCTACCATCACAACAACAGTCCCTATCGACAACAGAGGCATGACCAGCAAAGGAGGACCCGCTCATGTTCAAATTCCCCTATCCGACAAAGTGCCCATCATCCAAAATACACACACTACATTGGTCGAGACGGAAGCGAAAAGCTCCCACTGACAAGCCAGGAGAAACTCAAAGATAGCGAACTCTCCATTCCCGAAAAACTTGGATACACCTACGATCACAGCAATGGCTATCTCAATGGAGTTAGCTATCACCATGATAATAGCTACGGCAAAACTGTAGGAGCAGATAGTTACAATAAGACCGCCACTGGCAAAGGATTCTTATGCATCTGCGGCCAACATCAGAAAGTGGTGCAAAACATTGAGTACATAGCTAACTGTTTCAGAGAGCAGAGGGCACACCAGGCCAAAGGGGCTGAGTGGAAGAAGGTTGCCAAGGTGATGGACAGGTTCTTCATGTGGGTGTTTTTCATCATGGTCTTCCTCATGAGTGTCCTGGCCAAGGCAACCTAGACCGTTTACACCTTAAAGACACAATCAGTTGATTATATATTGGCTAACACTATGTGTCAAAAGACCAGTTAGATACTGATTGTTTAATTTTTTTTAAACAATAATTCCTGTAATCCTAAATTTGTTGGCAAATGGGCCCATGTTCTACATTCAACTTAATATCTGGGTTACAGTTAATGCACAGATGTTAGATGTTTAAATGTCCTCCATTCAAGAAGATTCTCTGGTTGTAACAGTTCAAGAAATGGCATTAATATTTCAGGTGTAGACGTGTTCCCACATGTGTATATAGCGTAACACAATCTTTGTCTGGCATGGACACACATTAATAATGCACAATTAACTCTGCACATGCGCATGGACAGACATCCACACTAATGCACATTAAAAATGCATAAATAGACCATTCTTGAATGTTGATCACACACATAGTGAAAGACTTGCATCCCTGAACAATCTTATCTCATCAGAGAAATCGACCTACAATTTCTGTAATTTCTTGTTTCTTTGATTTGGTGTGCTTGTTCCTAACTTTGTTCTCTGCTTACATTATTCTTCACAAATGGTGCTACACAAATAAAAACCTTTATCAATCACAGAATCTTAGAAATAACAAATGCTCATAAAAGGAAAGAAAATTAGATGTAAATTGAACATTAGCATCTCAGACTGCCTACTGAAACTTGATTATATGGAGACATATCAATTCATCCACTTGTGTAAGTATTAAATTAAGCATTGCATTAAAATGAGCTGCCGAAATGCAGATTAGTGAAGAGACTTATTAAATAGGTGCTGGCCTAAACCTCTATCTTGTTAAAACATGACTTGTGGAATACTGTTTCTGGGTCTACTTATTTCAATTGAGCATATCTCAATAGCCGTTTATAAACACTTTTTTATTCAAATCACACATTTAGGCTAAGCCTTGGAAAACAAATGGTATACAGTACAGTCTCTAGGCTCATGGCGTCCCAGACACCCAAATTTTAACAATTCATAAATAACGAATCACTGTCTAGCTAGCCATTTGAAATCTCGGTTTTGGAGATAAAGAGAGATTTTTGAGAAAAACAAGCATCAGAACAAGTGCAGCAATGAGTAATTGAAGCCACTTTAAGGTGATTTTAGTCAAAATGGGTGAAAAATCATAAAAACAACCACTAGTAATACAATATAATCGGTTATCACTTTTGACCACAAGTTAGCACTGTCTCGAAACATTTTGAATACTTTCAGGTCATGGTCTCCATGGTACATACAAATTTTTGTAATGGTACACCAATGCATTGGAAAAAATGTAGCATTTGATATCATAATACTCTATTTTAGTCAATGGCAATTTCATGTTTTGTTTCATTATAGCGCCACAAAGACGCACAATCCTACCAAACTTTTTTTGTGTCCTTAGAGTGTGCTTTTACATATGTGTGTCAAATTTGGTGAAAATATCTTATTTTGTTTTGTGAGTTATAAACATTTTTATATATGAGAAGAGAAAAAATTACCGACGACTGACTTTGTTTGCATTTTTTGCCACTTACTATAAAAATTTTGGCAATTGGGCATTAGTGTATAGCCGGTACGCTATGTTTCTGAATTTCTTATGGTGGTTTCGTGTTGATAGGGGTAATGGCTTCTAAGATATTGGAAAATGTTTTATAAATGCTAAAATGCAACATTGCACGAACCATAAAGTAAAACCTGGCATGTTTGGTATCAGTGGACTCAGGAGTTTCATGTGAAAATAAGTTATAAGCATGTGAATATTTGATTTTACCACTAGGTGGCGCTGGCTTGAAACTTCTCAGGCTCCTTCAGGGCATGGTACTGATGACCCATACTGCGTTTTGTAATGATACATCAATGCGTTTATAAAATATAGCATTTTACTACAAAATCCAAATGGCCGACGCCCAAAATTACTTTTAAAATAATTTGTTTGCGTGTCAATCAACTTGAATTCCATAACTTTTTGCCAGCATGGTCTGAAGATGATCTGAACCAATTTTGGTAAAAATCAGACAAACCGTCTAGGACAAGTTCGAAAAAGTAGGTTTTTATTTCATTTTAAATTTTGTTTTTTAATTAAAAATCACATTTTGGTGTTCATTCGACTCAGCATGAGCCAAGGATTCAGAGAAAATACTTAACAGTTCAAAATTCATTAGCATAAACAAATTGAAAATTTGGACAAGTGGTGGTGCTAGAGAGTTTGAGTTACTCCAAATTTGCTAAGGTTAATGTTGAGACCGTCCTCTATCAGTGTGCCAAATTTCACAACTTTCCCACAAGCGGTTTTATGGGCTGCCATAGACTCAAGAGCAGAAGGAACAGAAGAAGAAGAAGAAGAACACCAACGGATATAATAGGTGCCATCGCATCTTCGGTGCTTGGCCCCTAATTACCATCCATTCATCCTCCAAACTGCTTGTCCTATGTAGGGTCATAGTGATGTTGGAGTCTATCCCAGCATCTCAGCATCCCAGCAGGAACTACTAGAGGCTACTAGAAAAGAACTTACTCTTACATATGTATACCTTTACATTTAGTAGGGATGCTAGAGACATGTCCCTATCAATATCCAGCAACTGCTGTTATATCCCCACCAAAATCAAACCTATGCCCTTCAATCTTTTCTTATTCCATTTTACTTCCATTTTAGTCCAGTCACAGTAGTGAGTCTCATTTTGAAGTGAAAGCAATCCCAACTGCAATCTTCATTCTTTACTGTCCACCATGAATAAAAAATGAAGGTCCAGTTGAGCGCATTGTTCTCAGGTTGGACATTGCACATTACTAAATTTAGTCTGGCAATTCCATAAGTAGGGGAGATTTGGGTAAGATGAGCCATTATTAGACATTTATGTGGTCCCCAAGATAAGGGAAAATGAGGCAGAAGTACAATGAAAGTATCTAAAGTAATTTCAGGATGTTTCCTATCATTTTAAATTATCAGAATCTATGACAAATGGTTCTAAAATTATGGCTTCTTATTAAAAAAGTGTTCCTGTGGCTCAATTTGCCCCAGTTAGGGGTAAGTTGACCTGAGTCAGTGGGTAAGATGAACCATCTGGGTGAAAATTGACCATCTGATTGAATCTGATTCAAACCATGTGAAATTTGAAAGATAATTTACCTCTTTTAAACTAACTTAATCAAATTTCTTTTTACAAACAGTCATATATCTTTTCTTAAAGCTAACCTTTAATTATTTGCATTTCTGAAACAATATGTTGAACACCAAAGTTTTAACCTTCCAAAAAACAGACTAAACAGAGTTTGTTGAATAAAATTAAATAAAAAACGAATTAGAATTAAGGAATAAATGTTTCTGAAACTAATAAAAATTTTAGTCAAAAGATTCTTGGCATGGTAGCTTTTCTGCAATGTTGAACAGACCATTAGGGACTACAGGTTGATAGATATATTTGATTACAATATGATAAAAAGCATCTTCTGGTTCTCAGAGATGGATTTGGTGCACTTGTAAACCAATGTACACTACAAATAATATGTATATATGACAAACTAAACCAGCTGTGTAATATCACATTAAAATATCAGTTAATACTTTAGAGATTTAACATAACTGTGCCTTATGGTGGGGTATGTTAAAGTGTTGTGAACAGAATATATACTACATTTTGCAAAATTTTATAGTACACCATTCAGATGTCATGGATACACACACATTTGAATACTTTTATTTGGATCTAAAAGACATTACAAAGAAAACAAGATCCAAATACTCTGGGAAGAGTCTTTGACAGGGTGACAGATCTACAATTCATAGCTCACATACTTGTACAGGTCCTTCTTTTTTTATAATACTCGGCACATTAGGGATAAAGGAAACATCTCCGTCTCCATATTTTCATGCTCCCTATAATGGCTGAAACTGAGCAGAATTTTGCAAGCTTTTTTGCCTTCTTTTTTTGTAGCCCCCCTAATTGCATCCCGCTAATCACACTCTTATGGACATGACCCAAACTTCCAAATACCAGAATTATCAATCTACAGGTATATCCAAGTTGGAGGATGAGATCTACCAGGGGTTGATATTTCAATAGTTTAGAATAATAGCAAGTATTCATATACAGATCAAAACAGCAGCCCACCTCAACAATACAAACAGATTTCATAACCTCATTAACAATTACAATGTCAGGAGTATTTGGAATGTTTGTGAAGTACTCACTGTTTGATATGTTATGATGAAACCAGTTAATTCGTACAGTGCTATGCTTGTAGATCTTACTATCATGTCCACCGATTACCATTTGTAAGTCCTTTGCAACCAGATCAACCAGACGGTCATGTCTGGCTACATAGAGTCCTTTATAATTGTAGCAGCCGTTTAGTATATGAGCAACCGTTTCGTTTTCCTGCTGTGTAGGATGTAATATACAATAAGGTTCATGCTTTGATGGATACCATATTGCCAAATTGTACTTTGTTGGTAGACATTGTAGTCTTGCTTTAATCAAGAATATCAAAATGTCATCTGAAATTGATGGATTAGACAGAGCAGAGTGAGACACTGAATGGTCGGCAAATTGAAGTAAAGCAAGTTTTCCTTGTAATCTGAGACCCGTCCAGTGCTGTCCGTTTTGGATCTGTCTAAGATGAAGAATTGAAGCTCTTGCGTGTTTAATCTGTAACTGGTGAGGAGTAGTGTCTTTATTGAGGATTGCCAGAGTGGAAACCAGTGGATCGGTGATTATGCTGTCATTAAGAGCCACTACTTCTCCATCGGGTCCCAACCAGGACAGCTGTATTCCTATGCGGCTGCAGAGGTCGTTTAAATCTAGCCAGTCAGAGCGCACTCCAAATCCGGCTGCTTTGATGTCCAACTTTCCGTTCTGCTTTAGTTTAAATCCAAGAAACTGGGACTCATTTATGGAAGCAGCAGGTATTTTGCGACGTTGTAGATGTAAAAACAGTGATTCACGTGATAATTCTCTAACAGTTGTATCGTCATTGTTAAGCATGTTTAAAAGGTGTCCTGTTCTGGACGCGGTGTAGAGCCATTCAATATTTGGGGCACCGAGACCTCCGTCTCTACGTGGCTGGAAAATAATGTCCCGAGTCGTGCGGCTATTAAGACAGAACCATTTCCTCATCAGCTTAACCGTTTCGTTGTTCATCGCTGACAATATACGTTGTGGGATATGTACATTCGGGAAGAGATGTTGGATTTTGGCTACTGCGATTAGCCTGATGGCTTCAATCTTCATCATTATGGGCAGTGGGGCAGCATCAATCAGCCCAAGTCTTTGGGTATATTCTTGACACAGCTCTGATATCTGTTCCTCCCAATCGCCACTGACGTTAAATTTATGGCCCAAATAAGGATATGTTTCATGACGTTCATACACTCGGATACGTTTCTGCATTATTGAAAAGGAAGGGGGCTTGTCAGACTTTGCTTTATACCATCTGTTTCCTCCACTACGTCTTTCATAGAATGCAGCACATTTTGTGTGTTTGATGTCTAAACCTGACCACCTTAAAAACTCATCTGTGCGGAGGAGCATGTTGGAAATTACACTTTCATCTCTTGAGGAGATTTCCACATCATCCGCATAACCTTGCACTGGGTTTGGGGATCGCACGCCTGCTGGTGCGCACTGGCACATCCACTTCATCCAGGAGTTAATCGCCAGAATGAAATTGATGGCGCTCCATGGGCACCCTGTTTTGATGCCAATTTTAAGTGGTATGGGATCAGTGAGGGCGGTTCCACATATGACCTGGATGTAAGAGTTATTATACACATCTTTAATTACATCTGCATACAGCTGTGGTAGTCCTATTTCGTCCAATGCATGAAACATGACATCGTGGGGCAATGTGCCAAATGCATCACGAAAATCCAAAAAGACAGTAAAGAACTTGGCAGATGAATGTTTGAAATCATCAATTCCCGTTTTAAGACAGAAGACATGTTCATTCATCCCCTGCCTATTGATATAAGCTTTTTGCTTTGGTGTAAGTATTCCTGTATCCACTAACCAAGGAAGTATTCGTGACAGCATACATTTCATAAACACCTTAAAGACTGTAGGTAGTAAGGAAATGTCTCTCCAAGTAGACAGGTCATCAGGAATATTATCTTTTTTGGGGATACGGTGTATCAGGGCCCCTTTCCATGATTCTGGAACTTTGCCATTTTCCAGACAGATGTTAAATATATTAGTCAGAATTGGGCACACCATTTGTTTTGTAGTTTTCAGTGTTTCATAAGTCACACCATCAAGTCCACTTGCTTGGGGAGGTCATTAACCACTTTCTCTACTTCAGTGACAGTGAACAATGAAGTGTTAAGCTGGCTAGATTGTACGGGAAGTAATGATCCGGTCCATGGCGGTGCATTTAACACGCCTTCAAGCCTCTCAGGCGCGCATTTAGAAATATAATAATTCTGCACGGATAGAATATTATTTATGCCGACTGGTACATTTGGATATTTACTGTTGTTAAGAATAATTTGGATTGCTCTAGATTTTCTATTCTGCCATAAATATGCAAGTTTATCTTTGCCCACCTGCTTTTGTTGATGGGTTCCACTCCTTGGTGCTCCCAGTGCTGGTTGAACGATGTCCCGCAAAAAGCGCAACTCCGCCTCAATCCAGCCGGCGAGGCAATCCACGGTCTGGGCCTCAGGAAGGCCACCGCTAACTCGCGGCATTTTCTTCAATACACGCATTGTGAACTTCAGCAAAGGTAATCCGAACTGCCTTCCATTTCGCCGATTGATTGTAAAAGTGCCGTTCTTAAAGTATACTCCA
This sequence comes from Garra rufa, assembly GCF_049309525.1. Classification (NCBI taxonomy): domain Eukaryota; kingdom Metazoa; phylum Chordata; class Actinopteri; order Cypriniformes; family Cyprinidae; genus Garra; species Garra rufa. Next base: position 34,470,116 of record NC_133366.1, on the reverse strand, counting down.
TTCAGAATGCGGATGAGTCTGATCCATTTTTTCGTTGTGTTTCTCCTGAAAAGAGGAAGTTATGTTTATCTTCGAGATGTTTCGTGTCCAGAGTCTTTCTAAATGCTCTCTCTTGCTTTTGGAATAAAATCCACTCATCTTGGCTCAATGTTCTTACAGTGGTCGAAATGTCTGTAAAGTTTCCACCCGCTGGGTGATTGAGCACAGGATCGTGAATAGTCCAGCTTTGTTTGTAAATCCTGCCGGTCCGGAGCGCGTCTTTAAACGCGCTCTTTACTGTTGTTATAAGGCACATTGTCAAAAGTAGTAGCCAAAAGTCAACCATGACGAAATACACTTCCCTGCATTAACGCTGGCAGTTACAACGGGTGTTTGCTGTTAGAAGATCATGCAGGTGTGCACTCCAGTGCGGCCATGACACACACACACACACACACAAACAAAATGATAGTGCACCCAAGTACAGAGAGTATTTTTGCAAATGGTTCAAACAGGTCAGTGACAGTTCAATAACTGTCAGATCCTAGACAGTCTGAGCCTTTTTGATGTTGAAGCACTGGGCTAAACTCATAGCTGGTGAGTTCTATGCTAATTCTAATATAGATTCCACAAGTTCGCACTTACATACAATCAGGTTTGAGCAAACAGTATGCATATTTGGGATGCTGTCTGAGTGGAGGGCTCTGAACTCGGAATTTAGCCAAAACCCAGAGAACTCTCCCAAATCCGAACAGTTAAGAGTGTGGAATTGGGGTGGAAGAGGGTTGCTAGAAGGTAAGTTGGCTGTGTATATATATATATTGTGTATATAGAATTTCTTGCACAGCCAACTTAAATGTAAGCCATCAGTGGGACTTGAACCCACAATTAGGCCAGTGGTTTTCAGTGCTAGTTCTAGGGACCCACTGCTCTGCACATTTTGTATGTCTCCCTTATCTGACACACTTAGTTCAGTACATGGATCCAGAGACTGTCTTACTGTAGGAAGATGAGAGGGTCTGTATTACTTACTTTTGGAGTAAGTAACAGCTAACTTGGATAAATGTCCCTTAATAACCAATCACATTACAGCCTTCATGTGTGAATTTCAATCAGAGTTGTGTGACACTCAATCCCCTTTTATGAATACCATAGGAATGAATGAGAAGTACAGTAATCCCACCTGTCATGAAAAATCTGTGACTTCTCTTACAAAACAGCCTTTTTTTGTGGTAAACTCTAAAAATAGTTAAATCCAAAAGTATTGTTTAGTGTAAAACATGTTGAAGATTAACAGATCAGCTGTCCTCTAAAAAGCTGTTTATTCAGCATAGTACAGTCTCACCTCCATTGACATCCATTCAAAAAATGGCCTCTGGTCTCCTTTCCCATGTACTGCCAGACAGGGAGTGTTAGCTTTAGCTGTTACGCTTTAGCAATTATGCTTTTTCGGCTAATGGTTGCAGGCTCGCCTTCCGTTGACACACTTGGCCTAAAGGTGCGTTCACACCGGATGCGACTTGTGCGAATAAATCGTAGTTGGACGCATTTTAGTTTCCTCGCTTCATTCGTGCGTGAAATTTGCGTCATTCACGCATGAAATTTATTTCACAACAGACGCGAATTCGCGTCATGGGAGGGGAGTCTGCCACTCGTCAGCGGGAAAGTAGTTGTAAAATAGGTGAATGAGCTCAATTTGCCAGCTTTAGCTTGCTTGTAGTCTCAATATGTATATACAGGTCCTTTTCAAAAAATTAGCATATTGTGATAAAGTTCATTATTTTCTGTAATGTACTGATAAACATTAGACTTTCATATATTTTAGATTCATTACACACAACTGAAGTAGTTCAAGCCATTTATTGTTTTAATATTGATGATTTTGGCATACAGCTCATGAAAACCCAAAATTCCTATCTCAAAAAATTAGCATATCATGAAAAGGTTCTCTAAACGAGCTATTAACCTAATCATCTGAATCAACTAATTAACTCTAAACACCTGCAAAAGATTCCTGAGGCTTTTAAAAACTCCCAGTCTGGTTCATTACTCAAAACCGCAAACATGAGTAAGACTGCTGACCTGACTGCTGTCCAGAAGGCCATCATTGACACCCTCAAGCAAGGGTAAGACACAGAAAGAAATTTCTGAACGAATAGGCTGTTCTTAGAGTGCTGTATCAAGGCACCTCAGTGGGAAGTCTGTGGGAAGGAAAAAGTGTGGCAGAAAACGCTGCACAACGAGAAGAGGTGACCGGACCCTGAGGAAGATTGTGGAGAAGGACCGACTCCAGACCTTGGGGGACCTGCGGAAGCAGTGGACTGAGTCTGGAGTAGAAACATCCAGAGCCACCGTGTACAGGCGTGTGCAGGAAATGGGCTACAGGTGCCGCATTCCCCAGGTCAAGACACTTTTGAACCAGAAACAGCGGCAGAAGCAGTGGTCCAAAGTACTTTTTTCGGATGAAAGCAAATTTTGCATGTCATTCGGAAATCAAGGTGCCAGAGTCTGGAGGAAGACTGGGGAGAGGGAAATGCCAAAATGCCTGAAGTCCAGTGTCAAGTACCCACAGTCAGTGATGGTCTGGGGTGCCATGTCAGCTGCTGGTGTTGGTCCACTGTGTTTTATCAAGGGCAGGGTCAATGCAGCTAGCTATCAGGAGATTTTGGAGAACTTCATGCTTTTCAGCATCATTTTTCAGCACGACCTGGCACCTGCTCACAGTGCCAAAACCACTGGTAAATGGTTTACTGACCATGGTATTACTGTGCTCAATTGGCCTGCCAACTCTCCTGACCTGAACCTCATAGAAAATCTGTGGGATATTGTGAAGAGAAAGTTGAGAGACGCAAGACCCAACACTCTGGATGAGCTTAAGGCCGCTATCGAAGCATCCTGGGCCTCCATAACACCTCAGCAGTGCCACAGGCTGATTGCCTCCATGCCACGCCGCATTGAAGCAGTCATTTCTGCAAAAGGATTCCCGACGAAGTATTGAGTGCATAACTGAACATAATTATTTGAAGGTTAACTTTTTTTGTATTAAAAACACTTTTCTTTTATTGGTCGGATGAAATATGCTAATTTTTTGAGATAGGAATTTTGAGTTTTCATGAGCTGTATGCCAAAATCATCAATATTAAAACAATAAAAGGCTTGAACTACTTCAGTTGTGTGTAATGAATCTAAAATATATGAAAGTCTAATGGTTATCAGTACATTACAGAAAATAATGAACTTTATCACAATATGCTAATTTTTTGAAAAGGACCTGTATATGTAGGTCAAATTGAGTAAAGAGCGTTTTTTTAAAACTTACCAGATTGTGCGACTGCTTCACTCACTTTCTTCCTAGCAAGATCCTTTTTATTCCTGTTTCTATAAAAGTACAAAGATGTATCGTACAGCTCCAAGTAACCACAGATAGCAACGGTGATTTTGTCCTCCATTGTTGTTTCGGATTTCTGCCTCTGTCACTACTAGAGCAAGCTCCTGATTGGTTAACGCGGCGCAAATTTTTTGCCAAAGTTCAGATTTTTCAACTTTCGCGCAATTCGCTCAAATGGCGCGGCAAACGCTTAAAACGTTCAATGCGCGCCACTTCATTTGCGCTAATCGCACGTTTTGCGCCACAGGATGGCTATTCGCGTCTTTGCATTGACTTAACATGTAAATCACTCGTGCTTGCCGCTTCATTTGCATCCGGTGTGAACGCACCATAAGACTACATCTCCAAGGTCTGACAATATTTGATTAAATTACCATGATCTATAGTGTTTCCATTTTTTGCCAAATTAAATGAAACCCAGCAAAGACAAGCGAGGTGGGACTCAAACCCACAATCCCCAGCTCCGGAGGCTGATACCTTATCCATTAGGCCACTGGACCTTCCATTGACAGACTTGGCCTAACACAGCATCTCCACAGTCTGATAATATTTGGTTAAATTACAATGATCTGTAGTGTTTCCATTTCTTGCCAAATTACAGTTTTTTACGATTGTTTACACTCTAAAATAAACATTTCCACACAATTTGCAAAATTCTACTCCAAGGAGCAAAACACCGCCACAGATTTGCACAACATTACACACAATGTCTGCTTCACTCTTTTTGCAAAACATTACACACAGTGATTTGTAAAACTCTACACACATTTCGACACCTTAGACACAGATAAGGATTGTGAGGTTACTTCCTTGTCATTACAAAGCCCCGGATTGCCAATGACCACACTAATGAACAAATTGGATAAACACATCCACAAGGTGTGGAAGCACACATGTGCTAATTTGAAAACGCAGCACTCAGGAGTGCTATAAAAGGCAGCAGGTGAGTTCACCTGTATTCATCAAAAATGATGTGGATGAAATCTTATGGCCTGATCCAGCCAGACGGAGAGATGACCCTGCTGAAAAAAACCAGCATATGCTGGTTAGGTATGTTTTGGTGCTGGGATGCTGGTTTTAGCTGGTTTATGCTGGTTCTTTGCTGGTTTATGCTGGTCCTTTGCTGGTTTATGCTGGTCCTTTGCTGGTTTGTGCTGGTCCTTTGCTGGTTTATGCTGGTCCTTAGCTGGTTTATGCTGGTCCTTTGCTGGTTTGTGCTGGTCATGTTGCTGGTCAAGGACCAGCATAAACCAGCAAAGGACCAGCATTAACCAGCAAAAGAACCAGCAAAGGACCAGCATAAACCAGCTAAAACCAGCATCCCAGCACCAAAACATACCTAACCAGCATATGCTGTTTTTTTCAGCAGGGGAGGAATAGTTACAGTAGTTGTGTTGCTTTTTTTTTTCAGAGTCAAACTGTATGTACTTCATGCAGTAATTTTTATTTGTCTACAGATTTTATTTGTTTACAGTTTTTCTCAATTGCTAAGACACATTTCTTGAAAGCTGCTCTCCTTTTCTCTAAACTGTGAACACAAAACCCAATTTTGAAGCTTCATTCACAAAATCTCAGACTCTTCTTGCAAAACCAAACTTTCACCTCAAAACTGTTCAATCTGTGCTCAAAACTGAACTATGTTGTCAAATCGTGCCCCGAGTCAATCAAAATTAAAAACACTACTGAACAGTCGCTAAACACTACGTAGAAAAATAGAAAACACAATGCTCAGGACATGAAGCTGGAGAAATAAATGTTTATTGTTCACTGTAGGCTAAATGCATGTTGCAAAACAAAGAAAACCTGTGCATTTAGCACTTGTACAAAAAGACAAAACAGAAATCTTGTGCATTTACACGTAGCACTTGTAAAAACAAACAGAAATCCTATGCGTTTGCCACTTGTGAACAGTAAGCCCATGTAAAAATAAAGTACAAAAATATACAAATAAGTGCATTACTCAGCCACAGCATCATGTCTCCGTACTGGGTCAGGCCACAGGACTTCATCCACATCACAGGCCACATTTTGTCTGGCCAGGCAACAACATAGATGGGAAGAGTTCGTGTGAGAGGAGGTTGAGGTGGTCGAGGTGGTCAGCGAAGACAAAGAACAGTAATATCTGATGAAATCAGAGCGACTGTGATTGACCATGTTCTTGTCCATGGTATGAGCATGAGGGAGGCTGGACAAAGGGTACAACCAAACATCAGTAGATTCACTGTGTCCACCATAATCCGAAGATTTAGAGAAGAGAACAGGTAATTACCATTTTTTGACATTATAGTACAGTATGTAAATGTTGACAGCAATTACTGTATGACATACTATAGAGCTGGTAAGTCCCGCCCATCCATAAAACCCCACTGGACCTCTAGATTGAAAAATCGTCAATGCAAGTGAATGTGAGAAAATAATTATTTGACTATAATGTCAAAAAATGGTAATTACCTGTTCTCTTCTCTAAATCTTCGGATTATGGTGGACACAGTGAATCTACTGATGTTTGGATTTCATCAGATATTACTGTTCTTTGTCTTCGCTGACCACCTCGACCACCTCTCACACGAACTCTTCCTCTCAGGCCTCACAACCCAGTGTTCTCTGAACTGGCTTACTGTATATGTTCCCTCACATCATTAGCCACAAGTGTGATCAGTTTTGAGTTGTTGTGTTCAAGTGGTGAAACCTGTGCTTTAATTGTGTTTGACTTTTGTCACCTGTGCTCAGCATTATGCAGCACGGGTGCATCACAATGAAAATGTGTTGGCAAGTTGTGTCTAAACAGGTGAAAAGTGCTTATGGTTTTGCCAAAAGAGTGATTGATTCAATCAATGGGTTCAGGCAACTGAGCATTTGGTTCAGACATTAGGGTTTAGTGTTTTAGCAATTGAGAAAAACTGTATCTCAAACTAATCATGAAGAATGTTGTTTGTCACTATTTTGTTTTGTCACCGAAATGATCCCTTACATAACAATGTCTGCCCAAAAATCTAGCAAATGCTATTTCCTAAAATTATTTATTTTTACAAATGTGTTTTTTATTTATCACAGCAGTGTGAAACTGTCTGCAATAGTGTCTGATCATTGAGGACTGTGTTGGTTAAATGAAAACTAATAGCATTTTCACAAATATGTGTATATATTTTGACTGAAATGTGTATGTTTTGACTGAAGTGTGTCATTTTGCAAACAATCTAGGAATTTGGCAAATTGAGTGTGGTGTTTGGATAATTGTGATTATATTTTGAAAAAAAGAACCCGGTTTTCAAAATTGTGTGTAAACAATTGAAAAAAACTGTAAATGAAACCCAGCAAAGACAATCCAGGTAGAACTCGAACCCATAATCCCCAGCCACGGAGGCTGATACCTTATCCATTAGGGCACTGGGACGTGCATTGACAAACTTGGCCTAAGACTGCATCTCCACAGTCTGATAATATTTGGTTAAATTACAATGATCTGTAGTGTTTCCATTTTTGCCAACTTAAATGAAAACCAGCAAAGATGACCCTGGTGGGACTCAAACCCACAATCCCCAGCTCAGGAGCCTGATACCTTAACCATTAGGCCACTGGCCCTTCTCCTAACAAACACGGCCTAAGACGGCATGTCCACAGTCTGACAACATTTGGTTAAATTACAATGATCAGTAGAGATTCCATTTCTTGCCAAATTAAATGAAACCCAGAAAAGACGTCCTAGGTGGGACTCGACCCCAAAATCCTCCACTACAGGAGGCTAATACCTTATCCATTAGGCCACTGGGTCTTAAATTGACAAGTATGGCCTAACACTGCATCTCCACAGTATGAAAATATTTGGTTAAATTACAATGATCTGTGGTGTTTCCATTTCTTGCCAAATTAAATGAAACCCAACAAAGACAATCCAGGTGGAACTCAAACCCATAATCCCCAGCTCTTGAGGTTGACACCTTATCCATTAGGCCACTGGGCCATCCTTTGACAAGCTTGGCCTAAGTCTACATGTCCACAGTCTGGCAACATTTGATTTAATTATCATGGTCTGTAGAGTTTCCATTTCTTGCCAACTTAAGTTAAACCCAGCAAAGACGACCCAGGTGAGACTCGAAGCCAAAATCCCCAGCTCCGGACGCTGATATCTTATCCATTAGGGCACTGGGCCTTGCACTGACAAACTTGGCCTAAGACTGCATCTCCACAGTCTGATAATATTTGGTTAAATTACAATGATCTGTAGTGTTTCTATTTCTTGCCAAATTAAATGAAACACATCAAAGACAACCCAGGTGGGACTCGAACCTACAATCCCCAGCTCCGGAGGCTGATACCTTATCCATTAGGGCACTCTTTAACAAACTTGGCCTAAGTCTGCATGTATACAGTCTGGCAACATTTGATTAAACTGGCATGGTCTGTAGTGCGTCCATTTTTTGCCAACTTAAATGAAACCCAGCAAAGATGACCCAGGTGGGACTCGAACCCACAATCCCCAGCTCCGGAGGCTGACACCTTATCCATTAGGCCACTTGCCCTTCTACTGACAAGCTTGGCCTAAGTCTGAATATCCACAGTTTGGCAACATTTGAGTAAATTATCATGGTCTGTAGTGCGTCCATTTTTTGCCAACTTAAATGAAACCCAGCAAAGACAACCCAGGTGGGACTCAAACCCACAATCGCCAGCTCCGCAGGCTGATACCTTATCCATTAGGGCACTCTTTAACAAACCTGCCTAAGTATGCATGTCCACAGTCTGGCAACATTTGATTAAACTGGCATGGTCTGTAGTGCGTTAATTTTTTGCCAACTTAAATGAAACCCAGCAAAGATGACCCAAGGTGGGACTCAAACCCACAATCCCCAGCTCCGGAGGCTGATACCTTATCCATTAGGCCACTGGGCCTTCCACTGACAAGCTCGGCCTAAGTCTGCATGTATACAGTCTGGCAACATTTGATTAAACTGTCAAGGTCTGTAGTGCGTCCATTTTTTGCCAACTTAAATGAAACCCAGCAAAGACAACCCAGGTGGGACTCGAACCCACAATCGCCAGCTCCGCAGGCTGATACCTTATCCATTAGGGTACTCTTTAACAAACTTGGCCTAAGTCTGCATGTATACTGTCTGGCAACATTTGATTAAACTGTCATGGTGAGCAGTGCGTCCATTTTTTGCCAACTTAAATGAAACCCAGCAAATGTGACCCAGGTGGGACTTGAACCCACAATCCCCAGCTCCGGAGGCTGATACCTTATCCATTAGGCCACTGGGCCTTCCACTGACAAGCTTGGCCTAAGTCTGAATATATACAGTTTGGCAACTTTTTATTAAATTATCATGGTCTGTAGTGCGTCCATTTTTTGCCAACTTAAATGAAAACAAGCAAAGTCGACCCAGGTGGAACTCAAACCCACAATCGCCAGCTCCGGAGGCTGATACCTTATCCATTAGGGCACGCTTTAACAAACTTGGCCTAAGTATGCATGTCCACAGTCTGGCAACATTTGATTAAACTGGCATGGTCTGTAGTGCGTTAATTTTTTGCCAACTTAAATGAACCCACAATCCCCAGCTCCGGAGGCTGATACCTTATCCATTAGGCCACTGGGCCTTCGACTAACATGGCCTAAGACAGCATGTCCACAGTCTGATAATATTTTGTTAAATTACAATGATCTGTAGAGTTTCCATTTCTTGCAAACTCAAATCGAACCCAGCAAAAACAACCCAGGTGGGACTCGAACCCACAATCCCCAGCTGCGGAGGCTGATACCTTATCCATTAGGCCACTGGGCCTTCCACTGACAAGCTTGGCCTAAGTCTGCATGTATACAGTCTGGCAACATTTGATTAAACTGTCATGGTCTGTAGTGCGTCCATTTTTTGCCAACGTAAATGAAACCCAGCAAAGATGACCCAGGTGGGACTTGAACCGACAATCCCCAGCTCCGGACGCTGATACCTTATCCATTAGGGCACTGGGACTTGCATTGACAAACTTGGCCTAAGACTGCATCTCCACAGTCTGATAATATTTGGTTAAATTACAATGATCTGTAGAGTTTCCATTTATTGCCAACTTAAATGAAACCCAGCAAATGTGACCCAGGTGGGACTTGAACCCACAATCCCCAGCTTCGGAGGCTGATACCTTATCCATTATGCCACTGGGCCTTCCACTGATAAGCTTGGCCTAAGTCTGAATATATACAGTTTGGCAACTTTTTATTAAATTATCATGGTCTGTAGTGCGTCCATTTTTTGCCAACTTAAATGAAAACAAGCAAAGTCGACCCAGGTGGAACTCAAACCCACAATCGCCAGCTCCGGAGGCTGATACCTTATCCATTAGACCACTGGGCCTTCCACTAAAAAGCTTGGCATAAGTCTGAATATCCACAGTTTGGCAACATTTGAGTAAATTATCATGGTCTGTAGTGCGTCCATTTTTTGCTAAATTAAATGAAACCCAGCAAAGATGACCCAGGTGGGACTCGAACCCACAATCCCCAGCTCCGGAGGCTGATACCTTATCCATTAGGCCACTGGGCCTTCGACAAACATGGCCTAAGACAGCATGTCCACAGTCTGATAATATTTTGTTAAATTACAATGATCTGTAGAGTTTCCATTTCTTGCAAACTCAAATCGAACCCAGCAAAAACGACCCAGGTGGGACTCGAACCCACAACCCCCAGCTCCGGAGGCTGATACCTTATCCATTAGGCCACTGGGCCTTCCACTGACAAGCTCGGCCTAAGTCTGCATGTATACAGTCTGGCAACATTTGATTAAACTGTCATGGTCTGTAGTGCGTCCATTTTTTGCCAACTTAAATGAAACCCAGCAAAGATGACCCAGGTGGGACTTGAACCGACAATACCCAGCTCCGGACGCTGATACCTTATCCATTAGGGCACTGGGACTTGCATTGACAAACTTGGCCTAAGACTGCATCTCCACAGTCTGATAATATTTGGTTAAATTACAATGATCTGTAGCGTTCCCATTTATTGCCAACTTAAATGAAACCCAGCAAAGATAACCCAGGTGGGACTAGAACCCACAAGCCCTAGCTCCGGAGGGTGATACTCCATCCATTAGGCCACTGGGCCTTCCGTTTACAAACTTGGCCTAAGTCTGCATGTCCACAGTCTGGCAACATTTGATTAAATTACCATGATCTGTAGTGTGTCCATTTTTTGCCAACTTAAATGAAACCAAGCAAAGTCGACCCAGGTGGGACTCGAACCCACAATCCCCAGCTCCGGAGGCTGATACCTTATCCATTAGGCCACTGGGCCTTCCACTGACAAGCTCGGCCTAAGTCTGCATGTATACAGTCTGGCAACATTTGATTAAACTGTCATGGTCTGTAGTGCGTCCATTTTTTGCCAACTTAAATGAAACCCAGCAAAGATGACCCAGGTGGGACTTGAACCGACAATCCCCAGCTCCGGACGCTGATACCTTATCCATTAGGGCACTGGGACTTGCATTGACAAACTTGGCCTAAGACTGCATCTCCACAGTCTGATGATATTTGGTTAAATTACAATGATCTGTAGCGTTCCCATTTATTGCCAACTTAAATGAAACCCAGCAAAGATAACCCAGGTGGGACTAGAACCCACAAGCCCTAGCTCCGGAGGGTGATACTCCATCCATTAGGCCACTGGGCCTTCCGTTTACAAACTTGGCCTAAGTCTGCATGTCCACAGTCTGGCAACATTTGATTAAATTACCATGATCTGTAGTGTGTCCATTTTTTGCCAACTTAAATGAAACCAAGCAAAGTCGACCCAAGTGGAACTCGAACCCACAATCGCCAGCTCCGCAGGCTGATACCTTATCCATTAGGGCACGCTTTAACAAACTTTGCCTAAGTATGCATGTCCACAGTCTGGCAACATTTGATTAAACTGGCATGGTCTGTAGTGCGTTAATTTTTTGCCAACTTAAATGAAGCCCAGGAAAGATGACCCAGGTGGGACTCGAACCCACAATCCCCAGCTCCGGAGGCTGATACCTTATCCATTAGGCCACTGGGCCTTCCACTGACAAGCTCGGCCTAAGTCTGCATGTATACAGTCTGGCAACATTTGATTAAACTGTCATGGTCTGTAGTGCGTCCATTTTTTGCCAACTTAAATGAAGCCCAACAAAGATGACCCAGGTGGGACTCAAACCCACAATCCCCAGCTCCGGAGGCTGATACCTTATCCATTAGGCCACTGGGCCTTCGACAAACATGGCCTAAGACAGCATGTCCACAGTCTGATAATATTTTGTTAAATTACAATGATCTGTAGAGTTTCCATTTCTTGCAAACTCAAATCGAACCCAGCAAAAACGACCCAGGTGGGACTCGAACCCACAATCCCCAGCTCCGGAGGCTGACACCTTATCCATTAGGCCACTGGGCCTTTCACTGACATGCTCGGCCTAAGTCTGCATGTATACAGTCTGGCAACATTTGATTAAACTGTCATGGTCTGTAGTGTGTCCATTTTTTGCCAACTTAAATGAAACCCAGCAAAGATGACCCAGGTGGGACTTGAACCGACAATCCCCAGCTCCGGACGCTGATACTTTATCCATTAGGGCACTGGGACTTGCATTGACAAACTTGGCCTAAGACTGCATCTCCACAGTCTGATAATATTTGGTTAAATTACAATGATCTGTAGCGTTCCCATTTATTGCCAACTTAAATGAAACCCAGCAAAGATAACCCAGGTGGGACTAGAACCCACAAGCCCTAGCTCCGGAGGGTGATACTCCATCCATTAGGCCACTGGGCCTTCCGTTTACAAACTTGGCCTAAGTCTGCATGTCCACAGTCTGGCAACATTTGATTAAATTACCATGATCTGTAGTGTGTCCATTTTTTGCCAACTTAAATGAAACCAAGCAAAGTCGACCCAGGTGGGACTCGAACCCACAATCCCCAGCTCCGGAGGCTGATACCTTATCCATTAGGCCACTGGGCCTTCCACTGACAAGCTCGGCCTAAGTCTGCATGTATACAGTCTGGCAACATTTGATTAAACTGTCATGGTCTGTAGTGCGTCCATTTTTTGCCAACTTAAATGAAACCCAGCAAAGATGACCCAGGTGGGACTTGAACCGACAATCCCCAGCTCCGGACGCTGATACCTTATCCATTAGGGCACTGGGACTTGCATTGACAAACTTGGCCTAAGACTGCATCTCCACAGTCTGATAATATTTGGTTAAATTACAATGATCTGTAGCGTTCCCATTTATTGCCAACTTAAATGAAACCCAGCAAAGATAACCCAGGTGGGACTAGAACCCACAAGCCCTAGCTCCGGAGGGTGATACTCCATCCATTAGGCCACTGGGCCTTCCGTTTACAAACTTGGCCTAAGTCTGCATGTCCACAGTCTGGCAACATTTGATTAAATTACCATGATCTGTAGTGTGTCCATTTTTTGCCAACTTAAATGAAACCAAGCAAAGTCGACCCAAGTGGAACTCGAACCCACAATCGCCAGCTCCGCAGGCTGATACCTTATCCATTAGGGCACGCTTTAACAAACTTTGCCTAAGTATGCATGTCCACAGTCTGGCAACATTTGATTAAACTGGCATGGTCTGTAGTGCGTTAATTTTTTGCCAACTTAAATGAAGCCCAGGAAAGATGACCCAGGTGGGACTCGAACCCACAATCCCCAGCTCCGGAGGCTGATACCTTATCCATTAGGCCACTGGGCCTTCCACTGACAAGCTCGGCCTAAGTCTGCATGTATACAGTCTGGCAACATTTGATTAAACTGTCATGGTCTGTAGTGCGTCCATTTTTTGCCAACTTAAATGAAGCCAAACAAAGATGACCCAGGTGGGACTCAAACCCACAATCCCCAGCTCCGGAGGCTGATACCTTATCCATTAGGCCACTGGGCCTTCGACAAACATGGCCTAAGACAGCATGTCCACAGTCTGATAATATTTTGTTAAATTACAATGATCTGTAGAGTTTCCATTTCTTGCAAACTCAAATCGAACCCAGCAAAAACGACCCAGGTGGGACTCGAACCCACAATCCCCAGCTCCGGAGGCTGACACCTTATCCATTAGGCCACTGGGCCTTCCACTGACATGCTCGGCCTAAGTCTGCATGTATACAGTCTGGCAACATTTGATTAAACTGTCATGGTCTGTAGTGTGTCCATTTTTTGCCAACTTAAATGAAACCCAGCAAAGATGACCCAGGTGGGACTTGAACCGACAATCCCCAGCTCCGGACGCTGATACTTTATCCATTAGGGCACTGGGACTTGCATTGACAAACTTGGCCAAAGACTGCATCTCCACAGTCTGATAATATTTGGTTAAATTACAATGATCTGTAGAGTTTCCATTTATTGCCAACTTAAATGAAACCCAGCAAAGATGACCCAGGTGGGACTCGAACCCACAATCCCCAGCTCCGGAGGCTGATACCTTATCCATTAGGCCACTGGGCCTTCCACTGACAAGCTCGGCCTAAGTCTGCATGTATACAGTCTGGCAACATTTGATTAAACTGTCATGGTCTGTAGTGTGTCCATTTTTTGCCAACTTAAATGAAACCCAGCAAAGATGACCCAGGTGGGACTTGAACCGACAATCCCCAGCTCCGGACGCTGATACCTTATCCATTAGGGCACTGGGACTTGCATTGACAAACTTGGCCTAAGACTGCATCTCCACAGTCTGATAATATTTGGTTAAATTACAATGATCTGTAGAGTTTCCATTTATTGCCAACTTAAATGAAACCCAGCAAAGATGACCCAGGTGGGACTAGAACCCACAAGCCCTAGCTCCGGAGGGTGATACTCCATCCATTAGGCCACTGGGCCTTCCGTTTACAAACTTGGCCTAAGTCTGCATGTCCACAGTCTGGCAACATTTGATTAAATTACCATGATCTGTAGTGTGTCCATTTTTTGCCAACTTAAATGAAACCAAGCAAAGTCGACCCAGGTGGAACTCGAACCCACAATCGCCAGCTCCGCAGGCTGATACCTTATCCATTAGGGCACTCTTTAACAAACTTGGCCTAAGTATGCATGTCCACAGTCTGGCAACATTTGATTAAATTACCATGATCTGTAGTGTGTCCATTTTTTGCCAACTTAAATGAAACCAAGCAAAGTCGACCCAGGTGGAAATCGAACCCACAATCGCCAGCTCCGCAGGCTGATACCTTATCCATTAGGGCACTCTTTATCAAACTTGGCCTAAGTATGCATGTCCACAGTCTGGCAACATTTGATTAAACTGGCATGGTCTGTAGTGCGTTAATTTTTTGCCAACTTAAATGAAACGCAGCAAAGATGGCCCAGGTGGGACTCGAACCCACAATCGCCAACTCCAGAGGCTGATACCTTATCCATTAGGGTACTCTTTAACAAGCTCGGCCTAAGTCTGCATGTATACAGTCTGGCACCATTTGATTAAACTGGCATGGTCTGTAGTGCGTTAATTTTTTGCCAACTTAAATTGATTTAAGGCTGATACCTTATCCATTAGGCCACTGGGCCTTCCACTGAAAAGCTTGGCATAAGTCTGAATATCCACAGTTTGGCAACATTTGAGTAAATTATCATGGTCTATAGTGCGTCCATTTTTTGCCAAATTAAATGAAACCCAGCAAAGACAACCCAGGTGGGACTCGAACCCACAATCGCCAGCTCCGCAGGCTGATACCTTATCCATTAGGCCACTGGGCCTTCCACTGACAAGCTCGGCCTAAGTCTGCATGTATACAGTCTGGCAACATTTGCTTAAACAGTCATGGTCTGTAGTGCGTCCATTTTTTGCCAACTTAAATGAAGCCCAGCAAAGATGACCCAGGTGGGACTCGAACCCACA
This sequence comes from Garra rufa, assembly GCF_049309525.1. Lineage (NCBI taxonomy): Eukaryota > Metazoa > Chordata > Actinopteri > Cypriniformes > Cyprinidae > Garra > Garra rufa. The sequence continues at coordinate 34,454,876 of NC_133366.1, read as the reverse complement.
ATCCCCAGCTCCGGAGGCTGATACCTTATCCATTAGGCCACTGGGCCTTCGACAAACATGGCCTAAGACAGCATGTCCACAGTCTGATAATATTTTGTTAAATTACAATGATCTGTAGAGTTTCCATTTCTTGCAAACTCAAATCGAACCCAGCAAAAACGACCCAGGTGGGATTCGAACCCACAATCCCCAGCTCCGGAGGCTGATACCTTATCCATTAGGCCACTGGGCCTTCCACTGACAAGCTCGGCCTAAGTCTGCATGTATACAGTCTGGCAACATTTGATTAAACTGTCATGGTCTGTAGTGCGTCCATTTTTTGCCAACTTAAATGAAACCCAGCAAAGATGACCCAGGTGGGACTTGAACCGACAATGCCCAGCTCCGGACGCTGATACCTTATCCATTAGGGCACTGGGATTTGCATTGAAAAACTTGGCCTAAGACTGCATCTCCACAGTCTGATAATATTTGGTTAAATTACAATGATCTGTAGAGTTTCCATTTATTGCCAACTTAAATGAAACCCAGCAAAGATGACCCAGGTGGGACTAGAACCCACAAGCCCTAGCTCCGGAGGGTGATACTCCATCCAGTAGGCCACTGGGCCTTCCACTGACAAGCTTGGCCTAAGTCTGAATATCCACAGTCTGGCAACATTTGATTAAATTACCATGATCTGTAGTGTGTCCATTTTTTGCCAACTTAAATGAAACCAAGCAAAGTCGACCCAGGTGGAACTCGAACCCACAATCGCCAGCTCCGCAGGCTGATACCTTATCCATTAGGGCACTCTTTAACAAACTTGGCCTAAGTATGCATGTCCACAGTCTGGCAACATTTGATTAAACTGGCATGGTCTGTAGTGCGTTAATTTTTTGTCAACTTAAATAAAGCCCAGCGAAGATGACCCAGGTGGGACTCGAACCCATCATACCCAGCTCAGGAGGCTGATTCTTTATCCATTAGGCCACTGGGCCTTCCTCTGACAAGCTCGGCCTAAGTCTGCATGTATACAGTCTGGCAACATTTGATTAAACTGTCATGGTCTGTAGTGCGTCCATTTTTTGCCAACTTAAATGAAGCCCAGCAAAGATGACCCAGGTGGGACTCGAACCCACAATCCCCAGCTCCAGAGGCTGATACCTTATCCATTAGGCCACTGTGCCTTCGACAAACATGGCCTAAGACAGCATGTCCACAGTCTGATAATAGTTTGTTAAATTACAATGATCTGTAGAGTTTCCATTTCTTGCAAACTCAAATTGAACCCAGCAAAAACAACCCAGGTGGGACTTGAACCGACAATCCCCAGCTCCGGACACTGATACCTTATCCATTAGGGCACTGGGACGTGCATTGACAAGCTTGGCCTAAGACTGCATCTCCACAGTCTGATAATATTTGGTTAAATTACAATGATCTGTAGAGTATCCATTTATTGCCAACTTAAATGAAACCCAGCAAAGATGACCCAGGTGGGACTAGAACCCACAATCGCCAGCTCCGCAGGCTGATACCTTATCCATTAGGGCACTCTTTAACAAACTTGGCCTAAGTATGCATGTCCACAGTCTGGCAACATTTGATTAAACTGGAATGGTCTGTAGTGCGTTAATTTTTTGCCAACTTAAATGAAGCCCAGCAAAGATGACCCAGGTGGGACTCGAACCCACAATCCCCAGCTCCGGAGGCTGATACCTTATCCATTAGGCCACTGGGCCTTCGACAAACATGGCCTAAGACAGCATGTCCACAGTCTGATAATAGTTTGTTAAATTACAATGATCTGTAGAGTTTCCATTTCTTGCAAACTCAAATTGAACCCAGCAAAAACAACCCAGGTGGGACTTGAACCGACAATCCCCAGCTCCGGACGCTGATACCTTATCCATTAGGGCACTGGGACTTGCATTGACAAGCTTGGCCTAAGACTGCATCTCCACAGTCTGATAATATTTGGTTAAATTACAATGATCTGTAGAGTTTCCATTTATTGCCAACTTAAATGAAACCCAGCAAAGATGACCCAGGTGGGACTAGAACCCACAATCGCCAGCTCCGCAGGCTGATACCTTATCCATTAGGGCACTCTTTAACAAACTTGGCCTAAGTATGCATGTCCACAGTCTGGCAACATTTGATTAAACTGGAATGGTCTGTAGTGCGTTAATTTTTTGCCAACTTAAATGAAGCCCAGCAAAGATGACCCAGGTGGGACTCGAACCCACAATCCTCAGCTCCAGAGGCTGATACCTTATCCATTAGGCCACTGGGCCTTCCACTGACAAGCTCGGCCTAAGTCTGCATGTATACAGTCTGGCAACATTTGATTAAACTGTCATGGTGTGTAGTGCGTCCATTTTTTGGAAAAAAAAATGAAGCCCAGCAAAGATGACCCAGGTGGGACTCAAACCCACAATCCCAAGCTCCAGAGGCTGATACCTTATCCATTAGGCCACTGGGCCTTCGACAAACATGGCCTAAGACAGCATGTCCACAGTCTGATAATAGTTTGTTAAATTACAATGATCTGTAGAGTTTCCATTTCTTGCAAACTCAAATTGAACCCAGCAAAAACAACCCAGGTGGGACTTGAACCGACAATCCCCAGCTCCGGACGCTGATACCTTATCCATTAGGGCACTGGGACTTGCATTGACAAGCTTGGCCTAAGACTGCATCTCCACAGTCTGATAATATTTGGTTAAATTACAATGATCTGTAGAGTTTCCATTTATTGCCAACTTAAATGAAACCCAGCAAAGATGACCCAGGTGGGACTAGAACCCACAATCGCCAGCTCCGCAGGCTGATACCTTATCCATTAGGGCACTCTTTAACAAACTTGGCCTAAGTATGCATGTCCACAGTCTGGCAACATTTGATTAAACTGGAATGGTCTGTAGTGCGTTAATTTTTTGCCAACTTAAATGAAGCCCAGCAAAGATGACCCAGGTGGGACTCGAACCCACAATCCCCAGCTCCGGAGGCTGATACCTTATCCATTAGGCCACTGGGCCTTCGACAAACATGGCCTAAGACAGCATGTCCACAGTCTGATAATAGTTTGTTAAATTACAATGATCTGTAGAGTTTCCATTTCTTGCAAACTCAAATTGAACCCAGCAAAAACAACCCAGGTGGGACTTGAACCGACAATCCCCAGCTCCGGACGCTGATACCTTATCCATTAGGGCACTGGGACTTGCATTGACAAGCTTGGCCTAAGACTGCATCTCCACAGTCTGATAATATTTGGTTAAATTACAATGATCTGTAGAGTTTCCATTTATTGCCAACTTAAATGAAACCCAGCAAAGATGACCCAGGTGGGACTAGAACCCACAATCGCCAGCTCCGCAGGCTGATACCTTATCCATTAGGGCACTCTTTAACAAACTTGGCCTAAGTATGCATGTCCACAGTCTGGCAACATTTGATTAAACTGGAATGGTCTGTAGTGCGTTAATTTTTTGCCAACTTAAATGAAGCCCAGCAAAGATGACCCAGGTGGGACTCGAACCCACAATCCCCAGCTCCGGAGGCTGATACCTTATCCATTAGGCCACTGGGCCTTCCACTGACAAGCTCGGCCTAAGTCTGCATGTATACAGTCTGGCAACATTTGATTAAACTGTCATGGTGTGTAGTGCGTCCATTTTTTGGAAAAAAAAATGAAGCCCAGCAAAGATGACCCAGGTGGGACTCGAACCCACAATACCCAGCTCCGGAGGCTAATACCTTATCCATTAGGCCACCGGGTCTTTGACAAACATGGCCTAAGACAGCATGTCCACAGTCTGATAATATTTTGTGAGATTACAATGATCTGTAGAGTTTCCATTTTTTGCCAACTTAAATGAAACCAAGCAAAGTCGACACAGGTGGAACTCGAAACCACAATCGCCAGCTCCGGAGGCTGATACCTTATCCATAAGGCAACTGGGCCTTCCACTGACAAGCTTGGCCTAAGTCTGAATATATACAGTTTTGTAACTTTTTATTAAATTATCATGGTCTGTAGTGCGTCCATTTTTTGCCAAATTAAATGAAACCCAGCAAAGACAACACAGGTGGGACTCGAACCCACAATCGCCAGCTCCGCAGGCTGATACCTTATCCATTAGGGCAATCTTTAACAAACTTGGCCTAAGTCTGGCATGGTCTGTAGTGCGTCAATTTTTTGCCAACTTAAATGAAACCCAGCAAAGATGACCCAGGTGGGACTCGAACCCACAATCCCCAGCTCCAGAGGCTGATACCTTATCCATTAGGCCACTGGGCCTTCGACAAACATGGCCTAAGACAGCATGTCCACAGTCTGATAATAGTTTGTTAAATTACAATGATCTGTAGAGTTTCCATTTCTTGCAAACTCAAATTGAACCCAGCAAAAACAACCCAGGTGGGACTTGAACCGACAATCCCCAGCTCCGGACTCTGATACCTTATCCATTAGGGCACTGGGACGTGCATTGACAAGCTTGGCCTAAGACTGCATCTCCACAGTCTGATAATATTTGGTTAAATTACAATGATCTGTAGAGTATCCATTTATTGCCAACTTAAATGAAACCCAGCAAAGATGACCCAGGTGGGACTAGAACCCACAATCGCCAGCTCCGCAGGCTGATACCTTATCCATTAGGGCACTCTTTAACAAACTTGGCCTAAGTATGCATGTCCACAGTCTGGCAACATTTGATTAAACTGGAATGGTCTGTAGTGCGTTAATTTTTTGCCAACTTAAATGAAGCCCAGCAAAGATGACCCAGGTGGGACTCGAACCCACAATCCCCAGCTCCGGAGGCTGATACCTTATCCATTAGGCCACTGGGCCTTCGACAAACATGGCCTAAGACAGCATGTCCACAGTCTGATAATAGTTTGTTAAATTACAATGATCTGTAGAGTTTCCATTTCTTGCAAACTCAAATTGAACCCAGCAAAAACAACCCAGGTGGGACTTGAACCGACAATCCCCAGCTCCGGACGCTGATACCTTATCCATTAGGGCACTGGGACTTGCATTGACAAGCTTGGCCTAAGACTGCATCTCCACAGTCTGATAATATTTGGTTAAATTACAATGATCTGTAGAGTTTCCATTTATTGCCAACTTAAATGAAACCCAGCAAAGATGACCCAGGTGGGACTAGAACCCACAATCGCCAGCTCCGCAGGCTGATACCTTATCCATTAGGGCACTCTTTAACAAACTTGGCCTAAGTATGCATGTCCACAGTCTGGCAACATTTGATTAAACTGGAATGGTCTGTAGTGCGTTAATTTTTTGCCAACTTAAATGAAGCCCAGCAAAGATGACCCAGGTGGGACTCGAACCCACAATCCCCAGCTCCAGAGGCTGATACCTTATCCATTAGGCCACTGGGCCTTCCACTGACAAGCTCGGCCTAAGTCTGCATGTATACAGTCTGGCAACATTTGATTAAACTGTCATGGTGTGTAGTGCGTCCATTTTTTGGAAAAAAAAATGAAGCCCAGCAAAGATGACCCAGATGGGACTCGAACCCACAATACCCAGCTCCGGAGGCTGATACCTTATCCATTAGGCCACTGGGCCTTCGACAAACATGGCCTAAGACAGCATGTCCACAGTCTGATAATAGTTTGTTAAATTACAATGATCTGTAGAGTTTCCATTTCTTGCAAACTCAAATTGAACCCAGCAAAAACAACCCAGGTGGGACTTGAACCGACAATCCCCAGCTCCGGACGCTGATACCTTATCCATTAGGGCACTGGGACTTGCATTGACAAGCTTGGCCTAAGACTGCATCTCCACAGTCTGATAATATTTGGTTAAATTACAATGATCTGTAGAGTTTCCATTTATTGCCAACTTAAATGAAACCCAGCAAAGATGACCCAGGTGGGACTAGAACCCACAATCGCCAGCTCCGCAGGCTGATACCTTATCCATTAGGGCACTCTTTAACAAACTTGGCCTAAGTATGCATGTCCACAGTCTGGCAACATTTGATTAAACTGGAATGGTCTGTAGTGCGTTAATTTTTTGCCAACTTAAATGAAGCCCAGCAAAGATGACCCAGGTGGGACTCGAACCCACAATCCCCAGCTCCGGAGGCTGATACCTTATCCATTAGGCCACTGGGCCTTCGACAAACATGGCCTAAGACAGCATGTCCACAGTCTGATAATAGTTTGTTAAATTACAATGATCTGTAGAGTTTCCATTTCTTGCAAACTCAAATTGAACCCAGCAAAAACAACCCAGGTGGGACTTGAACCGACAATCCCCAGCTCCGGACGCTGATACCTTATCCATTAGGGCACTGGGACTTGCATTGACAAGCTTGGCCTAAGACTGCATCTCCACAGTCTGATAATATTTGGTTAAATTACAATGATCTGTAGAGTTTCCATTTATTGCCAACTTAAATGAAACCCAGCAAAGATGACCCAGGTGGGACTAGAACCCACAATCGCCAGCTCCGCAGGCTGATACCTTATCCATTAGGGCACTCTTTAACAAACTTGGCCTAAGTATGCATGTCCACAGTCTGGCAACATTTGATTAAACTGGAATGGTCTGTAGTGCGTTAATTTTTTGCCAACTTAAATGAAGCCCAGCAAAGATGACCCAGGTGGGACTAGAACCCACAATCGCCAGCTCCGGAGGCTGATACCTTATCCATTAGGCCACTGGGCCTTTGACAAACATGGCCTAAGACAGCATGTCCACAGTCTGTTAATATTTTGTTAAATTACAATGATCTGTAGAGTTTCCATTTCTTGCAAACTTAAATCGAACCCAGCAAAAACGACCCAGGTGGGACTCGAACCCACAATCCCCAGCTCCGGAGGCTGATACCTTATCCATTAGGCCACTGGGCCTTCCACTGACAAGCTCGGCCTAAGTCTGCATGTATACAGTCTGGCAACATTTGATTAAACTGTCATGGTCTGTAGTGCGTCCATTTTTTGCCAACTTAAATGAAACCCAGCAAAGATGACCCAGGTGGGACTTGAACCGACAATCCCCAGCTCCGGACGCTGATACCTTATCCATTAGGGCACTGGGACTTGCATTGACAAACTTGGCCTAAGACTGCATCTCCACAGTCTGATAATATTTGGTTAAATTACAATGATCTGTAGAGTTTCCATTTATTGCCAACTTAAATGAAACCCAGCAAAGATGACCCAGGTGGGACTAGAACCCACAAGCCCTAGCTCCGGAGGGTGATACTCCATCCAGTAGGCCACTGGGCCTTCCGCTGACAAGCTTGGCCTAAGTCTGAATATCCACAGTCTGGCAACATTTGATTAAATTACCATGATCTGTAGTGTGTCCATTTTTTGCCAACTTAAATGAAACCAAGCAAAGTCGACCCAGGTGGAACTCGAACCCACAATCGCCAGCTCCGCAGGCTGATACCTTATCCATTAGGGCACTCTTTAACAAACTTGGCCTAAGTATGCATGTCCACAGTCTGGCAACATTTGATTAAATTACCATGATCTGTAGTGTGTCCATTTTTTGCCAACTTAAATGAAACCAAGCAAAGTCGACCCAGGTGGAAATCGAACCCACAATCGCCAGCTCCGCAGGCTGATACCTTATCCATTAGGGCACTCTTTATCAAACTTGGCCTAAGTATGCATGTCCACAGTCTGGCAACATTTGATTAAACTGGCATGGTCTGTAGTGCGTTAATTTTTTGCCAACTTAAATGAAACGCAGCAAAGATGGCCCAGGTGGGACTCGAACCCACAATCGCCAGCTCCAGAGGCTGATACCTTATCCATTAGGGTACTCTTTAACAAGCTCGGCCTAAGTCTGCATGTATACAGTCTGGCACCATTTGATTAAACTGGCATGGTCTGTAGTGCGTTAATTTTTTGCCAACTTAAATTGATTTAAGGCTGATACCTTATCCATTAGGCCACTGGGCCTTCCACTGAAAAGCTTGGCATAAGTCTGAATATCCACAGTTTGGCAACATTTGAGTAAATTATCATGGTCTATAGTGCGTCCATTTTTTGCCAAATTAAATGAAACCCAGCAAAGACAACCCAGGTGGGACTCGAACCCACAATCGCCAGCTCCGCAGGCTGATACCTCATCCATTATGGCACTCTTTAACAAACTTGGCCTAAGTATGCATGTCCACAGTCTGGCAACATTTGATTAAACTGGCATGGTCTGTAGTGCGTTAATTTTTTGCCAACTTAAATGAAGCCCAGCAAAGATGACCCAGGTGGGACTCAAACCCACAATCCCCAGCTCCAGAGGCTGATACCTTATCCATTAGGCCACTGGGCCTTTGACAAACATGGCCTAAGACAGCATGTCCACAGTCTGATAATATTTTGTTAAATTACAATGATCTGTAGAGTTTCCATTTCTTGCAAACTCAAATCGAACCCAGCAAAAACGACCCAGGTGGGACTCGAACCCACAATCCCCAGCTCCGGAGGCTGATACCTTATCCATTAGGCCACTGGGCCTTCCACTGACAAGCTCGGCCTAAGTCTGCATGTATACAGTCTGGCAACATTTGATTAAACTGTCATGGTGTGTAGTGCGTCCATTTTTTGGAAAAAAAAATGAAGCCCAGCAAAGATGACCCAGGTGGGACTCGAACCCACAATACCCAGCTCCGGAGGCTAATACCTTATCCATTAGGCCACCGGGTCTTTGACAAACATGGCCTAAGACAGCATGTCCACAGTCTGATAATATTTTGTGAGATTACAATGATCTGTAGAGTTTCCATTTTTTGCCAACTTAAATGAAACCAAGCAAAGTCGACACAGGTGGAACTCGAAACCACAATCGCCAGCTCCGGAGGCTGATACCTTATCCATAAGGCAACTGGGCCTTCCACTGACAAGCTTGGCCTAAGTCTGAATATATACAGTTTTGTAACTTTTTATTAAATTATCATGGTCTGTAGTGCGTCCATTTTTTGCCAAATTAAATGAAACCCAGCAAAGACAACACAGGTGGGACTCGAACCCACAATCGCCAGCTCCGCAGGCTGATACCTTATCCATTAGGGCAATCTTTAACAAACTTGGCCTAAGTCTGGCATGGTCTGTAGTGCGTCAATTTTTTGCCAACTTAAATGAAACCCAGCAAAGATGACCCAGGTGGGACTCAAACCCACAATCCCAAGCTCCAGAGGCTGATACCTTATCCATTAGGCCACTGGGCCTTTGACAAACATGGCCTAAGACAGCATGTCCACAGTCTGTTAATATTTTGTTAAATTACAATGATCTGTAGAGTTTCCATTTCTTGCAAACTTAAATCGAACCCAGCAAAAACGACCCAGGTGGGACTCGAACCCACAATCCCCAGCTCCGGAGGCTGATACCTTATCCATTAGGCCACTGGGCCTTCCACTGACAAGCTCGGCCTAAGTCTGCATGTATACAGTCTGGCAACATTTGATTAAACTGTCATGGTCTGTAGTGCGTCCATTTTTTGCCAACTTAAATGAAACCCAGCAAAGATGACCCAGGTGGGACTTGAACCGACAATCCCCAGCTCCGGACGCTGATACCTTATCCATTAGGGCACTGGGACTTGCATTGACAAACTTGGCCTAAGACTGCATCTCCACAGTCTGATAATATTTGGTTAAATTACAATGATCTGTAGAGTTTCCATTTATTGCCAACTTAAATGAAACCCAGCAAAGATGACCCAGGTGGGACTAGAACCCACAAGCCCTAGCTCCGGAGGGTGATACTCCATCCAGTAGGCCACTGGGCCTTCCGCTGACAAGCATGGCCTAAGTCTGAATATCCACAGTCTGGCAACATTTGATTAAATTACCATGATCTGTAGTGTGTCCATTTTTTGCCAACTTAAATGAAACCAAGCAAAGTCGACCCAGGTGGAACTCGAACCCACAATCGCCAGCTCCGCAGGCTGATACCTTATCCATTAGGGCACTCTTTAACAAACTTGGCCTAAGTATGCATGTCCACAGTCTGGCAACATTTGATTAAATTACCATGATCTGTAGTGTGTCCATTTTTTGCCAACTTAAATGAAACCAAGCAAAGTCGACCCAGGTGGAAATCGAACCCACAATCGCCAGCTCCGCAGGCTGATACCTTATCCATTAGGGCACTCTTTATCAAACTTGGCCTAAGTATGCATGTCCACAGTCTGGCAACATTTGATTAAACTGGCATGGTCTGTAGTGCGTTAATTTTTTGCCAACTTAAATGAAACGCAGCAAAGATGGCCCAGGTGGGACTCGAACCCACAATCGCCAGCTCCAGAGGCTGATACCTTATCCATTAGGGTACTCTTTAACAAGCTCGGCCTAAGTCTGCATGTATACAGTCTGGCACCATTTGATTAAACTGGCATGGTCTGTAGTGCGTTAATTTTTTGCCAACTTAAATTGATTTAAGGCTGATACCTTATCCATTAGGCCACTGGGCCTTCCACTGAAAAGCTTGGCATAAGTCTGAATATCCACAGTTTGGCAACATTTGAGTAAATTATCATGGTCTATAGTGCGTCCATTTTTTGCCAAATTAAATGAAACCCAGCAAAGACAACCCAGGTGGGACTCGAACCCACAATCGCCAGCTCCGCAGGCTGATACCTCATCCATTATGGCACTCTTTAACAAACTTGGCCTAAGTATGCATGTCCACAGTCTGGCAACATTTGATTAAACTGGCATGGTCTGTAGTGCGTTAATTTTTTGCCAACTTAAATGAAGCCCAGCAAAGATGACCCAGGTGGGACTCAAACCCACAATCCCCAGCTCCAGAGGCTGATACCTTATCCATTAGGCCACTGGGCCTTTGACAAACATGGCCTAAGACAGCATGTCCACAGTCTGATAATATTTTGTTAAATTACAATGATCTGTAGAGTTTCCATTTCTTGCAAACTCAAATCGAACCCAGCAAAAACGACCCAGGTGGGACTCGAACCCACAATCCCCAGCTCCGGAGGCTGATACCTTATCCATTAGGCCACTGGGCCTTCCACTGACAAGCTCGGCCTAAGTCTGCATGTATACAGTCTGGCAACATTTGATTAAACTGTCATGGTCTGTAGTGCGTCCATTTTTTGCCAACTTAAATGAAACCCAGCAAAGATGACCCAGGTGGGACTTGAACCGACAATCCCCAGCTCCGGACGCTGATACCTTATCCATTAGGGCACTGGGACTTGCATTGACAAACTTGGCCTAAGACTGCATCTCCACAGTCTGATAATATTTGGTTAAATTACAATGATCTGTAGAGTTTCCATTTATTGCCAACTTAAATGAAACCCAGCAAAGATGACCCAGGTGGGACTAGAACACACAAGCCCTAGCTCCGGAGGGTGATACTCCATCCAGTAGGCCACTGGGCCTTCCACTGACAAGCTTGGCCTAAGTCTGAATATCCACAGTCTGGCAACATTTGATTAAATTACCATGATCTGTAGTGTGTCCATTTTTTGCCAAGTTAAATGAAGCCCAGCGAAGATGACCCAGGTGGGACTCGAACCCACAATCCCCAGCTCCGGAGGCTGATACTTTATCCATTAGGCCACTGGGCCTTCCACTGACAAGCTCGTCCTAAGTCTGCATGTATACAGTCTGGCAACATTTGATTAAACTGTCATGGTCTGTAGTGCGTCCATTTTTTGCCAACTTAAATGAAACCCAGCAAAGATGACCCAGGTGGGACTTGAACCGACAATCCCCAGCTCCGGACGCTGATACCTTATCCATTAGGGCACTGGGACTTGCATTGACAAGCTTGGCCTAAGACTGCATCTCCACAGTCTGATAATATTTGGTTAAATTACAATGATCTGTAGAGTTTCCATTTATTGCCAACTTAAATGAAACCCAGCAAAGATGACCCAGGTGGGACTAGAACCCACAATCGCCAGCTCCGCAGGCTGATACCTTATCCATTAGGGAACTCTTTAACAAACTTGGCCTAAGTATGCATGTCCACAGTCTGGCAACATTTGATTAAACTGGAATGGTCTGTAGTGCGTTAATTTTTTGCCAACTTAAATGAAGCCCAGCAAAGATGACCCAGGTGGGACTCGAACCCACAATCCACAGCTCCGGAGGCTGATACCTTATCCATTAGGCCACTGGGCCTTTGACAAACATGGCCTAAGACAGCATGTCCACAGTCTGATAATATTTTGTGAAATTACAATGATCTGTAAGTTTCCATTTCTTGCAAAATTAAATGAAACCCAGCAAAGAAGACCCAGGTGGGACTTGAACCGACAATCCCCAGCTCCGGACGCTGATACCTTATCCATTAGGGCACTGGGACTTGCATTGACAAACTTGGCCTAAGACTGCATCTCCACATTCTGATAATATTTGGTTAAATTACAATGATCTGTAGTGCGTCCATTTTTTGCCAACTTAAATGAAACCAAGCAAAGTCGACCCAGGTGGAACTCGAACCCACAATCGCCAGCTCCGGAGGCTGATACCTTATCCATAAGGCCACTGGGCCTTCCACTGACAAGCTTGGCCTAAGTCTGAATATATACAGTTTGGTAACTTTTTATTAAATTATCATGGTCTGTAGTGCGTCCATTTTTTGCCATATTAAATGCAACCCAGCAAAGACAACACAGGTGGGACTCGAACCCACAATCGCCAGCTCCGCAGGCTGATACCTTATCCATTAGGGCAATCTTTAACAAACTTGGCCTAAGTCTGCATGTATACAGTCTGGCATGGTCTGTAGTGCGTTAATTTTTTGCCAACTTAAATGAAACCCAGCAAAGACAACCCAGGTGGGACTCAAACCCACAATCGCCAGCTCCGGAGGCTGATACCCTATCCATTAGGGCACTCTTTAACAAACTTGACCTAAGTCTGCATGTCCACAGTCTGGCAACATTTGATTAAACTAGCATGGCCTTTAGTGTGTCCATTTTTTGCCAACTTATATGAAACCCAGCAAAGACAACCCAGGTGGGACTCGAACCCACAATCGCCAGCTCCGGAGGCTGATACCTTATCCATTAGGCCACTGCGCCTTCCATTGACAAACATGGCCTAAGACGGCATGTCCACAGTCTGATAATATTTTGTTAAATTACAATGATCTGTAGAGTTTCCATTTCTTGCAAACTTAAATCGAACCCAGCAAAAACAACCCAGGTGGGACTCGAACTCACAATCCCCAGCTCTGGAGGCTGATACCTTATCCATTAGGGCACTCTTTAATAGGGCTGTAACGTCCCAGTCGATTAGTCGATTAATTGGTCGATAAGGTCTGGTTCGACCAAAATTCTGATTGGTCGATTTTTTGCCGCACTCATTTAATCAGTTTGGCCGCGCTCATTTCATCAGGTGGAAAGCACTAATTGCTAATGGGGGTGTTTTCAGAGCACCCCTGTTTCACAGGTAACAGTCTGTTTTCAGAACACCCCCATTGTTTTCACTTTTTTTGGATTAGCCCAACCCACTGGAGAAGAGAGACAGATAAGTAGGCTTTAGAAGGTTTGATGCTGAATATTGTTTATTTAATAAAAAGCTAGTGGACTCAGCGGTCCTTGCCGCGGTATAAACACAAGCATAGAGAGGCCACGTCGCCTCAGCACACCGCGTGCAGTGAAAATGGGAGATTTGGGAGAAAAAAATGGGAGACGTGAATTACACGCGCATCACTTCTCCGCATTCAATATGAACTGAACTACAACATCACCTGATGACAACGGTCAGACATACAGCGGTAACATTGTTGCAGTATGACGGGTAAAGAAAGATTCATTCATTTACATTCATGCACGCACATTTACAACTCACTCACTGACGATAGCAGAGAATGAAACCGAAAGTAACTTAAACAACTCCGGCGCAACTCCAGTCAGCGCTCTGTACACGCACAACTTAATCATATGCCAATAGCAGGTCTACCTTTACAAAACGAATAAGGAATTTAGTACATAGATAATTAATTAAATTAGCACCATAGTATCGTGTATCGGCGATCTCTCAGGCTGACGATAGGGCGATATGAAAATTGAGCATATCGCCCAACACTAGTAAAAGCTTTAAGTCTATTCGTGTCTCAGCCGCGAAGCTGAGCTCTTATGTTCAGCCTCGTTCTGTGCGAGCTGCGCAGAGCGGCTGAAATGATAGTGTCTGACAGTTATACTTATAACATATGACAAAAATAATTTTCTAAATTATTTTGCACATTCCTCAAAAGTTCTTGTGATATCACTAGTTGACAACATAGTACTGTTTTCAGAAATCACAGGCTATGATATTGCGCAGGTGCACGTGATGCACCGCTGTCAGAGACGACAGACTCGTGTGTCAGACTCATTTCAGTGCAAAATAATTAGGTCAATAACGATTTAATATACTGCAAATAGCCTATTAGTTTTTTATGTTTATTTAAAATTAATTTAGGCAGACAACAAGGCTACCAAGTACTGAGCACAGTGCGTATCTAATTAATGTAACGTACGTTTTTTTTTCTCCACGTCTTTTTTAGTCGATTTTTAGTCGAAAGTTTCAGGACTTCAGTCGACCAAGATTTTCTTTGGTTGATTACAGCCTTACTCTTTAACAAACTTGGCCTAAGTCTGCATGTATACAGTCTGGCAACATTTGATTAAACTGGCATGGTCTGTAGTGCGTCCATTTTTTGCCAACTTAAATGAAACTCAGCAAAGATGACACAGGTGGGACTCGAACCCACAATCCCCAGCTCTGGAGGCTGATACCTTATCCATTAGGCCACTGAGCCTTCCACTGCCAAGCTTGGCCTAAGTCTGAATATCCACAGTTTGGCAACATTTGAGTAAATTATCATGGTCTGTAGTGCGTCCATTTTTTGCCAACTTAAATGAAACACAGCAAAGACAACCCAGGTGGGACACGAACCCACAAACCCCAGCTCCGGAGGCTGATACCTTATGCATTAGGGCACTGGGACTTGCATTGACGAACTTGGCCTAAGACTGCATCTCCACAGTCTGATAATATTTGGTTAAATTACAATGATCTGTAGAGTTTCCATTTATTGCCAAATTAAATGAAACCCAGCAAAGAAGACTCAGGTGGGATTCGAACCCACAATCGCCAGCTCCGGAGGCTGACACCTTATCCATTAGGCCACTGGTCCTTCCTTTGACAACCATGGCCTAAGACGGCATGTCCACAGTCTGATAAAATTTAGTTAAATTACAAAGATCTGTAGTTTCCATTTCTTGCCAAATTAAATGAAACCCAGCAAAGAAGACTCAGGTGGGACTCGAAACCACAATCCCCAGCTCCGGAGGCTGATACCTTATCCATTTGGCCACTGGGCCTTCCATTGACAGTCATGACCTAAGACGGCATGTCCACAGTCTGATAATATTTGTTTAAATTACAGTGATCTGTAGATTTTCCATTTTTTGCCAACTTAAATGAAACCCAGCAAAGATGACCCAGGTGGGACTTGAACCCACAATCCCCAGCTCCAGAGGCTGATACCTTATCCATTAGGCCACTGGGCCTTCCACTGACAAGCTTCGTCTAAGTCTGAATATCCACAGTTTGGCAACATTTGAGTAAATTATCATGGTCCGTAGCGCGTCCATTTTTTGCCAACTTAAATGAAACCCAGCAAAGACAACCCAGGTGGGACTCTAACCCACAATCGCCAGCTCCGGAGGCTGATACCTTATCCATTAGGCCAAATGTCTGTCATGTGGAAGGGAAGCAGAAGTTGGGAGATCGATGGGGGGCAAAGCCATATGTTGTGGTGAAGAAGCAACCAGGTTTGCCTGTGTACGTGGTGCGGCCAGAGGATGGAGGAACGGAGAGAGTGGTTCATAGAAACCTTTTGACACAGTGTATGTTTCTCCCAGTGGAGCAAGATGAAGGATTGATCGTAGAAGGGGGTGAGTCAGATGGTGAGATAGATGGATCAGGCATTAAATTGGAGGCCGAAGAGGGAACAGGGTCAAAGAGCGATGATGGTTCAGAGGAGATTCTGGACAGAGCCCTGATTCAAATGGCAGACAAAAAAGAGCAAATGAGCACAGAGGAGGAGCAACTGGATACAGAGGAGGATCAAATGAGCACTGAGGAGGCTGACATGTGGACAGGAGAAACAAGTGATAGAGAGGGAGTGCCTGTGACTGGTAGTGGAGCCACCTCCACTAAAGGGCCCAACCTTCCAAGAAGAAACCCAAAAAGGACTCGGTGTCCCCAACTAAACTTTCACTTGAATCCCAAGTTGTGAAACTGGAGAGTGATCACCAAAAGATAGAAAGAGGGAGAAAATTGTGGCTAAAGGCCAAAAGGCCAAAAGAAATAGAAGCAGCAGAACATACACAGAGCCATACTGCATGCACCCTGAAAACAGTTAGCTATCCACGCACAAACTATCTACACACATCATGCACTATATATTAACCCACAACACATTTACTGTTTTGATTGTCATTGATCACACCACACTTGAGTTTCGATTAATTAGACGGCTGGGACGCCATCAATCAAAGAAGGGGTGGATGTAAGGCAGTATATGTTGTCCACAAAATGTCGCTGTGACACTGTTTTGTTAGGACATACTCTGTTAACGTTGTTTGAGCCTCTTAATGCACCGTAGTGTTGATACGTGCATAGTATGTACGTAGTGCGCCATCTTCCCTGCAGTTCACGTTATCAATACTATAGGTAAGTCATGTTAACGGCAGTGGAAACTGAAATGTAAAATATCTTTGATGTTATCGCACTAAAGTTCAGTTTATTGAGATGTTTTGCGTTTTAAAGTAAAAACGATCTAAATGCAAAGTAAAATAGAGAGTTAAAATGTTTTGTTATTTCTTTTGAACGTGATTAATACGTGGTGGCTAATGCAAAGCTGTGTATGATAATATAAGCATGTTATTCGATTGTATGTGCATTGAAATTGACTTTGTGAAAATGCAATGAAAGTTTAAAAACTGAAGGCAGTTCACGTTATCAATACTATAGATGCCGTGCTGTGGCTTAAACGGTCAAGCCACGATCCCCTTTGTGTTTGTGTCTCATCTCTACCTCCATGAACATACACAACACAACGCAGAGTAGCAGCAGTGGTGCTAGAGGCCGGTAAACGCGCAGAGAGAGAGAGAGAGAGAGAGAGAGAGAGAGAGGGTTACATCCATATGCATCTATGTTCATGTGAATCATTTGTGATGCAGCAGAAGTGAGTATAAAGTTTTTTATGCATCTTTGTGTAACGGAGGCCAGCTAGTAGGAGCTGTGCAGGTAAACCTCACTCCCCGATCTCAAGAGACGCACTAGCGACTGACGCTAGAGGTTGCAGCCTTTAGCCTCCTTGTTAGTGCGTCCGCCTCCCGTGCAGTAGGACCCGGGTGTGAGGGGTTACATTTGCAAATGTCCTTTCTTAATAATGTGCTTGTTGGCAAGTTTTACCAATATACACGGCTAAATTCAGCTAAATGCAGCTAAAGTAAACATTACAGCTCTTAATCCCTCAGCAGAGAGAGGCGGGGCGAGCAGAGCTCATTTGCATTTAAAGGGCCCATGCGATAAAATGAGCTGATATTTTGCAGAGCTGATTTTGACAAGGTAAAAGGGTGTTCTTTTACACTACTATTAAGAATTTTTAACCAAAGTATATTAGAGGTGTTTCATTGAGACCCTAAAAAATAAAAAATGTGGAAAATGGGCATCTGATGACCCCTTTAACAAAAACGTGTTTTATGCATTTGTATCTAAATACATAAATAGTAAAATGAAGTGTTGGCAAAAAAGAAAGTATATTGAATATATAATTTGTTTTAATAACTGAATACCTGATTAGCTTTTAAATGGACAAAGTGACATGATTTTCCTAAGATGCACACAATATACAATGAACATATTCATTGTTTCATAAATGCTTAAATTTATTTGCCTGAGCTTAAACAAAATCATTTTTTAGATGTTTTTTTTCACATTATTATACAGAAATTATTTTTAAATCTATGTTTGATTTCTAAATGTTATGTCTAAAAGGCGTCCAATACTAGGAATGCCTATTGTAGACATTTTCTGTATTAAATGCATCTAATTTCGGATGCATTCAGTGGGATAAAAATGTTCATTAGCCCATAATAAATATTCAATATTTTAGATGTTTTTGAAAAAAAAAAAAAAAAGGTCTTGACTACGCAGTCCATTGGTGCGTAGCCTATATAGCCATGTTTTAAACTTTATAAGACAGAATGGAGAAGCTGAACCCGCAGTGGTAGATGATGGACGGCTGCTGCTACCACAGTGTACAGTAGGTGGCGGTAATGCTCCAAAGAAACGAGCCGCCATTACACATGAAGAAGAAAAAGCCAATCAGCAACTGTTCTCAGTTTTGAACGTAAAGCGGTTCACCGTCATGGTGCTCAGTATTGTTCATTGGATCTGTAATAGAAGATTTCGCTTTTTATACTTACACAGCTATTAAGTAATCGTGAGAGGGAATCTACATGTTGATAATAAGTTGTTGAGGTAAATTCAATTGTCAACATAACGCTTTTTTATTTTTAAACTATGGGCATGTTCGGACGTTTCCTGTATAACGTTAGAGGTTTATCCGTGTATTCAGTTCATTTTCCATTTCGTTTGTTTTTCTCTCGGGAATGAATGAATAATTTCTACTTATTTTCAAATGTCAGTTATATTCACAAAGTCTGTTTTTAGTAACTACAAACCGTCTGATTTCTTCCGATCTAGGACATTTGTATTGAAAATGTGTATAACGTTATTTGAAAACTGTCAGTGGGTTTGTGACGGTTCTCTAGTGTTTAATTCAAGTTCATTGTCTGCTTGTGTTGGTTGTTAGTACACAGTTGCGATTAGTAAACAAACTGTTTCAATAGATTAACGATTAAGTTAGTTAATTTTAAAAATCTCTAAAATTTACATTACAAATAATATTAAAATATGATGATGTTTAGGTTATATCCTTCTCTAAAAGTTGTCTTGGAACTAACAAAAATGCAGTGAGTGGAATGTTTATAAAATATGGTAACAAAAAACACTACAATAAGGTTTCATTTGTTAACATGAACTAACAATGAGTGATACATTTTTACATCATTTATTAACCTTTGTTAGTTGGTCAAAATGTTTATTTTAGTTCACAGTGCATTAAATAATGTTAACAAATTAAACCCTATTGAAAGTGTGACTAACATGTTAAATGAAGTGCTACAAATAAAACACTAAATCGTTTTCTACGTTTATTAGTAAGGGAATTACATTTGCATTTACATTGTGAACTTTACTTTGTTTTTAAACCACTTAAAGAAGTTCACTTCCAGAACAAAAATTTACAGATAATTTACTCACCCCCTTCATCCAAGATGTTTATGTCTTTCTTTCTTCAGTCCTAAAGAAGAAATTTTGTTTTTAGAGGAAAACATTTTTTCTTTATATTGTGGACTTCTGTCACTGTGGTGCCTGCCAGGTTGAACTTCCAAAATGCAGTTTAAATGCAGCTTCAAAAGGCTCCCAACCGAGGAAGAAGGGTCTTATCTAACAAAACAATCAGTTATTTTCCAAAAACACTGTACTCTTTAACTTTAAATGCTCTTCTTGTTCTCTGCGTTTACTCTGTATTCTGGTTCCAGACAGTTAGGGTATGTCGAAAAATTCTCATCTTATTTTCTCCTCCAACTTCAAAATAGTCCTACATCGCTGTTTTACCTTTGTTTGTAAAGGGCGTTTAATCTTCTATGCATGCTTACTTTGTAAACACTGGGTCAGTACTTCTGCAGTGATGTAAATGAGTTTCGAAGTACCCTAACTGTCTTAAACCGGAATACACAGAGATTACACGCAGAGCTAGACAAGATGAGCATCTAAGGTTAAAAAGTATAGAGGGAAATCCTGAAATTTTTTCCTCAAAAAACAGAATTTCTTTACGACTGAAGAAAGAAAGACATGAACATCTTGGATGACAAGGGGGTAATTATTTTTCTGTAAGTGAACTTTCCTTTAATGAATTCCAAGGGACTTGAACCTATCACCTCGCTGTGGTTAGCACATTATCTAATGTTTAATTGACTGGTTGTTTATACTGTTTCTCTTTTTTTATACAGTAATTGTATTATTCTACTTTGTAGTAAAGATCCAAGATGAACGCAAGAGGAAAAAATGGGCCGGTGTTCATCAAGACGTACAGTAAAAGAATGCGAAAGGTGGAGCCTTGGTTCTCCCCTGACCTAAAGAAAGCAGCTTTCTCTTTTTCAAGCACCCCTTCATCAGATCAGTCAATACCAGAGACCACACAACCCAGGAAACGGTAAAACTTGCTCTTACCTATTTATTCATTAACATTGACATTTTATATGATAAAACTGTGGTAAAACTCTGTATGCAGCCTGTTATTATGCATTACAATTTCTCCTCCCTTTCTTTGTTCTAAGGAGAGTGAAAGAAACAACCTCTCGTCCCAATAAGTGCAAAGGCATGACTGCCATAAAGGAGAACCAAAGTGATGAGGAAAACTGCGCACCATCTTTATCACTCAGGTCAGGACTGTTGCAAAACAACATTGCAGAGAACAGATATATTATTTCAATGCACGTTTTTCTGTAAACTTTCAATAAAATTAATCCTAGATCTTATTTTACTCATAATTTAAAGGGATAGTTTACCCAAAAATGAAAATTCTGTCATTAATTACTCACCCTCATGTTGTTCCAAACCCGTAAGACTTTTGTTCATGTTTGGAACACAAATTAAGATATTTCTGATGACATCTAAGAGCTCTGTGACCCTCCATAAACAGCAATACAAGTGAAATGTTCCCAGGAACAGAAACGAAGCAAGGACATAGGTCCAATAGTCCATGTGACATCAGTGGTTCAACTCTAATTTTTCCGTGGCTATGAGAATACTTTTTCTTTTCCATCACTGTTCAGTTCGCTTTTGTTTCTACAGAAAGAAGACACATGCAAAACCATCAGTAAGGACTACAGCTGCGAGAAAGACAAAAATGACAGCAAAAAGAAATAAACAGTCAACCATTTTCAGCAGCAGTGAAAATGAAGACGACTCCTTTAAGATGAAAAATGAAGTTCATCCAAAAACATCTGCTGAGAAATGTGCTGTGTAAGCTTGTTATACATTTTGTAAAAAATCTGAACATCTTAGTGTTACTTGACTCAGTCAGCATGAGTGAAATGTTGTTTTGTACTCCTGTAGTGCCAAGAAAGTGTTAGACCCTCCCCATATGAGCAAGTTTGTCACACATCGCAAAAGACCACCGGCACCTGTCCATACTAAGAGGATCGTAAGTAACAGTATGCTGGGGCTACTTTGTATGTAAGAGAAACAAATCTGATGGACCGTCATTAAAGCAGACACCTTATTTTCCCTCTTTTTTTCTCTTTCCTCCTAGTCTGTTGTTCTTCACCGCACGCTAGATTCCTCAGATGATTTCATCCCTTCGTTCCCAAAAAACAAGCGGCGTGTTGCGAGCAGACGGCCATTCTACATGCATAACCGTGACTCAAATAATCACGCTGCTCACAAGAACCGCAAACGCTCTCAAAACCGTGTGGCTCTGGCTGAGGTTTCTTTTAATGATAGTGATGACCAGCAGCTCCCAAGTAAACGCCCCCTGCTATCAAGCACCCCTTCACTGGTCTGTAGACAGCTTCAGAACTTACCAGAGCCCTCCATCAGTGAGATCTCCTCCCTCAGCTTTGATGAACTTCACCAACCTACAGAAAACAACAACAGCCTACATAGTTTAAAGAAGTCTCCTGCACAGAAGAAAAGTCACCAGCTCCCAAACTCGGGTGTCTCTTCTGGAGAGAGGGTGATGGAGCAGATTGAAGGAGTAGAGGAAGCAGTTGTGGAAGAACAAGCTGGGGATGGAGAGAGGGATCAGAGTAAAGAAGGATGTGCAGAGGCCACGTCTGCACAGGCGAGCAAAGGTTTTGGATGCGTGTCACCACAGTCACACCAAAAATCTTTAGCAGATGAGCTAAAAGAGAGGTGAGTAATGGTTGTTTTTTGTTTACAGAGAAAATTCATGAAAAACTTACACTTAATTTAAACTTATTTATAAATGTTCTTAGAGAGATTGTCTAAAGCAAATGTTTAGCGATGTGTCACCTAACACTTACCTCAGGAAAGTTGTCTCTACATCTAGGTTAGAAAAATTATCTCTAGAGGAGCATATAGCAACAATTGTAAATACACTTGAAGTCAAAAGTTTACATACACCTTGCAGAATCTGCAAAATGTTAATTATTTAACCAAAATAAGAGGGATCATACAAAATGCATGTTGTTTCTTATTTAGTACACATAAAATACGTTTACATATAGTCCAGGAGAAAATAATTTTTGAATTTATAAAAATGACCCTGTTTAAAAGTTTACATGCACTTGATTCTTAATACTGTGTTGTTACCTGAATGATCCATAGTTGTGTTTTTTTTATTTAGTGATATTTTTCATCCCTTGTTTGTCCTGAACAGTTTAACTGCCTGCTGTTCTTCAGAAAAATCCCTCAGGTCTCACAAATTCTTTGGTTTTTCAGCATTTTTGTGTATTTGAAGTTTTTCCAGCAAAGACTGTGATTAAAAGATCCACCTTTTCACAATGAGGACAAGTGAGGGACTCACATGCAACTATGAGGAAAAACAGTGCATTAAAGGAACACTCCACTTTTTTTGGAAATAGGCTCATTCTCCAACTCCCCTCGAGTTCATAAGTTACAGTTTTACCGTTTTGAAGTCCATTCAGCCTTTCTCCTGTTCTGGCGATATCACTTTTAGCATAGCTGATCATTGAATACTAGTAGACCAATATAGCATCGCGTTCAAAAATGACCAACGAGTTTCGATATTTTTCCTATTTAAAACTTGACTCTTCTGTAGTTATATCGTGTACTAAGACCGGCGGAAAATGAAAATCATCTATTTTCTAGGCCGGTAAGATTGAAATATCATGCAGCACGTGCAAATGCTAACCTAATTTTAGGCGCTGTGTGATATTACTCCGCCTGCTTCTGCCATATTACTGCAGCAAACTACTATTACGCCGGAATGGGAGTGTAGTTCTTAATCATATCGGCCTAGAAAAGCGCAGCTTTACATTTTTCGCCGGTATTAGTATGCGATATAACTACAGAAGAGTCAAGTTTTAAATAGGACAAATACCGAAACTCGTTGGTCATTTTTGAACGCGATGCTATTGGTCTAATAGGATTCAATGATCTATGCTAAGCTATGCTAAAAGTGATATTGCCAGAACAGGAGAACGGCTGAATGGATTTCAAAACGGTAAAAAACTCAACTTATTAACTCGGGGGGAGTTGGAGAATGAGCCTATTTCCAAAAAAAGTGGAGTGTTCCTTTAAGAGCCAGGGGTGTAAACTTTTGAACAGAATGATGATAAAATATATATTTTTTCATTTAGTATTGCTCTTCAGAAGCCACAGAAGGTACTTAAATGTTTCCCAGAAGACAAAATAAGTGAAAATTATTGTTCTTTAATTGTTTTTTTTTTAATGTTTTGTGTTTCCTTCTTCAGCATCAGTGAGCGTTTGAACCTTCTGTAATAGTTGCATATGAGTCCCTCAGTGTGAAAATATGGATCTTAAAATCATACAGTCATTGTAGGGTTCAAATACACAGAATTTGTATGACCTGAAAGATTTTTTTGAAGAACAGTGGGCAGTTTAACTGTTCAGGACAAACAAGGGACTCATTAACAACTATCATTAAACAAAAAAACACAGCTGTGGATTATTCAGGTAACAACACAGTATTAAGAATTAAGTGCATGTAAACTTTTGAATGGGTGTCATCAACTATTTTATCTTGTGGACTATATGTAAACATCTTTAATGTGAAATATCTTATTCAGGTCCATACTAAATAAAAAAATAACATGCATTTTGTATAATCCCTCTCATTTTGGTAAAATAACATTTTGCAGGTTCAAGATGTATGTAAACTTTTGACTTCAACTGTATAAGCATTGTATTTTTTTGTTACTTAAAGGGGTCGTGCACTGAAAAATGGAAATTCAGTGATCAAACAATCACTCTTATGTTGTTTCAGAACTGTATTATAGCTTGAAATACACGACATGACTTAATAACAACTCTACCTGTTCACCAGAGTACCAACAAAAAGAAGAGTAGTTAAGAAAAATATCCTAATTTGTTTTCCAAAGATAAACAGGTTTTACAGGTTTAATATGACATGAGGGTGAATAATAATGACAGAATTTTCATTTTTGGGTGAACTGTCCCTTTAATAAAGAATGAGTAAATATGTTTTAACCTTTGACTAGTAGTGTAAAAACTGCCAAATGTTTTTATTTGAATGAAAAGTCTGTTTTAAAAGTTAAAAGTTTTGTCTGTTTTATCTGATATATAGGTGTTGCACAATTGATGTGGCTGTAACCCTCAAGAAAACAGATGTCTCAGACCATCTATTAGCGCAAAGCTGCAGCAGGGAACGGGAAGACATAATAGCTTCAGTTTGTTTGAAGTCCTCCGTGGCAGCAACCAGACAGAACAGCCAAAGCTATATAACTGTATCATCCAGCTGCTCTTCAGTATCCCAGCCATCAGTGTATATATCCTCCTCCAGTTCGCTTTCCACTCCCCCTTTCACTGGAGCTGTTTGCTCAAACCAGTCTCTTATTGAGCATCTTAAAGCAAAATGTCTGTTATCCTCCCTTGCTGTCAGCATTCCACGTCTTGACTTGGGTGCATATTTTTCTGCCCACCAGGGGGCAACAAAAGCACCCTGCACTGAGTCCCCATACACCGTCCACAGGGAAAGTGCCACTTCCCCACCGTTTAAGGAGACAGAGAATGCTATCATAAACAGTCCAATAAATAATAGGACTCCTGATAATGCTGAAGCAGTTGTTCAACACTTGTCTGCATCATTCCAACCACCTCCGGTCTCTCCACCTGCCTCTGCAGCTCATAGCAAAACACGACCACCTGCTGTGGAAAAAGAACGCACAGGTGCTGGTGCTAGCACTGCTCGTAAAGTTTGCGTGAGTGGACTTAATGTCAGCCGCTGGTCAAAGAGGGGTACTGAGGAATTCAATCAAAAGCGGAAGAAAAAGGAAGGACGAACAAAGACTGTGTCAGGAGACTACAGTTCCTGTAGCAGCATGTTTTCTGCTGGAGCCGACACTTATGCTGGGGTCAGTCATCATCGTCAAGAATACATTCATGTGCTTATCTTGCTATAAAAGTCACTCACATTCTTTGACTACATCTATCTAGAGTTGAGATCAAAAGTTTACATCCCTCTTTCAGAATCTGCAAAATGTTAATTATTTTACCAAAATATCATATAAAATGCATTTTATCCTGAATTACATATTTTACATAAAAGATGTTTACATAGTCCACAAGAGAAAATAGTAATTTCTGAATATGCTTGATTCTTAATACTGTGCTGTTACCAGAATGATCCACAGCTGTTTTTTTTTGTTTGTTTGTTTAGTGATCATTGTTATGAGTCCCTTGTTGATCTTGAACAGTTAAACTGCCTGCTGTTCTTCAGAAAATTCCTTCAGGTCTCACAAATTCTTTGGTTTTTCAGCATTTTTGAGTATTTGAACCCTTTTCAACAATGACTGTATGTTTTGAGATCCATCTTTTCACACTGAGGAATGCAAATGCTCACTGATGCGCTAGAAGAAAAAGAAATGATGCATTAAGAGCCAGGGGGTGTAAACTTTTGAAAAGAATGGAGATGTGTACTGTTTTCTTACTTTGCTTAAATAATCTTTTTTTTTTTTTTCATTTAGTACTGCCCTTCAGAGGCTACAGAAGTTAGTTACATGTTTCCCAGAAAATAAGTTAAATTTACCCTGATCTTCAAATTTAAAATTTTTCACCCCTCTGCTCCGAATGCGTTGTTTTTCCTTCTGGAGCGTCAGTGAGCGTTAGTGAGTCCCTCAGTTGTCCTTAGTATGAAAAGATGGATCTCAAAATCAGTCATTGTTGGAAAGGGTTCAAATACACAAAAATGCTGAAAAACCTAAGAATTTGTGGGACCTGAAGATTTTTTCTGAAGAACAGTAGTTCTTCACTCTTCAGAACAAACAAGGGGACTCATGAACAATTATCACAACAAAAAAAAAAATGCTGTGGATCATTCAGGTAAGAACACCGTGTTAAGAATCATTTTTATAAATTCAACTATTTGTTTTCTTATGTGGACTATATGTAAAAATCTTTTATGTGAAATATCTTATTCAGGTCAGTATTAAATAAACAATAAAATGCGTTTAGTATAATCCCTCTTATTTTTGTCAAATAATTAACATTTTGCAGATTCTGAAAGGGGCATGTAAACTTTTGACCTTAACTCTGTCAGTCCTTCCGTCCATCCAAAAAATATCTGACAACCCACCAATATGGTTTAACTTTCTGACAATTATTGTTAATAGTATTGTATGTAGAATGTGAAGTCATTATAGAAGATTGGCTGTGTGCTTACAACCCCCTTTGGACATCTTTAGTTTGTGCTTGGTAAATGAAATCTAAAAGTGGGTGTATGTTGTTTTTCAGAGAGAGGAAAAATGCCAGATTTGTAAAAAAGAATGGATTGTAACCAAAAGTTTCATCTGCTTGGTCTTTTTTTCCCCCTGTGCATTCATCCAGGAATCAACATGCGGCTGGCTGCAAGGCACCAGTGGGATTGGTCTGGCTGTGACACCTCTCAGAATGGAGCAAATGAATCTGTCTTCCATCCTGGCCAACTTCACTCCTGACACACTCACAACACACTCCTGGGGCCGACTAAAGGCAGCACTGTCCCTGCATAAGAAAAAAACTGGTACGTGTTTACAGCAGGCTAGATAAATTCAGTAGTTGTTGAATCATACACCAAACTACCCAAAGTTTGTGTATTTAAGAGCTTAAGGGACATTTTGCACAGTACATGATGTGCAGCAAGCTTTCAATGCCACCTTTGTTTTATTACGCTCTCTCCCTTTGAAAACTTAATAGCGTGTAAAATGGCCTTAAGTGCTTGTCACTTTTCCTAAAAGCCTAAAACCGCATTAAGTATAAATTGCTGAATGTTTGTTTGTGTGTGCCACAGCATTTCCCACCCCTCGACGCTTGGTTCAGGATCATCTAAAGTCCCCAGGCGCTAGGTTTCTAGCTGACAACAGTGTAGACCTGTTTGCTTCCCCTTTCTGCACACCATCCAGATTCACATCTTCACGCATGCTCCGGTCCACCATGAACACCCCCATGGTAAAGACAGAGAGATTTGTGTTCACACATCAAAAATATTGTTCAACAATGGTTATGTAAAGAAGCTGTATCCTCAAGCTATTATATCACATATAAACCGTTGTGTAACTTTCCTGTACTTATAGGACTAAGACAGGTTAAACAAGAGTATATTTATTTACATTAAAAATACAAGACACAGCTCTATCTATAAAAAAGGATTTAAAGTAATGTTTACAGTAAAAACTGTAATATGGTATCTCATGCACTGCAGTTCAAAAGTTTGTGATCAGTAAGATTAATGTTTTTTAAAGTACTATCCTATGCTCATCAAGGCTGCATTTACTTGATGAAAAATCCTGAAAAAACTATTTATTACAGTTTAAAATAATCATATTCTATTTTAATATGTTTTACATTATAATTTATTCTTGTGATACAAAGCTGAATTTTCAGAATCATTGCTCCAGTCTTCGTGGTCTCCAGTGTCACATGGTTCTTCAGAAATGCCTAATGAGCATAAGAAATCTTACTGATCCCAAACTTCTGAACAGCAGTGTATAATACGTCCGTGTACTCACACAAATTAGTCCTGTGGTTTTTTTTTTTTTTTCATTCTAAATGTCATATCATCTCTGATTTCTTTTTGTCTCTTCTTGTTTTTTCTGTCCTCCTTTGTCTGCGGTCCAGATTTCATATGACGAAGATATCAGTGATGCAGAGAAAGTGTATCAGGAATGCCAGCAGAGTGGCCCAATTTCCTTCAATGACTGTATCCCTCCAGCTCGCATGAAAAACTTAAGTAAGATTGGTGAAGGGACATTTGGAGAGGTCTTCTCCACCATAAACGATTCCAACGAGACCGTTGCTCTCAAAGTATGTGCACAATTTAATTATACATGATTTTGCTAACTACTGTCTTACACAAAACAGGGTGATTTAATGCAAATATGCAGTGTTTAAAATAAACTGTGAACTTATATGTACATCTGTATATGTATAGATCATCCCAGTAGAAGGCTCTCAGCAGGTCAATGGTGAACACCAGAAAACTTTTGGCGAAATCCTCCATGAAATCATAATTTCCAAGTAGGACGTCTTACATAGCTCAGAAAATATATTGTACATTTGAATGTAGAGGTGTGTAAATATTCAAACACATCTTCAATGTTCCTACAGAGAGCTGAGCAGCCTTAACACAAAAGACGTTAACAAGACAGACGGTTTCATTGGGCTCAACAAGTAAGCATTATTTTTTCTTAACTAACTTGCATGTATAATTAGGTGAATGGAGATGTGTGTTATAGCTATAAGAATGAGAAAGAACGCATGAAGGTGGTGATTTTGTTTTGAAAGTAGTTTTTGTTTAATAATTTCCTTTTCTTTTTTAGTCTACATTGTGTTCGTGGCTGCTATCCAGATGATCTCCTCAAAGCCTGGGACAAGTTTGACCGTCAGAAGGGATCTGAGAATGACAGACCTGGTAAGCTAAAAGCATAAACAATTTGGATGCTTTCTAATTGTATTGTGATATTGAATGTCTATTAATGTATACATTTTTTGGCACAGATTTCTTTGATGATGAGCAGCTGTTTTTAATTCTGGAGTTTGAGTTTGGAGGGAGTGATCTAGAGAACATGAATGGAAAGGTACCTTGCACACACTAGAGTTTTCCTTTGAAGATGGGTTTACTTCTTTATACATGATTTTGACATTGCATAACATTAAGTTATGTTTTCCAGACTTATAAGACTTGGTTCATTTTTAAAACATATATTTTTAATGGAACTCAGCGAGTTAAATAGATAGTTCACTCAAAATTTCACCCCTTATGTTGTTCTAAACCCATAAGACCTTTGTTCATCTTCGGAACATTTAATATATTAATATATGTGACCCTGGACCACAAAACCAGTCTTAAGTCGCTGGGGTATGTTTGTAGCAATAGCCAAAAATACATTGCATGGGTCAAAATTGATTTTTCTTTTATGCCAAAAATCATTAGGAAATTAAGTAAAGATCATGCTCCATGAAGATTTTTTTGTAAAATTCCTACTGTAAATGTATCAATGTAATTTTTGATTAGTAATATGCATTAAGAACCTAATTTGGACAACTTTAAAGGTGATTTTCTCAGGATTTTAATTTTTTTGCACCCTCAGATTCCAGATTTTCAAATAGATGTATCTCGGCCAAATGTTGTCCTATCCTAATAAACCATACATCAATAGAAAGCTTATTTACTGAGCTTTCATATTATATATACATCTCAGTTTTGTAAAATTTAACCTTATGACTGGTTTTGTGGTCCAGGGTCACATATTTCTGATGAAATCCAAGAGCTTTCTGATTGCATAGACAGCTACGCAACTACCACGTCCAATTCTTATGGATTACTTTTACAAAAGTTTTGTGGAATAGGCTTTTAATGAAAAGCTCAGGTTTAATTAAAAAGTTCATCCTTCAAACATAAATGAAAAGTTGTAACCTTTTTGGGGTGTACTATTTCTTTAAAATTACTGTAAAAGCTAAACCTGTTAATTAGATGTTTGGTGTCCATGTACTATAGTGTATCATTATGACAAGTATAAAGTTTGTTTGTATGTACCATTGCAGCTGTCTTCCATGATCCAGGCCAAGAGTGTGTTACATCAAGTCACTGCAGCATTGGCTGTAGCTGAGCAAGCACTGTGCTTTGAACACAGGTAACATGTTTAAAGCTAGAATTTAAATTTAATTATAAATGTACCTTGTGCATAAAAGCTAATGTAAATGTTGTGTGCTGACATTTCAGAGATCTTCATTGGGGAAACGTACTGGTGAAGAACATTAAGCACAAGCACAATGAGTTCATTTTGAATGGAACAGTGCATTCCGTAGAGACACGAGGGGTTCATGTCAACATTATCGACTACTCACTCTCACGCCTAGAGATCGGTCAGTCCAAGACTAAACTCTTTCTCTTACTCTTTTTAGTGGAAGTAATTTATCCCTTGACATGTTTTCAAAGTCGCAAAATCCATGTTTATGAAAGGGCTAGTTCACCCAATAAGGAAAATTCTGTCTTTTTAATTACTCACGCTCATGTTGTTCCAAACCTGTAAAACCTTTAAGATTTAAGATAATTTAAGATATTGTTGATGATGTTCGAGGGCAGAGACATAGACAGCACGAGTACTACCACGTTCAAGGCCCAGAAAAGTACCAAGATGATCGACAAAGTAGTCCATGTGACATCAGTGGTTCAACTGTAATTATTAAGCTACAATAATACTTTTTTGTGCAAAGAAACTCAAAAATAACTTTATTCCACATTTTACAGCATGCATCTTTCTCCGTGTATAAACAAGACATGGGGCATATTTTCAACGTCATAATGCCGGATCTCGGTCAGCGCCAGTGCTGACACACGCATGCGCCGTGGTACTCTCATGAACGCATGTCTACAGGTGATGCAGCAGAGATCAAATTGAGGAATAAAGTCATTGTTTTTGTTTTCTTTGTGCAAAAAAAGTATTTTCGTAGCTTCATAAAATTACAGTTGAACCACTGATGCCACATGGACTACTTTGTCAATCATCTTGGTACTTTTCTGGGCCTTAAACATGGTAGGAGTAATTAATGACAGGATTTTTAATTTTTGGGTGAACTAACCCTTCAACTTTTAAAGATGTTATGCAACAAAATTAATTTTGCATGTCTTTGTAGCCTCACTTTTAAAATGGTAATTTTTGGACTTCAGAGACCTTCCTTGACTTTCTCCACTACGTCTATCACAATTAATATTATACATAATTTTGACAATCTGTAGAATTTATTATAGCAAATTAAAATTTTCTTTCAGCTTTTAAAAATGTTCTTGATTTAAAAATTTCTCATAAGTTATCTACAAAACAATATTTGGTCCTAAACTTGCTAGCTGCTGTTTGAGGACAAGTTCGCAGATTTTCATTTGGCTTGTATTGTTTTTAAGAAAGATAGTATTAATAAAAAAAATCATGGAGAAAGAGTACATTTTAAGGATTTTTACCAACTATAACAATTCAAAGTTGTTTGAAAATGGACAAAGTTATGCTTTTAAAGGATTTGTTCATTCCAGAATTAAAATGTCATTATAATTTACTCACCCCTGTCATCCAAAATGTTCAGTCAAAAAGATTTTGCAAAAAGGTTTTCCAGGATTTTTCTCCATATAGTGGACGCTAATTAGGGATATATGGGGTGAAGTTCCAAATTGCAGTTGTAGTGTAGCTTCAAGGCACTCTGTAGATTCCCAGCCGAGGAATAAGGGTCTTATCAAAAATATTAAATTTTATATATACTTTATAACCACAAATGCTTGTCTTGCACTAACTCTGTGACCACAACTTCACGCATTATGTCGTCACATTGGAAAGGCTACGCATGACATAGGTGGAACAAAAAAAGGTAAAACCTTATTTTGAAGTTGGAGGAGAAAATGAGAGTTTTTCACCTTACCTTACCTTTCTGAACTGGAGTATGTAGACAAAGAACTAACCGTGCCTGCCGTGACCTTTGGAATATCATGCATGAAGTCCATGAATTTTTTTTTTTAGAAAATGACAGATTGTTTCACTAGATAAGACTCTTATTCCTCAGCTGGGATTCTATAGAACCCTTTAAAGCTGCACTGAAACTGCATTTTGGCAGCCTTCAACCCATTGATCCCTATTGAAGTCCAGTTCATGGAGAAAAATCCTGGAATGTTTTCCACAAAAACCCTGATTTCTTTTTGATTGAAGAAAGACACGAACAGCTTGGATGACATGGGGGTGCGTAAATTATCAGGAAATTTTAAGTTTGATTTATGCTAAAGTTGCAACCCTGTTACCATCCACATTTTTTATTTATTAATGTTACTTTTATTAAATGTTTATGTCTGTAAATTAGTCATTTTCAGAGTTGAATAAATTGTTTCTACCTGATACAAATGAATAGAACATTTTTTGAAATGTTTGAAATCATTTTCTCTCTCTCTCTTTTAGATGGACTGACGGTGTCATGTGATATCTCTAATGATGAGGAGATGTTCATGGGTCAGGGAGATTATCAGTTTGAAATCTACCGTCTAATGAAGAAGGAAAACAAGTATGTGCTTTAGCCAAATTTATTTAAGGTGATATTTCACCCAAACATGAAAATCCTGTCAATAATTACTCACCCTCATGTCGTTTCAAACCCTTAAGACCTTCGTTCATCTTTAGAAAACAAATAAGGTATTTTTTTATTAAATCCGAGAGCTTTCTGACATTGCATAAACAGCAATGCAACTGACACATTCAAGGTCTAGAAAGGTAGTAAGGACATTGTTAAAATAGTTGTTTGTAGCTTCATAACATTCCGGTTAAACCACTGATGTCACATGGACTATTTTAATGATGTCCTTACTTCCTTTCTGGGCATTGAACCATTGTAGTTGCGTTGCTGTCTACACAGGGTCAGAAAGCCCTCGATTAACAAAGATTAAGATTAAGATTAACAAAGGTCTTAGGTTTGAAACGACATGACGGTGAGTAATTAATGACAGAATTTTCATTTTTGGGTGAACTATTTCTTTAAAACTTTTTCTAAATAATTCATTGATTCTCATTGTTTTTCTCATTCTCTCTGTCTCAGTAACTGCTGGTCCGAGTACAATCCCCATTCCAACGTGTTGTGGCTGCACTATCTGGCTGATAAACTGTTGAGCATGAACTACAAGAGCAAAGCTCAGACCAATCAGCAGAAGACAATGAAGAGCGCCCTCAAATCTTTCCAGTCAGAGATACTCAATTATCCATCAGCCACAGAAGCTCTTATGAACTGCAAACTATTTCAGTGAAACGTTTGTTTTAATTAACACAATAGATAGACCTGTATATTTAGAACTACCAGTTCAGGGCAAAAGTACAGTATTCTAATGTTCTGTAAAAAGATATTAAAAAAACAAATAAAGAAAATGTGCAATCATGCAATTTAAAAAACAAAAATATGTAATTTATTGATATACATTAATTATCTTGAGATAGTTACAGTTTTGGCATAGTATGGCAAAACCAGCTTTTCTTGCATTCTCTTTTTGTTAAATAAGAAAAGTCTTAGCATTCCACACCACATTTCCAGCAATCCACACTTGGCAGTTTATTTTTATAAATTAATAGATGTTGGATTTGCTGCAGACCTGTTCAGGTTTTTTTAGACCTTGTTTGATCATCCTTGTGCTGGAGGCATAACGTGCACAACATCAATGGAGGAAGCCTCGTAACAGCAACATTCTCGTCTTTCTGCTCTTTGATATGCCCACGCACTCTGTGACCTTAGTGTCCTGTTGTCGTTCTGATGAGTTCTTCATGGTTGAATGCATAATCTCTTCATTTTTGTAACATTTTAAGACATCGGGCCTGTGTGCTGCTGTTCGTTCGACAGGATAAAAGTGAGATGCATCCTGTAAAAAAGCTTATTTGGTGTTAGCTTGCAGTTGAGTGTAATTATGCAGAAAAAGGAGACTTTGGTGAGCTTGTTCTCAAATATGTTGGGACAGATATGGCCGAAGGATTGTGGGACCTCAGAAAGAGAAGTATTTGGTGAACCACTCCTGTTTTTGAGGGTCTTGTCCATCAGGTCCTGTTTCAATAACCCTCTGCTCAGCAGGAGTCCTGTAACAAAATACAAGGCAATTCCAAATAAGAACAGGAAATCTAGATATGATATCTTGGGAGGTAAAAAAAAAAAAAAAAAAAAGGTTAAGGACGAGACTTTTTAACACTTAATCAGAGAGAAGCTCAAGCAGCTGAACAGGTAGTTAACACAGCATGTCTATGGATTTTTTTTCCATCATTGTGAAGGTTTGAACTTGTGCACTGAATTTTTAATGTAAAAGCAGGCGCAACAATTTTTAACATTAATGTGCAAGTCTTCAGGTGTCAACTTTTCCAGTTTGCTGGAAGCTGTTGCATACTACACGTCTTGGCAAATATAGTTGGTCATCCAAATATTTTGGGCCACTTTTTTCACGTCTTGTTGGTATGTTTAGTTTTTATTATGGAAAAGTTCAGTGCTGTTACTTGGATTTGATGTAATTGTATATTATTAAAGGGGTCTTTTTCAGAAGTGAACGCCCACTGCTATGATTGGCTAACAGTTGTGTACAGTGTGGAAAATAATTATTTGATCATCTGCTGATTTTGTATGTTTGCCCACTGACAAAGCAATGGTCAGTCTACAATTTTAATGGTAGGTTTATTTTAACAGTAAGAGACAGAAAAACAACACAAAATCCAGGAAAATGCAAAAAAGTTATAATTTAATTTGCATTTTAGTGAAATAAGTATTTGATCCCCCATCAATCAGCAAGATTTCTGGCTCCCAGGTGTCTTTTATACAGGTAACGAGCTGAGATTAGGAGCGCTCTCTTAAAGGGAGTGCTCCTAATCTCAGTTTGTTGCCTGTATAAAAGACACCTGTCCACAGAAGCAGTCAATCAATCAGATTCCAAACTCTCCACCATGGCCAAGACCAAAGTGCTGTCCAAGGATGTCAGGGACAAGATTGTAGATCTACACAAGGCTGGAATGGCTACGAAACCATTGCCAAGCAGCTTGGTGAGAAGATGACAACATGTGGTGCGATTATTCGCAAATGGAAGAAACAATATAACTGTCAATCTCCCTCGGTCTGAACTGTCATGAACCAGAATACACAGAGTTCACACGGAGCTAGACAAGACGAGCATTCAAGGTTAAAAAGTATAAAATTGTAGAGATTAGAGAGGGGCGGGGTGAGCAGAGCTGATTTGCATTTAAAGGACCATGCAATAGAATCAGTTGATTTTTTGCAGAGCTGAATTTGACAAGGTAAAAGGGTGTTTTTTACACTATTGAGAATTTTTAACCAAAGTATATAATAGACTATTCATTAAGACCCTAAAGAATCATATCAACTTGAAAATCAAAATGGGCATCCGATGACTCCTTTAACATGTGCATGATACATGATAATGGTATATAGCTAACCGTTTTAATTTATCCCTACATTTTTCTCTTGTGGCCCGTACATAGTGAAAAAAATAAAATAAAATGTCAAGAAACGTGTTTTGTGTGTTGTTTTTAAAGTCGGTGCTTGAAATAAAAGCTTTTTATTTCATATTTTTTTTAATAGATGACTGCAGTGTTAATATTTTGATTATAGGTCTATAATTCATTGTATAATAGAGCTGTTTTAAAAGACCTTTTTAAAAAACATTTTAACTGAATCTTTTGTTATCATCTCAGCATGTTAGTTATGTGGTAATAATTGCAGGGCAAATTAATTGCAATTTTAATTTCATAAAAGTAACTTTATAATAATAATAGGCCTAATAAAAATAAGAATGTAACAGGTCTACATTAATTGGAAATGGCAAGTCCTCCTAACAGTGCCAATAATTGATGTTTTTGACAATATCTCTGGCTATCGTCGATATAAGATCTTTTGACACACCCCAGCAAAAGGAGATTATCACGTGGCTGGCAGCACGTTGCCTGTTATGTTGTTTGGTCTGCCTTGTTGAGTGCAGTGGCACTGAGAACATTATATTTCAGACACTTTAAGCTCTTTTATTTTCCAAATGTGATAGGGATTAGTCCAACGAATGGTTCAGTTAGTAATGCATACCAAACCGAAAGCCTTGTACCGAACGGTTCCATACGAATACGTGTATCATTACACCCCTACCTCTTATATGTCAAAATATCAAGGGAATATTGTTTTTTCAGTTCATAACACTTTTAATACTCCATATAAACACAAGCCATATGTTGAGATTTGTATTTATCTACCTCAAAAAGAAAAAAAACTAAGTTTTCAGGAGACATTCAGGATTGGCTGTTATGTAAGAGATTACCTGATGTGCTGGTTGTAGTTGATTTTAAACTGCGGCTGATGTCGCACCTCTTGTGAAGGTGGGCGGCTCTGTCTGATAGAGGCTCTGTGTTCAGTATGAGGGGAGGTGGGTGTGTGTGTCCTTGTTAGGGTGTTTCCTCGCCCGCTCTGTTCCAGATTGGGTAATCCACGCTCCATTACTGGTGAGCATTTGGCCTTGGGCGACCCCCCATCGTATGAGCAGAGGTTTGGGATGCTAGTTTCCTCAACCCCTTTTTTCTATGAACAAAAGGCAGATTACAACAGACTAATCCCAAGCTTCAATAAACATGTTCTTCCTTCAGTTATTGTATGATACTGGATGAATAGAATTTTGATGTGCTGTGGGATTTGGAAAAGTGTGTATGTGTGCTACCTTCATAGTAGGTGTGAGGGTCCCTGCTTGTGTTCTGCAGTCATAAGGCTTTAATATTTCATCGCTGCTCA
Organism: Garra rufa; assembly: GCF_049309525.1. Lineage (NCBI taxonomy): Eukaryota > Metazoa > Chordata > Actinopteri > Cypriniformes > Cyprinidae > Garra > Garra rufa. Next base: position 34,418,292 of record NC_133366.1, on the reverse strand, counting down.
GAGGTGGATGCTGGGATAGCTGGTGGAGGTCCTCCTGAAATAGAAAGAGAAATGGCATGATGAGACAGAAGGGAACTAGCATCCTGTGTCTCGTATGTGTCTGTGCATGTCTAACCACTAGACTTTTGATGAGTTGGTCTCTCTCGCTTAGCTTGTCCTGTAGTTTAGCAATTGTGTGCAGGTCTTCTACTCTCCTCTTGCCCCTTTCTTCCCTTTCTCGCAACCTACAAACATACAAATATGAATTTAATACAACATTAAGGCATTAAATATATTACTTGAATACAAAACTATATATAGTCAATGTTTACAGAGTAATCTCATAATTAAACTTACACAAGAATAAAGGTATAACATTGTTTATTTTCTTCTCATTTTACTTTTTTCAAAATATTACCATTTTATTGACAAAAAATTAAGACTTCTTGATATCGTATTTTCAGTACATTTTTAATATGGCACTAAAACACTGTCAAACTTAAATTATTTCTCATATAACATGATATTCTTTTAATATATATAATATTATTAAATTTGACCAGAACCTTATATGTGTATTAGTACTGTATTTTGTGTAAGTTATAGTGCCCATTTTTCAAATTAGTAATAATGAGTCTGTTATATGATGCAGTTGAGCGGTGGTAAAATATAGCAAAATGTGATAAACCGACCGCATTTTTATAGCTACAATTATTAATAAATTAGCCAATATATTTTATAAATTAGTATGCAAGGTGTCAGGATGTGTGGAATTATAACTCGCTTCAGTTCTCTTAAAATCGAAAGGAAATCCTAGTTATGAGCCCTCGCCATATATTGTCTTGCTTGGGTTAATTCTGTATGTACGGTATGTGTGGTTTGCGTTTTGCATTATTGATGTGGAAGGAGTAGGTACTCTGTTTCCAAGGCAACAATGCGGGCCTGTAGTCGTGTTTGGGCGGTGCTGAAGTCTGATATTATGGTCTGGATCTCCATTCTGTGCTCTCTCTTCACACTCTCCATGTTATTCCGGTGATCCGACCCAACTGCTTCACCTGCCTCATCTCTTTCCTCTGTGAAACTGCACATCAGATACAATACATAAGTATAACACATATAAATTCAGCTTTGTTCTCAGGCCTATAGCAGATACAGTTGAAGTCAAAAGTTTACATACACCTTGTAGAATCTGCAAAATGTTAATTATTTTACCAAACAATAGGGATCATACAAAATGCATGTTATTTTTTATTTAGTACTGACCTGAATAAGATATTTCACATAAAAGACGTTTACATATAGTCCAAGAGAAAATAATAGTTGAATTTAAGAAAATGACCCGTTCGAAAGACTGTGTCGTTACCAGAATTATCCACGGCTGTTTTTTTTTTTTTTGTTGTTGTTGTTTGTTTAGTGATAGCTGTTTATGAGCCTACATTTTTCTTATTTTGCCGAAATATAGTTCTTTTTTGTATTATTTAGTACTGCCCTTCAGAAGATACAAAAGGTATTTACTTGTTTCCCAGAAGGCAAAATAAGTGAAATCGACCCTAATCTTCAAATTCCTAACATTTTCATCCCCCAGCTCTTAATGCATTGTTTCCTTCTGGAGCATCAGTGAGTGTTGAACCTTCTGTAATAGTTGCATATTACTCCCTCAATTGTCCCTCATTTGTGCTCAGTGTGAAAAGATGGATCTCAAAATCATACAGTCATTGTTGGAAAGGGTTCAAATACACCAAAATGCTGGAAAACCAAAGAAATTGGGGGATCTGAAGAATTTTCTGAAGAACAGCGGGCAGTTTAACTGTTCAGGACAAACAAGGGACTCATAAACAACACAGTGGTGGATCATTCAGGTAACAACACAGTATTAAAAATCAAGTGTATGTAAACTTTTGAACAGGGCAATTTTTATAAATTCAACTATTATTTTCTCTTGTGGACTATATGTAAACGTATTTTATGCGCAATATCTTATTCAGGTCAGTACTAAATTAAAAATAGCATGCATCCCTCTTATTTTGCTGAAATAATGAACACTTTGCACATTCTGCAAGGTGTACGTAAACCTTTGACAACTGTGAGCAGTTTGTGACTAGAATAAGCAGCAATGTGGACTTCACGCCAATAGTCAGCAGTCAGTCTTGTCACTGACGCCTGTGTGAGTGCTTGTGGTCATCTTGTTACTGACCTCCTGTCTGTGTGCGTGTTTGAGGTCACCTTGTTACTGACCTCCTGTGTGTGATTGTGCTTGTAGTTATTTTGGTACTGACCTCTTGCGTTTATGTTTATGGTCATCTTGTTCTTCTTTCTGTGTGATTATTGCACTCATGCGTTCTTTCAGATCTTCGTTCTCTCTCTTTAGCTCCTGAACCTCGCTGCTCTTCTCATCCAGCTGTCTCTCTAGTGACTGTAAGCGGTTTTGCTGTTTCAGATCCTGAGGAGGAGACAGAAAGAGAGAGACATGGGGTGATGAACCCCTTGAGGCGGTGTAGATGTGTGTGTAGGTATATGCAGTTTGTATGTGTACCTGCTGCAGGGCCATCATTTGTGTGTGTGTGTGTATTTCATTCTGAAGGTCCTCGATCTGCTGCATGTGTCTCTGGGTGACCTGTCTCACCCACTCAGTGTGCTGCTGGGTCAGCTCTGCCTTCTGCTTGTCTACACACACACACAAAGTCAGAAGCACATTAGATCAGACGTGCCTACAAAGGTGGCATGTGTTCAGTCTTGCTCTACTTTAGTTGGTGGCACCAGATGGTGCTATTGTACAAAATGCAATACATGATCATTAACTCATTATAAAGGAATAGTTCACCCAAAAATGTAAATTCTGTCATTAATTACTCACCCTCATGTCGTTCCAAACCTGTAAAAACTTTGTTCATCTTCGGAACACAAATTAAGATATTTTTGATGAAATCTGAGAAATTTCTGACCCTGCATAGACAGCAACACAACTACCATGTTCAAGGCCCGGAAAGTTAGTAAGGACATCATTAAAATAGTCCATGTGACATCAGTACAAATATCTTTGTTATATATATTTGTGTTTCGAAGATGAGCAGATGGGTTTGACATGAGGGTGAGTAATTAATAACATAATTTTAATTTTTGGGAGAACTATTTCTTTAAGGAATAATGTTTTTCACACAGACTTGTTTCATATTCCTTACTCATCATGACAGAAAACGACAGCACTTACAATTCACATCCATATTCTAGTAAAGTTTTTTTTTTCTGTCCAGCTATTGGAATATTTCTGCAAATAAGATAATCAGCATATTATGAATTAAACTATTTAATAAACAAAGATATCCTGCTATTCTCTTCTGCCAGTGTTTGCCATTTATTACGCTCCATTTTAATCCTTTAATTAACATTCATTCTAATTCATATCCCTAATGATAGATGATGAGGCTGAAGGATGAATTAGAAAATGTAGGCCAGTAACCTTTTTTAAATAAGAAGAGTTATATTGATTCTTGTTCATTCATTATAATGTCTGTATAAAAAAATGTTTTTAAAAAATTAAATCAAATGCTAATTTAATTATAATGTGTAGCTGATAAGCTGTACTTATTTATAGTGCACAATATTCAGTATCTGTTATTTTGTTATACTTTTGTTCATGTGAGTTGTGTTAGATAATATGCACTGCCTTGGGTCTTAGTGGTCTTCTGATTCCATCACTCCAAGGCTTCCTATTGTCAAAGACAATGTTTGAAGACCCAAGATATTTTTGGTAATTCTTTGTTCATGGTTTACACTTTAACTTTTCCAGGTCTAGAAATCACCTATTTAATTCATATTCGTGTTTTCCAATATCACAGGAACCCTGGTTATTAAATAAAAATGGCAGTTGTTAATGAAACAAATTAAAATAAGACATGATTTCAGCTTTTATATATATATATATATATATATATATACAGTGCCCTGCGAAAGTATTCATACCCTTTCATGTTTTGTTATGTTGCTGCCTTATATTAAACTGTTTTAAAAGTACTTTTTTTCCCACATCAACCTACACTCCATACACCATAATGGCAAAGCAAGAAACGTGTTTTTAACATCTTTGCAAATTTATTAAAAACCTAAAAGATTCCATTGCATAAGTATTAACATCCTTATCTCGAACAGTTGAAATTTAGCTCACAAGAATTCATATTGCTTTTAGATGTAACTACACTTGTTAACAAGCGGCAAATTCAATTGAATGGGTAGGATTTGGAAAGGCACACACATCTTAATAAAAGATCTAATGGCTGAAATTGCATATCAGAGCAAAAACTAAACCCTGAGGTAAAAAAAAACTGCTTGTAAAGCTCAAAGACAGGACTGCATCAAACCACACATCTGGGGAAAAAAATTCTGCTGTATTGAAGGATCACAAAAGCATGTAGTCTCCATTACACTTCCTAGAGGAAGAGAGGCTTACTCTTGCTAGAACTGGCCTCCTGGCCAAACTGAGCAATTGACGGAGAAGGACCCTGGCTAGAGTAGTTACCAAAAACCTGATGGCCACTCTAGTTGAGCTCCATGATCATATATGCAGACGGGAGAAACTTATAAAAGGACAAACATCACTGGAACACTCTACGGATCTGGGCTTTATGGTGGTATGGCAAGACTCAATCCTCATCAGTGAAGACACATGGAAACACACTTGGAATTCACAAAAAAAGCTAAATTCAAGCATTATGTTTAAAAGAAAACATGCACTGCTCATCACCTGCAGAGTACCAGAATTATATATATATCGAAAGTATAGTGTGCTGGTAGCAGCCTCATGCTGTGGGGCTGTTTTTCGGTGGCAGGGACTAAGGGACTCGTCAGATTGGAAGAAAAGCTCAATGCACCAAAATATTGAGATAGCCTTAATAAAAACCCAGTCCAGATCATTCAGAACCTCAGACTGGGCAGAAGGTTCACCTTCCAACAGGGCAATAACCCTAATCACACAGGAAGAGTGGCTTATAGACAACTCTTTGAATGTCCTTGAGTGGCTCAGTCCCAGTCTGGGCTTGAACCCAATCAAACATTTCTAGAAAAACCTGAAAATGTCTGCTAGACCCCATCCAAGCTGACAGAGCTTGAGAGGTAAAAAGGTGAGGTGATAATTGCCAAATGTTGATGTGCAAATCTTGTTGCATCATACCCTAAAAGACTTGTAAGGTTGTAAAGGTGTTTAAGCAAAGTACTGAGTAAATACTTATGCAATTTACTTATTTCAGGTTTGTTGTAGTTGTGACAGTTCTGTTTTTGCTTTGTCATTATGGTGCATGGAATGTACAAAATGTGAAAAAATGAATGGGTATGAACACTTTTGCAAGATACTGTATGCTTTTCGCTTATTTTTAAACCTTTTTCTTATTTTAAATCATTTTAAACCGCCTTTCTGCCCCATTGGTGTGATAAGGCCTCCAGCCCCCAGATGACTAGGGAGGATTGTTTATGTAGTAAGTATTATTTATACCAAGAATGTGACTTTGATGTTTCTGTATGGGGTGTGATGATTACCCAGCTGTAGTTTGTGCTGCGTGAGCAAGCGTTGTCTTTCCGATTGAAGTTCTTCATTGGCTTGTGCTTCCAGTGCCTGAAGAGCACGCTGGTGATTTAATCTTTCCACACGCAACAACTCCTCCTCTCGCTCGCGCCACAACTGCTTTTCCCTCTCCTCTTCCCTCTCTCCCGTAGCCCTTCCATCCTCCTCGTCCTCATCTTCCTCTTTCACCACCTGCAGGAAAACACAAAATCAGAACATAAGGAGTTCTTTCCACAGTTGTGTGTGTGTGCACTGTCATCATTTAAACCATTTCTGCCCACACAGTTGAAGTCAGTGGGATCCAAAACATCGTTGGACCCCAATTTCTTGAATTACACGGTCAAAGCCTTTTTCAAAATGTCTTTTGTGTTTTAAATTACTGACGAAATACAGGTTTGGAATGACATGAGAGTATATGATGACAGGTTGTTTTGGGTGAATTATCCCTTTAACAGCACTCAGTTTAATTGTTGTTTATTATTAATGATAATTACATTATTCATAAGAAATCTTTTGATCTCCTGACAGCCCTAGTAGTGTATACACACCTGTAACTGCTGCCTCATCATTCTCTCTTTCTCTTGAATTGTGGAGTGAAGCTGAGCTCTGAGTGTGCTGTTCATTTCTCTTGTCTTTTGGATCTCCTGCTTCATTCGTTCCATCTCTCCATTACCATAACGTCTCTCTCTCTCTCCTTCCATCTTCTCTGAGAGTGCTCTCTTTTCCTCCAACTACACACAGAGAAAGAAAAATTATGATGACAGAGTGAACTGTGTGTATGATGGGTCTGAGGAAACTGAGAGTGTGTGTTACCTGTGTCTGTAGTTCTTCTACTCTGTGTTGCCACTGTTGGTTCATCTTTCTAATCTCTTCCTCTCGTTCTCTCTTCATTTCCACAATTTGATCAGAGAACTGCTTCTCAAACTGTAGCCTGCACACATGCATATATATTTCAATGAATAAAATTGCACTTTACACCCATTTTACACACTAGGAATGTCAAACTAGGACTGTCAAAGTTAACACATTATCGCATTTGACTAATATGTCCAATATATGTTCAAAGACTTTGTTACTGGGATAACTGGGATGCAGATTGTATGAGTTTGTTTGTATTGCTTTTAATTGCCACAGTTGCTGATTCCTGACTATCGGCATGACTCCGTTTCAGCATAAGAACACCACCTTTGTGTTTCTGCCAGAAAGTCTTATTATTAATTTATAAAAATAACCCCTTTCAAAAGTTTGATTCTTAATACTGTGTTGTTACCTGAATGATCCACAGCTGTGGAGCTATGTTTTTTTGTTTAGTGATAGCTGTTCATGAGTCCCTTGTTTGTCCTGAACAGTTAAACTGCCCACTGTTCTTCAGAAAAATCCTTCAGGTCCCACAAATTATTTGGTTTTTCAGCATTTTTGTGTATTTCAGCCATTTCCAGCAATGACTGTATGATTTTGAGATCACACTGAGGACAACTGAGGGACTCATATGCAACTATTACAGAAGGTTCAAACACTCCAGATGCTGTAGAGGGAAAAACTAAATAATTAAGAGACAGGGGTGTAAACTTTTGAACAAAATGAATCCATATATTTTTTTTTTTACATAAGATACTTACATGTTTCCCAGAATACAAAATAAGTTAAATATCTTCATATTCCAAAAGTTGTCACTCCCGCCTCTTAATGCATCGTGTTGAGCATTTGAACCTTCTGTAATAGTATAAATAAAAAATGACGAATAAAATAACATGCATATATAAAAAAAAATAACATGCACTTTGTATGATCCCTCTATCTATCAATTAAAAGGTTTGTTTTAAACTAACCCTGTTGTATTGAACTATATTCATCAAACATCAGTTCTGAAAAAAAATGTATCAAGATTTTCTAAATATGCTGCACCATCACAAGAATGAATTTGTTTCAAATTATATTAAAATAGAAAGTAGTTATTTTAAATTGTAATAATATTGTAAAATATTATTACATAATTCATTTGACTGACAACCCTAGAATTTCTCTTTATGTGCCTTGTATGCCTCACACCGTTCTGACACACCTGACCCTCTCCTCTATACCATGATTGGACTGTTGTAGAATTTCTCTCTCTTGCTGTAGAGCAGAAATCTCTGCCTGTAACACTTCCCTCTGTGCGGCAAACTCCTCCTGTGGGAGACATAAAAAGAAAGGAGGACAAGGATGGATGGATTCATGGATGGAAGGAAAGATCCCTGGATTAAGGAAGAAAAAGAAGTAGATCGGTTGCTAGGTGAATACTAAAGTCTTTCTTTCCTCTGGGCGGCACAGATGTGCTGAGATCAGCAGAACCTTGTGCTGCCATAAGGGAATTGCAGATCTGCGTGTGCTTGTGAGTATGTGTGATAGAGCTGTGCAGTAATGGAAAGGGACATCACTGACACTTTGTCCACATGTCAAATAGAAATGTGTGTTGAGCAGAAAGAGCGAGAACCTGTATTTGCTGCATACTGCTGTGTGTGTTTTCCAGTTCTTCTCTCACTCGTACACACTCCGAGCCACATGCTGATCGCCGCTCCACCTTTGCGTACTCCTGCTCTCTCTCTTTTGCCCTTTCCTTCTCTTCTTCTCTTTCTCTCTCCAGCGTCTGAATCACCCCATCCAATTTTGCCATCTGCAAGCCAAGAAAACTCGGATCAGCAAAGACCCGTAAGAACCATAAGAGCATGTGGAAACCACTGAGGTTGAATATAATTTATGAGGGCCATACAAAGAAAAGCATCTTCTGTTACACAATAGAATCTTTATTTAAAGCAACCTGAGGTTAAGGTTCTTTCTCAAGGGGAGACAATGGGGATTGTTACAGGGTGCATCTGAATTCATTCTCTAATTCTGTAGAAAGAGTAAATTGTTTGTGTATTTCACTCATTTCAAATAAATGCTGTTGTTTTGAATGTTCTATTCATCAAAAAATCCTGAAGAACATTTGCTCAAAACTGTGATAATAATAATAAATGTATTTAAGCAAAAAAAATGTTATTTTAAAAGAAATTGCCCACCCAAAAATTACAATTTCTGTCATTAAACACTCACCCTCATGACATTCCAAACGTAACTACCATGTTCAAGGCCCAGAAAGGTAGTATGAACATCATTAAAATAGTCCACGTGGCATCTGTGGTTCAAATTTAATTTTATGAAGCTATGAGAATACTTTTTGTGCACAAAGAAAACAAAAATACAGACTTTATTCAACAATTAGGGTCAGAAAGCTCTTGGATTTCATCAAAAATATCTTAATTTGGGTTCTGAAGATGAATGAAGGTCTAACAGGTTTAGAATGACATGTAATTAATGACAGAATTTGAATAATTGGGTGAAATTATTAACATTAAAAATCTTACCGGACACACATTTTTTAATCATCATTGTCTATTACAGGGAACAAAACCCTACAAACTTTTATATTATACACAAATCAAAGCCTGAAGACTAAAAAGACCCTTTTCCCTTTTCTTTAATGTCCTGCGTTTTTATTTTTATTACATTTGTGCATAATGTCTAAATACCATTATGTTTGAAGGGGTCATTGGATGTAAAATTCACTTTTATGTGTTGTTTGAACTAAATTGTGTCTTGGCAGTGTGTGACACAACCAACCTATGATAATAAAAGTCCACCCAGTATTTTTTTTTAAATCCCCATAAATCATAACCCCTTTCTCAAATCAAGCTTGTAAACTCAAGTTTACAGATTCTTGGCAGTGACGTCCCATGATTGTTAATTGTCACTAGCATTTTATCACAGACCTTTCCTGAGTGAGCTGTAAACTGTCCGCCATTGTTTCAATGCCAGAGCACGAGTAGACAAGAACGTCTCTTAAGCGATTGAGGTGTTTTGTTGTTGAACAGAGCTGTTTTTGACAAGGTAAAAAGTATGTTGATTTCCACTACCATTGAGATATTTGTATGCTAGACTTTTTATTGAGACCCTAAAGAATCATGTCAACTTTTGGAAAATGGCCATCCAATGACCCCTTTAAAGAAGAGCAAGCACATCATTCGTAATTGCACTGTTCTTTGTAGCAGCTACAACAAAGAAGCCTGATGGCATGTTCAATGACCCTGTTGACAGAGGTGGGTAGTAACAAAGTTACATTTACTAATTTACATTTACAAGTACATTTTGGGAAAATTTGTACTTTTATGAGTAGATTTAAAGATGGGTCCTTTTACTTTAACTCAAGTACATTTCTAACGAAAAAAAACTGTACTTTTAATTCGCTACACTGGGTGACGTTCCTCTCGTTACTTAATTTTTATGCAATATATGTAAAGAAACTTGTAGTTTATTCCAAGCATGCTGTCTCTTTTATGTGGGGCATGAACGATGCCCCATTTGAGAATGAATCACTCTTTTGAGTCGATTCTGTTCAAGGCCTTGAACAAACAAGCCTGTAAAACAGTCTGAATTAGTTTGCAAATCACTTTGAATGATTTGTTCCCTGCACATACTGAATCATCTGAAGCGGTTTCTCATTCGTACTGGGTAATTTAAGAACACAGAGAACATAAAGATCTACAGTCATCAGTTGATGCTAAATCTGCAAATTCTACTGTTGGCCTGCAATGAGGATCTTTATTAGTTGAACACCGTGTGTGCTGTCTGAAGGATTTCACAGGTATTCGATTTCATTTAAATAATATTGTAGTAGCGGTAAGCTAGATCGACTGTCACATGAAACGACTTTAAAGTCATAAAGTGAAATAAATGAAAATCGCGACATTTCATTTATAGGTCTAGTAGATTTGCTTTATTACATTGCATTAAATTCCTTTTTTGAATGCGGTCGGCAGGTTGAGCAATATAACCAATCACACACGTTTCTCTTGAGCTTATGAATGCAATATTCAATCAGAGGCGTTTTGATTCGTCACCACCACCACCGGAGTTGTTCAGTGTGCACACTCATTGACTGAACTCCGATTAATATGCATTTGCAAATTCCCTCATTAGCATAAACAACAAACTGCCATTGCATGACATGACCTTTAATAAGTCAATATTTTAAGCAGTGGTTTTCAATGGGTGGGTCATGAACAACCATTTTTGTCTCTGTGTAGTTATAGACAGCATTTTTAAGTGTTTGAAATAGGAGAACATAAATTGTCACCTTTTAAGATGTAAGCAATATCTCAGCAGTGTGAGGTGTAAGTTAATTTATGACTTCTATTCTAAATATAGTTTTGAACAAAACAATTGCTCATGAGGACATTTCATTATCACATTAACGTCAGCAATTCAGCAGTACTGTCACACTATGTGTTCTCCTTTCTCAGAGTTCTGCCAAAGTGACAGCGTGGTGCACAGCGGGAATTAGATTACCTGCCTTTCAGTCCTGTTAATTTGCTCAAACATTTACCGTTTCTGAAACGGCTTTCAGGATTCATAAATCATTTTGCAGGTGCTATGTAAACCATCTGCATTGATACCGCCCCTTATGTTGCAGTTGTTTAGAAGCACACCTCAAATGGCATATTCATTAAAGGAAATATGAAAAATGCAAGACATCCTAGAATCATGTTAGAAATTGACCCTTCGCAAACAGCTTGACTGACAGGCGATCTGACCAATCATAATACTGAATCTGCCATTTTGTCCAACAAGCAAACCAGACAGTTGAGTAGATTGACTTCAGTGGATTTAAACTTGAAAGACTACCATTGACGTCTTTCTGTGGTTTAAATATAATAGTTCTGATGTTCATTCATGTTTATTTCGTGAAGGTGTCGCTTGAACTACTAAGGAAATACAAAGGGTCAATTGTTGGATAGTAGCAAAACCACATGCAAAACTAAGGACTGTGTCTGAAACAAACAGTTTGAAACAAATGAACCAGAAAACCTTGCATTGGATTTTTCAAGAATTGCCTCTAGTGGGATTTTAACCTACAACCTTTTGTGCACCAACTCAGATCATTAAACACTTTGATAGCACCCTGATCCAGGTATTTAACTTTATTTAGAACAAATGGCTTTCTGATATATAGCAGAAACCTTAATGATGCTTGCTTCACTGCGACACAGCACTAAAGCAACAATCCTTTTCCTTGCAATCACTTTTATTAAGTACTACTTCGTTATCATAACCCAGTTCTAAGCCTGCTGGCATACAAGATGAAGCATTAGATGAAGCCCTGTGCCTTGGGCACTACAAATGTTCTTTTGTTTTCTCATTTATCATGGTCATGTGGAGTGCTCTGGGCCTCTCGGTCTGTCTCTGTGTATTTAAGCAGAAGGACTGAGCATGTTCCCCTCGCCTGAGCCTCAAACCAATTTGAAAGAGCTTGATATGTATAAGTTCAAGTTATTTGTGGTGACCTGATTCATTAGTAGGTCAACAATGTTATGCAAACATATCCAAGATTGTTTTGGTTTTATAAGAGGAAAAGCAAATGACAAATGTAGTTTTTTCTTTCCTGTGTGGAATTCGTTGCAATAACTTACCTCTCTGTTGGACAGCTGTAGTTGGTTGCGTAGCTCTTCCCTCTCTGTCTCGTAAGTCTTTCTCTCTTCTTCGCCGGTATTCATCTGCTCCTCCATCTGTAGTCAAACCAACATTATAATACTAGTAATAATACTGCTTTGCTAGTTACTTTTTAACTTGTTTTGAACAGGGCATATGTAGTCTACATCATTGCAGCTGTTTATTTCCTTGCCTTACATTTGTTTTTGTTTTTTTCCCCTTTACTTTTAGTGCTGCTTGAAAGTTTACGAACACTTTAGAGTTTTCTATATTTCTGCGTAAATATAACCTAAAACATCATCAGATTTTCATACAAGTCCTGAAAGTAGACAGTATCTGTGAGTGGCAAAAGTACATTTGAAGTCAAAAGATTACATACGCCTTGCAGAATCTGCAAAATGTTAATTATTTTACCAAAATAACAGGGATCATACAAAATGCATGTTATTTTTCATTTAATACTGACCTGAATAAGATTTTTCACACAAAAGATGTTTACATATAGTCCACAAGAGAAAATAATAGCTGAATTTATATATTTTTCAGTATTTTTGTGTATTTGAACCCTTTCTAACAATGATTATATGATTTTGAGATCCATCTTTTCACACTGAGGACAACTGAGGGACTCATATGCAACTATTACAGAAGGTTCAAACACTCAATGATGTTTCAGAAGCAAACACGATGCATTAAGAGCCAGGGGTGCAAACTTGAACAGAATGAAGATGTGTACATTTTTCTTATTTTGCCTAAATATCTTTTTTTTTCATTTAGTACTGCCCTTCAGAAGCTACAGAAGATACTTACAAGACAAAATAAGTTACATTTAGCCTGATCTTCAAATTCCAAAAGTTTTCACCCCCCTGGCTCTTAATGCATTGTGTTTCCTTCTGAAGCATCAGTGAGTGTTTGAACCTTGTTATAGTTGCATATGAGTCCCTCAGTTGTCCTCAGTTTGAAAAGATCCCAAAATCATATAGTCATTGCTGGAAAGGGTTCAAATACACAAAAATGCTGAAAAACCAAAGAATTTGTGGAACCTGAAAGATTTTTCTCTTGTGGACTATATGTAAACGTCTTTCATGTGAAATATCTATTTCAGGTCAGTACTAAATAAAAAATAACATGCATTTTATATAATCCTTCTTGTTTTGGTAAAATGATTAACATTTTGCAAATTCTGCAAGGTGTATGTAAACTTTTGATTCAACTGTACCTAAATCTTTATTTTCAATATTTGGTATGACCTCCATTTGCAACAATAACTGCAGTTAAACGTTTCTTGCTGATCAGTGCTGCACAATGCCTTGTTGGAATTCTAGCCTATTCCTCAGGACAATACTGCTTCAACTCTGTGATGTTGATGGGTTTCCTCCTATGACCTGCTTGCTTCAGGTTCTTCCACAACATTTCAAATGGATTAAGGTTCAGACTTTGACTTGGCTATTCCAAAACATTTATTTGTTCTCCTTTAACCATTCTTTGGCAGAATGACTTTCGTGCTTGGGGTCATTGTCTTGCTGCATGACCCATTTTCTCCTGAGATTCAGTTTTTCGACACATGTCCTGACATTTTCCTTTAGAATTTGCTGGTATAATTCACAATTCATTCTTCCATCAATGATGGCAAGCCATCCTGGCCCAGATGCAGCAAAACAGGCCCAAACCATGATACTACCACCACTATGTTTCATAGATGGGATAAGGTTCTTATGCTGGAATGCAGTGTTTTCCTTTCTACAAAGGAAATCCTTCCTCAAAACATTTCTCTGATAGTCCTCTGGCTTGATCTTTAGCATGCACACTATGGTTGTTCAGTTTTCTCCTGATGGTGGGCTTTTAAAGGTTAACATTAGCCAATGTGAAAAAAGCCTTTAGTTGCTTAGAAGTTACCCTAGTGTGCTTTGCTTGTGGACTGTTACACGTCTTGCTTTTGGAGTGATCTTTGATGGTCAGCCACTCCTGGGGAGGGGAACAGCTGTCTTTGAATTTCCTCAATTTGTACACAATCTGCCCGACTGTATCTGTGGAGACCAAACTCTTTAGACATGGTTTTATAACCTTTTCCAGCCTGCTGAGCAACAACAACACTTTCTGAGGTCTTCAGAGATCTCCTTTGTTCATCCCATGATTCACTTCCACAAACATGATCAGACTTTGTTAGATCCCTGTTTGTTCTTTAAATAAAATAGGGCATGCACTGACACCTGATAGTCATCCCACTGATTGAAGAAAACACCTCTGAACAGATGGATTCTAATTTTGCCTTCAAATGAACTGCTGATCCTAGAGATTCACATACCTTTGCCACTCTCAGATATGTAAAGTATTTACTTTCTTTTTCACGTGTTGGATTGGATTCTCTTTGTCAACTTTCAGGCACTGCATGAAAATCTGATGATTATTTGGGTAATTATACAGAATTATACAAAAATAAAGAAAATTCTAAAGGGTTCACAAACTTTCAAGCAGCACAAATCGGTGTCGCAATATTTAGCTACTACCGTTTTTTCAGTCTTTTACATTAGAAGACTCAGAATTTAGCACATGTGTTTTATAGATCACTTTTATGATTTATTTTTTTATTGTGCTGTTCTGTTCTTTTTGGAGCTTGAAAGCATCTACTTTCATTACATGAAAGAGATTAAACATTTTCTTTTTGTGTTCCATGGAAGAAAGAAAGTCATTTGGGAATGACATGCGGGTAAATAAATGATGACAAAAGTTTTATTTCTAGGTCAACTAAACATTTAAATAAGCAGTTTTTGGCTTCTCTACCTTTAAGACTTTTTATGCAACTGACGTTATAATATGATAGCTAATCTCTGCATGTTCATAAGGGTGGGCCAAGTTTCTGAATGCCGAATATGCGTCATATGTTAATGTGGTTCTGATTTCAGAATGACCCATTTTTGCAGATTAGTTTCCATAATTGGTCTGCATGGACTGGGCTTGGCACTTTGCATTGTGAATAATAGTGTATGTCTATATACACAGCACAAAGAACATTATTTTTATGTCTCTGTAACAATAAAGGCACAGATTATATAGTCTCTTAAAATATTCTTAAAAATCCCATGCTCAATCTTCAAATCTCTACCTTTTGTTATTGGAAAAATGAACATAATTATTTGCTTCACACTAGTAGTAACAGGAGCAAATAAGAAGATATGAAGTTATTAGCAAACCTAGTGTGTCTGCAAGTTCACACGACAACTGCACTTGAAATCTATTGTGGTACCTGCTGCGTCTTCTTCTTCTCTGCATCCAGCAATGCGTGCGCATGCCGCAGCTCACTGGCATGCTTGCGTATGACTTCTTCTAGAGCTTTCCGAAGCTGTTCTTTCAGCCTTACTTTCTCTTCTTCCATCTTCAGCTGAACCTGTTTTTTCTCTTCCTCCAGCTCCTGTCTGTCATTCTTTCTTTCGTTCTCCACCTCCTGCTGAAGGCGTCTGATCTCCTCAGTGTGAGCACGCTGCAGCTCCAGACGCATAGAGGATAGAGTATCTGCATGCTAAAACACACACACACACACACACACACACACACACACACACACACACACACACGATTCTTAATGATATAAAACTGCAATCCTGTAGTTTCAAAAGAATGACACTACGCCTTTTAAGCCTCTGATGTGTCAGTTGTGATGTTTTAAGATGCTCTAAGGGCTGGGTTAATCTTTCTCAGCAACAAACGCTTTTCAAAGAACATTTCAAAGTGTGATTTACTCATTTGTATATGAGTGTTTCAGATGGCAGGCCTCATTTTCACCAACAGGATTTCACCATGCGCTTTATATGTTCTTATACATCAGCGGTGCTGTAGAGAATAGTACAGGTATTATTCTTCTCACAATTTTTCTGTCTAAGACAAATTTCAGGCACTATAAACAATTTCTTTCATTGGCTTATTAGACAATATTAGAATTTTTGGTAGCACTTAACTATAAGGTGCCATTTGTTAACTATTTTTACTGCATTAATTAACACGAACAATACATTTATTACAGTATTTATTAATCTTCGTTCATTGTTAGTTCATGTTAATTCACAGTGCATTAACTAATGTTAAAAAGTACAACTTTTGTCAATTTTATTAATGCATTAGTAGATGTTGAAATTAACATTAACTAAAATGAATAAATGTGCTACCAAAGTCATTTTCATTGTTAGTTTATTTTAGCTAATGTAGTTAACTAATGTTAATAAATTAAACCATATTGTAAAGGGTTACCACATTTTTTTAATCAGTATTGGTTGATGTTGGATATGTAATTGTGCATCTATCCTATTTTTACTTTTAGATTACCTTTTTCTGTCAATAAATGCTCACTTATCTTTTTTAAAACACTAAAAATTTATTGTTAAATGTAATCTTTAACAAATCACAAAGCAATTTTCTATACTATATTATTTTAATTGTGATGTCTAAATTCACAGTATTTAATTAACCATTAATTGTCAGTGTTTTAATTTATTTAAACAAAAAAGTATTATGTTCTGAAAGTGCCATTTTTCGGTTATTACAGTATTTATTAATATTTTAAATGAGCATTTAATTAGATTTTTTAAATTTAAATTTTATTTAAATTTTTATTAATTTTGTGATGTGCCCTTGTTATTTTTTTAAGACTTCTATTTAACTTTATTTTTATTTGATTTAAGAAAATATATATTTTTAATCATTTTAGTAAACAATATTAAAGGATTAGTTCACTTTCAGAACAAAAAATGACAGATAATTTACTCACCCCCTTGTCATTTAAGATGTTCATGTCTTTCTTTCTTCAGTTGTAAAGAAATTATGTTTTTTGAGGAAAACATTTCAGGATTTCTCTCCATATAGTGGACTTCTATGGTGGCCGAGTTTGAATTTCCAAAATGCAGTTTAAATGCAGCTTTAAAGAGCTCTAAACCATGGGGTTCTCAAACCCTGGGTCACGGCCCTTGATGGGTCGCATGACTTAAAAAAAGGGTTGCCAGGATGAGCTGAGGAAATTGTATCGCCTATATGTATGTAACAAAGTACAAGATTAGAGGAGGAAGGAAGCGGGAACTGGCAAACTTAACTTTAACGACTAAATAAGCATAAACAACAAAACGAAAGTAAGCGGCAGCTGCCTTACGCAGAATCCAACGTGCATTTATGTTTGCGCACTGTTTTTGCAGTGTTGAACATTGTAGCCAATCACAGACATACATCTGTTGATTACAAAAATGCAATGGCCAATCAGTTAGTCAATGGCGTTTCAGCAGAATTTTCTGAGATTGCTATAAATTTAAATGAGTGACAGCTTTTTAGTGAAGCTTTCCGCGCTTTCTTGTCTATATATAGTCAATACCGAATTTGAATATATGATATTTTTGATGCTGCTCAGAGGACCAATGTGGCGTATTTGCTACAAGATTCAGGAGTGACAGCATATATCCGCATATAAACGGGGGATTCTTGATATTCTGTCATAATCTATTATTACCCGTCATTTTAAATTTCATATTTTAATTATTATACAACACATTTAATAGCTTTTTAAACACATTTAATTGCTTTTTGTTGTTCACATTTCTCGATTTTAATAGATTCTCATTTTAATGAACCAATATCTATTTCTAAATCCTAATCTATCTTTTGGTCTATGCTGTTTTCAGTTGAAGAATGAACAGTACATAGTGCGCCTCCCATCCAATAAATCGCAATAGCTCTGTGCTTTTTAGTTTTATATGAAAAAGTCTCATATGTCTGTCCATCCATAATTCTGTCCATTTCATGATGAAATTCGCTTAAACTTGCTACTCGCATGCGCGTAATCAAATGCATAGCAAAAGATTCATGACAGTTTGGATTTTGTTCTGAATCCCTCTGCTGGCACACTAGAGCGCACTCGCCATCAACTACACAGCGGTGGGAATTACATCTACAAATTACAATAGATCACCTTAAAAAAATAAAATTTTCGGACAATTTTCGGTTAACGCGACATTCCGGTTCAACACAGTTAGGGAAAGTCGAAAAAGTCCCATCTCATTTTCTCTTCCAACTTCAAAATCGTCCTATATCGCTGCAGAAGTACCGACCCAGTGTTTATAAAGTAAACGTGCAAATAATGTCAAACAGCTTTTTACAAAAAAAGGGTAAAACAGCAGTATAGAGAAAATAGAGAAAATGAGATGGGGGTTTTTCGACATACCCTTACTGTACTGAACGAGAGTGCACAAAAGTACGCATAAGCTAGACAAGACGAGCATTTGTGCTTAAATAGTGTATACATTTTTTAGAAAATAACAGACCATTTTGCTAGTTTAGACCTTGAGTCCCTTGAAGCTGCATTTAAACTGCATTTTGGAAGTTCAAATTTGCCGGCACCATAGAAGTCCACTATATACAGAAATGTTTTCCTCAAAAAACATAATTTCTTTACGACTGAAGAAAGAAAGACATGAACATCTTGGATGACAAGGGGGTGAGTACATTCTCTGTAAATGTTTGTTCTGGAAGTGAACTAATCCTTTAACACTGCTTACACGCCTCCAACTAAGGGCTAAAATAAAATCCTGAGTTTCCCACTTGTAATGATGCTGCTCATGTGCATTCAACTCCTAAATACAATTCTTCAGACTTGAATGACTTGCCTGTTTGAGCATGCGGGCGTGGTCATTGGATCGGCCACTGTTCTGAAGCTCCAGCTCTTTGTTTCTAATGTTGAGGCGACTGAGTTGAGACCTCAGGTCTTCCACTTCAGCAGAGACCCTCACCTGAGATGAACTCTGGCTCATTAACTCCTCTGCAGAAATGAGAAAGATGATGATTAGATCAAAGGAAGCAGAACAATCAGCGAACAAGCTGGTGATCTCAAGTGTCAAATGACAAAAGCAATCATTTCAACAGAGATGTAAAAATCAACACTGGGACAATTAACATCAAAAAGACTGTAAACGATGATTGCTGACAGTAAACTGTCAACTTATTTACTACTAAAAAGTAGTAGATGTTTAGATGTTAGATGATGTTAAGGCTTTTTATTTAACGTTAAATGACTACAATGAATTATCTAAAAAAATATTCATAAAATGTATGTTGAATCATGCCACGTAATCCTATGTTTAGATTCTGTAAAAAGGCATTTCCTACCCTCAGAGCAATTCAAGGTTGGAGTACCACAATTATGCTTTAGCTTTGTTTCCTGAGAAACAAGACAGATGCTGTGCAATGGAATGGAACAGAATGCTCAGATCTCGAGACACATTTTTAAAATGTGAACTGTTTTGAACTTGACAGCAAAACAGGGCACTTATGCTGGAAGACTGAAACAAGAGGTGTGACGCAAAAAGCAAAGACGTCCATCTGACACACGTCTAAAAATTGTACTGAACAAAACACTGAAAACACCTAAATCTACCTTGCAATATTAACGTCTGTGGACTGTAGGCTGCTGTTCAGTGATATAACCTACAGATATATTTCTTTTAAAAGCATTTTGTTAATTAATTATTTACTAGACTCTCTTTGAAATATTTTCTACCAAATATTGATTTTGAAATATTGAAGCAATTAGTCATCATATGTGATTAATTTGCTCCCTAATGATGACAAATATGAGTACACAACAAGCCTTTCACTGATCTGTACTGTGCATGCGCACCTGACTTGCTCTGTAGCTCATTCTCTTGCAATGATAATCGTTCTTTGGCCACAGCTAACTCTTCCTCTGCCTTTTTTGCCACAGCCTCAGCCTCGGTCACCCGGTGTCGTCCATCCTCCAACTGCTCCTCCAAGTCCTGTAAAAGAAATGAGTAACATGAATAAGCATAACTGTTACAGTTGCTTATATTTATGCTGGGTATACATTACACACATTTCAAAGTCGGCAGATTAATGCTCCTTTGGTTTGTATATTACGTGACAGATCAGCGAATTGGGGTCATACATTACACTCCCTACAATTCACTAGGAGGAATCCCCAACAATGGTCTTGTGTAAAAAACACATGCACGAGAAGTGATACAGGGATTTAAGACTATGATTCCTTCCCCTGAAATTTTACCTTGCCCTGTATCTTGCTCTCTCATTGACTGTAGGTCGTCGCCAATTACATCTAGTCAAAATACCTCACAAGGCTCTGTCACAGACAGGTCCAGCTATTTTGTATTTTGCCTGCTAAGTATTTCTTGGGCATCGGCATTGTATCGGCACTTCTCTCAGGTAGTGTTGCTAATAATTTTCATTATTTAATTATCACTCACGTGAAAGAGCACATATTTGC
Source organism: Garra rufa (assembly GCF_049309525.1). Lineage (NCBI taxonomy): Eukaryota > Metazoa > Chordata > Actinopteri > Cypriniformes > Cyprinidae > Garra > Garra rufa. Next base: position 34,397,989 of record NC_133366.1, on the reverse strand, counting down.
CTCAGATTTCAGGCATTTGTCTACAATCTACAGCCTAAAATTGTGTAGTGTATACCCAGCATTTAGGTTAGGGGTTAGGGGAAATCTCTTACCATAAATATTAACCTATAAAGCATAACTTGTACTGTTTGTGATATGCACATGAACGATACATAAAATTATGAGAATCACTGAAGAGAAAATATCATAGACTTAGACTGAAGGAAACACTAAAGCCTTATGTACAGTCAAGCCGGAAATTATTCATACCCCTGACTTAAAATTACTTTTATTCAACCAAGTTGTGACGCAGTGACGCAGGCTTCTCTCAAAAGATAATAAGACAATGTACAAGAGGCATTATTGTGGAAAAAAATATTTCTCAGCTTTTATTTACATTTGAACAAAAAGTGGCATGTCCAAAATTATTCATTCCCTTTGCAAACTGTCACAGTCTATGGGAAAATCCAAAGTTTTATACCATTCCAAATAGTCCTAGCTGTTCTAAAGCATCCTAATTACCCTGATTCATTGGGAACAGCTGTTTTATTCAACTCAACAGGTAAATAATTTCGGGCTTGACTGTATATAAGAATAAAGTTAAGAATATTTTGTATTCCTATTTTGTGTTTCTTAAGAACGTAGTTTTTTCCTTCAAGGTTTCTTTAGATCGCCAATGCCGAGCAATCAGAAAACACCAAAGCCTGTAATTTTCTTTTTAAGGAAAAAAAAATGTTCTGAAAAAGATGTGATAACTTCTCAAGAATTTTTCAATATAAACTAGGAATAAGATAGAATTTATCTTATTATTTAGACATTTCTTAACTTCTTACTTGAAGGGGTAGTTCACCCAGAAATAAAAATTAAGTCATTAATTACTCGGTTTCATGTTGTTCCAAACCCAAAAGACCTTTGTTCATCTTCAGAACACAAATTAAGATATTGAGTTTCTGCCCCTGCATAGACTGCAACTGAAATGTTCAAATGTCATATGACTGACACGGTAGAGAAGAATTTGTTGAATAAAGTGATTATTTTTGCTTTCTATGTGCACAAAAAATATTCTCGTAGCTTTATAAAATTACAAAATTATTGAACTATTTTAATGATGTTCTTACTACCTTTCTGGACTGTTTGAATGTTTAAGTTGTGTTGCTGTCTATGCAAACATGTCTTAATTTGTGTTCTGAAGATGAACAAAGGTCTTACACATTTGGAACAACGTAAGAGTGTGTAATTAATGACAGAATTTTCATTTTTTGGGGAACTCTTTTGATATTTGCATAGAAATATCATAGAAGCAGTAAACAGGAACACCTCAGCAACTGCATAGTAACAACCTGACAACCACCCTAGCACCACTCACATCTTCTTAGAAAAAAAGAAAAAGAAAAAAGTCCATTATCCTGCAGGATCATCTTATCGAATGATCTTGGAGCAGCAATGAGCAAACCGAAACGGCATCATCTGTCATGCCAATGAAGCCCAAGCTGACTTTAATCAGTCAATTCTGGCCGCCCCATGAACACTTTGAGCCTACGACCCTTTGATTACATCACAGCAGCTGCTCTGAGTTTGCAGATCTGAGGTGCCTCTGATTAATTTTCTGTGAAGGATGTCAAGCCAAAGCAGAGAGGGTGTTACTCATCTCACTCTGTGCCTGGCATTTTTAGGCACGTCTAATGCGCATTAGCCGCGGTGTACGTAAAAAGCTGCATCGGAGACAGCGGAGTCTATGTTGTGTGCCTAGCAACTCTTACTGATTTCATCACTTGGCTTTATCCTGACTAAGCGTAACAATTCACTTTTGTGTCCCACTTAAAAAAGCCTATGTTATTTTTATTTTCTGCCGGTTCTGTGCAGCCTTTGCCGTTGAAAAACTGACTACAGATCTGTGGGGTATTGTCACAGACTGTTTAAGTCGGGTATGCCATCTGTTTCTACACAGCTGTGTGTGTCTGAGCGATGGTAATTGTGGGTGTTTGTCTGATCCCTCTAATCTCTGTCTCAATTAGATTCGGAACTGTCAGTCACGGCAGTAATTACTGCCCTCTTACACTGAGACAAACACCCCGCTGAAAGGTCAGTTATACGTGGCCAGTCAAGTGAATTTATGTGAACTGTCTTGTAAAGCAACACTAGTTTGTGTTTACACAATGAGTTTATTTTGCCATGTATAAACAGGAAAATTTATATTCGCCACATAATTCTCAATGAATTACTAAGCCTGGAAATCACAATTTTCAGGTTTTCCATGATCGTAATATGAGTTAGTCAGACGAGCTTGTGTTTGAATTTTAAAAGGGTTCATTTTTATATTCTGTTTTTATATTATTTATATTTCATTTATATTTTATATTACATAATTTATATGTGACCCTGGACCCCAAAATCAGTCATAAGGGTCAATTTTTTTAAACTGAGCTTTTGCTGGTTTGTTAGGATAGGACAATATTTGGCCGAGATACAACTATTTGAAAATCTGGAATATGAGGGTGCAAAAAAATTCAAATATTGAGAAAATCGCCTTTAAAGTCGTCCAAATGAAGTTCTTAGCAATGCATATTACTAATCAAAAATTACAATTTGATATATTTATGGATATCTTGATGGAGTTGATCTTTACTTAATACCCTTAATAAAAAAAAAAAGATAATTTTGACCAATACAATGTATTGTTGGCTATTGCTATAAATATACCTGTGCTACTTATGACTGGTTTTGTCACGCAGCGTCACATATTTCTTTAAAGGGGTCATGGAATGAGAAACCAAATTTCCCTTGATCATTTGACATAGTAGAAGTCTTTGTATGCTTTATACATCCTGCAAGTTTTATAACTTAAAATGTCCTCATCATCGCATCAAAGCATTTACATAATAACCCTCAAAAAACGGCTCATTTGGATCTGAGTAATTTGCATAAGCACTGCCTCCAGAGCAAGACATCGACAAAAAGTCTTCTTCTCACCATAGGCCCCACCCACTGGCATTCAGTTGCTTAACGGCTGACACACTGCGTTAGCGTTCTGACACAGTCCACATGCTTGAGTCTGTTGTCAATAGGACAAATGGAGTGAAAGATTGTTCGCTTTGACGCATTTGGTTTAAACATCTTGTCCGCGTCTTTGTACAAATATCAGAGTGGATAGTTTATTTTTAATGGCATTCCAGATTATGTCTGAGAATTGTTCAGAGGATTTTGTTTAGTAAACGAGGCACAGTGTCATGGAATGTTAACAAAGAAACATTTGTTGAAAGATGAAGCAGTACTAGATCTGACTGCAGCTGCATCACAAACTGTAAGTAAATTATTTCATATAGCTTTGTCTGGAAATGAGTTTTATTTTGATCATGTTATCAAAACATGCAATAGCGATTGTTGATACTGTTTTCTATGCAATGATGTTAGCCAATCATAACAGTGGCTGATTACTAACAAGCCCTAAAGAACCAGCCTCTAAAACGGGTTGATTTAGACAGAGGGTCAGAATGAGGGTTGAAAATAATATTTTTTCTACATTTTTTTTTTTGTTCTTTATTAACATTAGAAGTAAACCTCAAGGAACATAATAAAATAATTAAAAAAAATCCATGTCATGACCCCTTTAAACCTAATTATTCTCAATTTTGGCTAGTCCTGCTAGAGGTATCTACAGCGGATCACCCGCATATTTATTTGGTATATGTTTTAAGCCAGATAACAAAAATAAAATCTAAGTACATTGAATGTTTATTAGTTATATTGTATGTACACTACCGGTCAAAAGTAAATTTATATAAATACGGGTCAGTAAATTTTTCTTCTTCTTCTTTTTTTTTTTGGGAAAGAAATGTATACTTTTATTCACCAAGGGTGTGTTAAATTGATAAAAAGCGATAGCAAATACTTACATTGTTAGAAAATATTTATATTTTGAATAAATGCTGTTCCTTTGAGCTTTTTATTCATCAAAGAATCCTGAAAAAATGTCACAATTTCTAAATAAATACTTTGCAGGGCAACTGTTGCAATATATAATCCAATATAGATCCAATATAGATCATTCTAAAATAAATCAGTATATTAGAATGATTTTTGAAGGATCATCTGACAATTAAGACTGAAGTAATGGCTGATGAAAATTCAGCTTTGCATTAAAGGAATAAAGTGTATTACAGGAGGTAAAGTATATTACAATAGAAACCATTATTTTATATTGTAATATAAAAACATTTCACAATATTACAGTTTTTTTTTTCTATATTTTTGATTAAATAAATGCAGCACTGATGAGCATAAGAGACTTTCTTTAAAAACATTACAACTCTTACTGACCCCAAACTTTTGACCGGTAGTGTATATTAAATAGAATTATTCACTAAAAAAGTGAATAAATACTGATAAAACTACACTTAATCTAACAGTCACAAATTTACACTTAAAGAAATAAAAAGTAAAAAATAAATGAATAAAATTAATATGAATAAATTAATAAATATTTTAAATAAGAGATATATTATCAATATTACTAATCTAAATAAAATTGGAAACCATAATAAACAAAAAAAAAAAAACCCATTGTGGTACTCTTGTGAACGTACGGCAAAGAGAATAAATAGTTGAATAAAGTCGTTATTTTAGTTTTCTTTGTGCACAAGAAGTATTCTCTAGCTTTATAAAATTAAGGTTGAACCACTGATGTCACAATCACATGGACTATTTTAACAATGTCCTTACAACCTTTTTAGGGCTTGAATGTAGTAGTTGTGTTGCTGTCTACTGAGGGTCAGAAAGCTCTTGGATTTCACCAAACATATCTTAATTTGTGTTCAGAAGATGAATGGTCTGGCGGGTTTGGAACAACATGAGGGTGAGTAATTAATGACAGAATTTTCATTTTTGGGTGAACTTTCCCTTTAAGTAGAGATTGTCCAATTGTCTTAATGAGCCTACAATGGGCAAACGTGACAAAAGCTTCATTTCAGACCCTGTGTGTGAGTATTCATATACACGTTTACCTCTACTCTCTCCTGAAGTTTGCTGCAGTGTCTGTTGCTCTCATTCAACCTCTGTTCTTGAACCTCCAAGTCCATCTCTGCTTTTCTCAGCCTCTGCTGAAGTGTTGCGTTCTGGGACTTGCGGTTTTCTTGTTCTCGCTGGTGCCACTGATTAATGTGTTCATTGAGGTTCTTCTGTAGCATCTTCTCAGCTGTCTTTTGCTCCTCCTTCCTCTCTTCTTCCATCTCCTTCACTCTCTTCTTCCACTCCTCCACATCTCTCTTCCATTCCTTCTCCACTCTCTCTTTCTCCTCCCTCAGAGTCTGTAGCTCCTTTCTCACTGTTTTCAACCTTGCTTCACACTCCTCCTCTACGCGTTTCCTTTCCTGTGACTCTCTATTCCTTTCCTCCGTCTCTCTCTTTCTCTCCTCCTCCACTCTATGCATCTTCTCCTCCTCCTCTCTCTTTCTCTCCTCATCTCTGGATTTGCGTAGCTCTTGGCACTCGTTCTCTAAGCGCTGGTTTTCTTCCTGTGTTTGTTGCAGTAATTTGTGTTGGTTGTCTCTATCTGTCTGCAGGCTCTGGTAGTCTCTGCGCAGATCTGATGTCTCTTGGGTTAACACAGCTATGCGCTCTGCATACTCGATTTCAGCTCTCTGTCCACGCTCCTCCACCTGAAATGGATACACATCCACACATCCTAAGAGAATGAAGTGATTCTATCCATGCTGGATTTAATATGCTTATAATGAGAACATTTACAGAATATGTGTGTATGTGTGACCATTTTTGTTTTTACTTCCTCTACGGTGGCCTGCAGCTCTAGAAGGCGTGTCCTCAGAATAGATGCTGACTCCTCCTCGTCTTCATCCTGACCTGTGGTTGGCTGGAGGCTGCCCTGCGTCTCCGTGGCAACACGGCGTAACGACTGCAGAGTTGCCTCTTGCTCCTCATTCTTAGTGTTTAAAGAATATATCACCTATACATAAAATACACACACATAAATATAATTAAAACACAGTTATAATGACATGACAAGACAGAAAAATTATTTATCTGTATTGTGGATTGCAGTCCATGCATGTATGTTAATTTCATGCTCTTAAAAATAACAGTTCTTTATTGGCATCTATGGCTCCATGAAGAACCTTTAAAATCCTTGAACCTTTTCAAAGCATAAAAGGTTCTTTTTAGTAAAGAAAAGGTTCTTAAGATTATAAAATGTTCTCTGTGCTAAGAAAAAAAAAGGTTTACTGAAAGATTCTCTGGGGAACGAAAATGGTTCTTCTCTTGCTGTGAAAACCCTCTCTTGGAGCCTTTATTTGTAAGAGTGAAGTTCCAGGCCTATAGCGCTAGACAAACGGTCTTGTTCTCACTGATGAAATCTTTCACCTCTCTGATCGGATCAGTCATACACCCACCGTCTGCAGTTATTGAGCTGCAGTTTATCTTGTACATGTGTGTCTGTTTACGCTCTGCAGATGTCTGTGTTAACTTTCTATGAGTGCTCGTGATTGGTTGCGCACAGCTGTTCGACTGTGTTTGGCATTTTTTTACATTGGTGTCCCCTGGCATTTTTCAAGCATTAGGGGCACTAATCCCAAATTTTTGTTTGGGAGAATGTTTATATATGTTAGATAAATAATTATCTGACATAAAATTTAAAACAACAATCAAGCTGCAAGCAGTGATTACAGGGGTTCAAGAACTTTAAGGCATTTAAGCACATATGAAAAAAGACATAATTTAGCAATCCTGTAACCACCAAATAAATGATTTATAAAAGCATTTTTAGCAAATCCAGGTAATCTACCATAGAAATATTATGTTTTTAACAAAATCCCCTTAAAATGTATGTTTGTTCAGAATCACTTGTCGCATGTGCTCAGCAGGTTTCGTGAAGTTTTGAGTTTTCCTTTAGGCTTTATAGGTTTTTGGGTAATTTTGGACAGGCCCCTTTTCTAAATGACCGTGTTAAAGCTTCCCAGGGGGAAAATTTCCAAATTTTTTTTTATAATTACTGGCCTAGAGAGTCCAGAGAATTGTATAACTGCAGTGGGGTTTTTTCCAGATTAAGCGAAAAACCTAGGATTACTTCGCAAAAGTATTTTTTGTTTAATCATTTAACAAACATTTGATTGACAGCAGTTGTTCTAGAGGCAAAGTTGTCCGAAATTAGGAGTTCTATCGTACGATAGGAATATTGTGCGTATGTGTGAAAAACCGTGCAACGTACAATCGTTTACGTCTTTGAAAAATGCAATATCGCTCCCCAGTGGCCGATTTCTTTCAAATATCTCCCTGACTTTTGGGGCTGTGAGGCAAACAGGCCCACCGAGTTTCGTTCTGATCGGCCTCCGTTAACCGTTAACTCTGACAGGTGCTCAAACTTCGTCGGCCAATGGACGTCATGTTTTTTGAGATACGCAAATGTCCTTCTAGACGCTTAAGCCACTTTGGACCAATTCTGTGCACATCAATTTTCATGCTGATAGGACAATGGTTGCACAGCCATTTTTAATTTTTTCCCCTCTTATAGCACCACCAAGTAGCCAGGCTCTGCATTTCTTTCCCTGTGACCTAAGATTGAGCTCCTACATAAGTGTTCTGAGTTTTGTGGAGATATCTTATTCTGTTAAGGAGTTATAAGCATTTTACTAAAAGCTGCCCTGCTCCTTTTGAACGCTTTGGCATCCCTTTGCGACAGTGATTCGAATGTTCTACTTTTTTTTTTTTGATAATTATTGGTATTCACTCTTCAGATAACTTTTCTGCACTGGTTTGGTTCTGATCGGGTGAAAAACCTAGGACTAGTTCGCAAAAGTAGGTTTTAATAAATGTTAAAATACCTGACAATTTCGCTCACTGAGGCGACATAAGACTCTTGAGCCTGCGACTGACGGTTTAGGAGTTATGAGTGATTTCGTACTATTGTTCGCTGTAGCACCCCTGTCAGGCCGATTGGGGCAAGCCTTAGTCACATTGTTGGTGGTTTGAGTACTATCATCCCTCCAAGTTTCAAGTCTCAAGTTTCTATGAATTACGGTTTGGTCTGCACGATTAGTTTTACGTAGAGATCGCTAATTCGTGACCATTCTAACAATTACAATAGGGTTTCAGCGCTACACACTTGAACCCCTAATGAAAAAGTAAAAAAAAATAATCACATTGTATCTCTGCATCACCCCCCTAAAATTAGGTCTGTCCCACTTCAGGAGTCTCGTTTTATCCAACAATTTTGAAATAATTTGTTGAATTGATATTCCCGTTCCCACAATTCCCATGTCCCACCTCCCATATTTTGTGCTCAACTCTATTACCTTATAATTTATTCTCCATTACAACAAAATGTAACATTCATGAAGATTCCAAGAAATAGTTCATAGTTCATTGACACATAAGATGAAACATTAATTGTTCGTCTTCAGAAAACAAATGAAGCTATTTTTTATGAAAACAGAGAGCTTTCTGACCCTGCAAAGCAACTACTACGTTCAAGGCCCAGAAAGGTAGTAAGAACATTGTTTAAATAGTGGTACTGTTGTGAATGCACGTCGAAGACTGACATGGAAGAGATGAAATTGTTGAATAAAGCCATCATTTTTGTTTTCTTTGAACACAAAAAGTATTCTCGTAGCTTCATAACATTACATTTGAACCACTGATGTCACATGGACTATTTTAATGATTTCCTTACTGCCTTTCTGGGCCTTGAATGTTTGTGTTGCTGTATTTTTCATAACAGTGTAGTTTGCGAATAGCGTTTGTGTACTTGAGTCTGAATGTGTAGGCATATGAGGGAGTCCTAATATTATGTGTCACTTTGGCTCTCCATCAGTGTGTCCTACCCACAAGTCCCCATGCCTGGGGTGTCATCGGATTCCCAACGTCTCACTCATCCCTCCAGCGGGTCGTGTGTTATCATGACGCCTGACTGTCTGTCGTTAATCGCCACCACAGCAGAGCTGGACATTCCGTATGATAAACTGCCAGGAAGTCACTGTCTCCTTCTCTTCACTCACCCATCTCTCTCTCCCTCTTTTCCTGTCCCCCACAGTGTTTCTGTAAACTGACCACCATCTCTCTTTCTCTCTCTCTGTCTGTCCCCTGACTCCCCTTTATAACTTTCACCTTCTGTCTATTCCCTGCCTCTCTCTCTCCCTCTCAGTCCTTGAACATGAACTCTCATGTTTTACGGTGCACAGAATAAAAGGGAAAGTAATGTCATATATCTGTACCACTGAAATGTCTGCTAGCTTTATATAGAGCGGCAGCACTCATAACTTAACTGGAAGACTGGAATGGACTGGGACACAGAGAAATTTAGGATAAACAGAAGATTATAGAAAATGATTTTTTGTATACATGAAATATTTTTTTAAATAGAAAGTGCTGAAATACCCGTCTCTCTGTCTATTTGTCCTTGTTTTCATTCTCTGCAAATATGGCACCATGCCTGACTAAGATCCATACTAATGAAATCTGATACAGGCTGTCTTACTTTCCTTCTCCGTCCTTAACAAACACAAATGATAGAAGCATCTGTGTCGGTTTCTCTATCCATTTGTCCGCATTTCAAAAACTGCTTATAACAGCCATTTCTGACACGGCTGGTGAATTTATTGAGTGTGTGCATGTGTGTGTGTGTGTGTGTGTGTGTGTGTGTGTGTGTGTACCTGGTATTCATCACGTTGTGGGGACCAAATGTCCCCACAAGGATAGGAATACCAGTAGATTTTGACCTTGTGGGGACATTTCTCAGGTCCCCATGAGGAAACAGGCTTATAAATCATGCACAATGAGTTTTTTTGAGGAAGTAAAAGTGTGCACAATCTCCTGTGAGGGCTAGGTTTAGGTGTAGGGCGATAGAAAGTACGGTTTGTACAGTATAAAAACCATTACGCCTATGGAATGTCCCCATAAAACATGTAAACCCAACATGAGTGTGTGTGTGTGTGTGTGTGTGTGTGTGTGTGTGTGTGTGTGTGTGTGTGTGTACCTGGTATTCATCACGTTGTGGGGACCAAATGTCCCCACAAGGATAGGAATACCAGTAGATTTTGACCTTGTGGGGACATTTCTCAGGTCCCCATGAGGAAACAGGCTTATAAATCATGCACAATGAGTTTTTTTGAGGAAGTAAAAGTGTGCACAATTTCCTGTGAGGGCTAGGTTTAGGTGTAGGGTAGGTGTAGGGCGATAGAAAGTACGGTTTGTACAGTATAAAAACCATTACGCCTATGGAATGTCCCCATAAAACATGTAAACCCAACATGTGTGTGTGTGTGTGTGTGTGTGTGTGTGTGTGTGTGTGTGTGTGTGTGTGTGTGAAAGCATGTTCACACCAAGAACAATTACTATAAAGATGGATAACTAAAACGATAACTATACTAGCGTCCACTCAAACACATGATAACATTCAACTTGTTACAAACATATGCCAGTTTAAATGCGCAAGACAAGCAGATTCAGTCAATGTTTTATCATTTATCAGCTAAAAAAAAATTCTGAAAATGGTTTCAACATGACCATTCCACAGATTTTGTCTGTCTAAATGTGCAGCTCTCTTTGCTTGACTGTAAGTCAGTTGTCTCACCTAGCCAGACTTTTGATATACTTTTTCCAAGAACTCCCCAAGTGGCCATCTGATATGTAAAATGACCAATCACTGTTTGTTTTGTTTCAGTTCATCTGATATAGATGAACGGTTTTGCAGGAAACACTAAATAAATTACTAGAAATATGTGAAGACTTTGACATTACAATTACTATTCACCCAGAAGTAAGAAGTACTGATTTTTTTTCACAGATAGAAATCTGCTTAAATATTTAGTTGGCTTACTTTGATGAGCGTCCAAAAAACACTCAGAACAGATTTTAAAGATCTGAAGGAATGAACATCACAAACATTTGGCAAATGCAGTGATTAGTTTTTCTTCTCAAATGTCATATAAGCCTGGTACCGAAAAGTTAGGCTGCAGTCACTCAACGCAAACAAGACTTTCCTAAAATCATTGTTAGCCAGCTTAGATATGGCCGCAAATTCTATCATTAACAACATAGTTCAACAAGTTGCAGTTCCAATGAACATTTGCAAACAGCATTGCGAACTTCTGTGGTTGGAAGTACAGCTCTCAAAATGTGGACTTCAATTTATCATGCTGTTAAGCAAAAAATGCAAGCTATACAGTACATTCTATATATTTAATTCCATTTAAATATACAGTTGAAGTCAAAAGATTACATACACCTTGCAGAATCTGCATTCAAAATGTTACTTATTTTACCAAAATAAGAGGGATCATACAAAATGCATGTTACTTTTTATTTAGTACTGACCTGAATAAGATATTTCACATAGGCTAAAAGATGTTTACATATAGTCCACAAGAGAAAATAGTAGTTGAATTTATAAAAAATTTATTCCGTTCAAAAGTTTACACACACTTTTAATACTGTGTTAGTTTTCTAAATGATCCACAGCTGTGTGTTTTTTAGTTATAGTTGTTCATGAGTCCCTTGTTTGTCCTGAACCGTTAAACTGCCCACTGTTCTTCAGAAAAATCCTTCAGGTCTCACAAATTCTTTGGTTTTTCAGCATTTTTGAGTATTTGAACCCTTTCGAACAATGACTGTGTGAGTTTGAGATCTATCTTTTCACACTGAGGGACTCATATGCAACTATTACAGAAAGTTCAAACGCTCCCTCACGCTCCAGAAGGAAATCCAATGCATTAAGTAAAAAAAACAAAATCTTTATTAATTTGATGATCAAGGTAAATTTAAGTTATATTCTTTTCTGGGAAACATGCAAGTATCTTCTGTAGTTTTTGAAATGCAGTACTAAATGAAAAAAACAAAACATAATATTTAGGAAAAATAAGAAAAATGTACACATCTTCATTCTGTTCAAAAGTTTACACCCCTGGATCTTAATGCATCGTTTTTCCTTCTGGAGTATCAGCGAGTATTTGAACCTCCTGAAACGCTCAAGGCCCAGAAAGGTGGTAAGGACATTGTTAAAATAGTCCATGTGACATCCGTGGTTCAACCTTAATTTTATGAAGCAACGAGAATACTGTTTGTGCGCAAAGAAAACAAATATAATGACTTTATTTAAAAATTCTTCTCCTCCAAATCACATCTTAGTTGAATAAATTGTTATGTTTGAACCACTGACGTCACATTGACTGTTTTACTGTTTTTACTGTTTCTAGGTCTGGGAACATTTCAGTTGTGTTGCTGTCTATGCAGGGTCAGAAAGCTCTTGGATTTCAACATGAGGGTGATTAATTATTGACAGAACTTTAATTTTGGGGAGAACCATCCCTTTAAAGTTTTTAAAGGTTTTTTTAGCATTCAGTGTCATGCCACCCATGACATTCTTATCACGCTCTTACATTAATAATAGACTGAAGTAGATCAAATCTCCTATGCTCCTGATTGGTAAAAATAGTGTGGCTTGGTGTGTAGCATTACTAAGCGTCACAAAGCTGAGCCCAATGTAGAGAGGGCATGACTCACACATCTGTTCTTATAGACACACACACACAGCTAAAGATAACTATTAGGAGTATGTTTACATGATGATAGAGAGAGGGATCCCACACAGCTGTGACATTCAAGCTCATATGCATACTCTCACATACACACTCCATGCACACACACAGCATGGCAGGTTTGAATTTCGAGCCCTGACCTATTTTGTTTAGTAACAGTGCTGCCATTTAGATGTTCCTAACCCCCAGTGGACCTTAGTCAGGGCAGACGCCATTTTTTTATTTGACAAGAATGAAAAAGAGGCTTTGAGGGACATACATTCAGTCTGTTCAAAAGCTTGCAGTGGTGCATACCTGGGAATAAAAAAATCTATTTCAGAGGGAAAAAGCCCCTTTCCCACAGCCTTGTTTTTACACTCAGTAAATATGGCATCCTCCCTGACTAAGGTTCATACTAATAAAACCTGATACACACTCTCTTACTTCCCTTCTCCCGCCTTAACAGATCCAAATGACTGTGTATGCATTAGCCATTAATAGTGTGTAGATATTATAACCTTTAACCTCTGTTTTCATAGTTACACTTTATAAGTGGCCGAGAAGATAATCATTTTTCATACAGCGACAGATACTGTTATGGCTATTGATTTTATCATATATCATCAAGGTGCAGTTTAACCAAAAACACATAATTCAAACTAAAACTCCAAAGGCTGACTAAATAGGAAGGTTTCTGTAAATGTATTTGCTTCTTTTGAAAAATTATGTTTTGTTGATAAACTACATTTTGTGCTTATTTACTTTTAATTTCACTTGTTCAGTGTGTGGGTTGTGCTGAAGGTTGTTTGCTCACTTAGTATTTTAATGTATTTTCTTTTCCAAGTGACAATCAGTATCATATATGTGTATTTAAGTGCTCTATTCCAAGGGCATATAAGGAGAATACAAGATTTTTAAACCGTTTTAAGCCAGATTTTTCTTTTACAGTTGTAATAAAGATGATAAAAAAAATTATAAGTTAAAAAAAAATAAAGGCCTAAATATCTATGTATCAGCCATTAATAGTGTGTAGATAATCCAGCCTATAACTTTAATGTTTTTATAGTTATTCTTCACTGTTGGCCAGAAGGATAACCATCTTTCAAGCAGTGTCAGATAGAATTATAACTATTGATTTTATCATTCATCATCAAGCTGCAGTTTAACCAAAATGGATCATTCAAACTGTAACTCCAGAGGTTGACAATATAAGGGGAAGTTTCTCTAAATGTGTTTTCTTCTAGGAAGTTATGTTTTGTCAATAAAACAAAATTTTGTTTAATTTTTGTTCAAATACATTTCAATTAATGTGCTGTGAAAAGCATTGTTTAATCACTTGGTATTTTAGCAGATACTTTTTGTCCAAAGTGACAATCAGTATTGTAATTTTGTTTTAAGTGCTTTGTTTCAATGCCAAAATATGTATGGGTAGAATGGATATCCCGACAACTGTTCATTTAATGGATTTTCCATTTTTAAAAAATCAAACTAGCAACATTTGTTCACTTCACAACACATCAGCTAGCCTTGGGCTACCCATTTTGATTTGAGAATGATTTTCTGGCCTGTCCATTGAAAATAAAATACACCTGAACCAACAGCGGAACCAATTTAGAGTATATCATAGACACTCTGTCACATTAATAATACTATAAAAAGGGTTAGTTCAGACAAAAAAATGAAACTTCGGTCATCATTTACACACCCTCATGTCGTTCCAAAGCGGTCTGACTTACTTTCTTCTTCAAAAGGAGATACGGTTGAGGTCAAAAGTTTACACCCCCTTTTAGAATCTGCAAAAATGTTATTGTTTATTTAGTACTGACCTGAATAAGATATTTCACATAAAAGAGCTGGGGGGTGAAACTTATTTTATCTTCTGTAGCCTCTGAAGGGCGCTACTAAATAAAATAAAAAAAAATAGGATATTTAGGCAAAATAAGAAAAATGTAGCCTCCATTCTCCATTCCATCTCCATTCTGTTCAAAAGTTTTCACCCCTGGCTCTTAATGCATGGTTTTTCCTTCTGGAGCATCAGTGAGCATTTAAACCTTCTGTAATGGTTGCATATGAGTCCCCTCAGTTGTCCTCAATGTGAAAAGATGGATCTCAAAATCATACAGTCATTGTTGGAAAGGGTTCAAATACACAAAAATGCTGGAAAACCAAATTTTTCTGAAGAACAGCAGGCAGTTTAACTGTTCGGCACAAACAAGGGACTCATGAACAACTATCACTTAACAAAAAACACAGCTGTGGATGTTGATTCAGGTAACAACACAGTATTAAGAATCAATATTGATGTAAACTATTGATAGGGGTCATTTGTATAAATTCATATTATTTTCTCTTGTGGACTATAAGCATATTTTATTGGAAATATCTTATTCAGGTCAGTATTAAATAAACAATAACATTGTTTATTTACTATGAACAATGTTATTGAACCCTCTTAATTTGGTAAAATAATTAACATTTTGCAGATTCTGCAAGATGTATGTAAACTTTTGACCTCAACAAAAAAATGTGGTAACAAAACCGTTTTGCTCATTGACTTTCGTTGTATGGACACAGAGACATTTACTGAAAGTATCTTTACGTTCCGTCTACAACCTCTTATAAAACCTAGTTTTAAATAAGTGTTTGAAATACATTATCTTGAATTGATTTAAGCCACGTTTTTCTATTACAGTTGTAAAGATGAATAAATATTAAATTATAAAGATTCAAAAAAGTACTAAGGCCATCAGACAAAGTACTAAGGTGCCACCAAATAACCTAGAAATAAAATGCCACTATTATACACTCCTCAGTACTGAGTGATTACAATATTCATGAATTGTCAATATTGATTATTTCCTTTGCACTATTAAAAAATGATACCCTTTAACAAATAATACTATTGGACTACATTATGTACTGCTAGTGGAACAAACACAAAACTCACAACGAATGTGGCTCAACTGAACTACAGTGTAGTAGAGAACTGTCTATTGCCAAACTGAACTAGTCTGTCACGTTTACCTCATCCATGTTACAAGCTTCTACGTGCCATAACAACTGGATGCTGCTTGCTTGTGAAGGGGTGGCTAGTATACACACATCTTAACCTGATAATAAATAACCGCGCAGTTCCGTTGCCA